>NW_005187415.1:1144864-1194203 GCF_000239375.1 Pundamilia nyererei
AGCCCACGCTGTATTCCATAAACTTGGCTGAGGCACCTAATAAAACTTCACTCCAGTGGCGTCCCTTGTGCCCTTCTCCTGCTCACCAGCGTGCACTAACTTATTTGATCTTTTTTTTTCCTCTTCCCCTCCAGCAGGCATGCTTGAGCTGCACTCTTCTTTACTTGACAAAAGCGAGAAACAAGTTTTCCCACTGCAGTCAGAGCTCGCTAATGCTCCCCCAACGGGCTGCATTTACCACCACATCACAGAAATCATCCATAACTGTCTTGCCTGTTATTAACCGCAGTGGAAATGAAGAATCAGGCAAACAAAATCTTGAAACCAGGCTACAAAAGAGAGGGCCAATTTCTAGCCTCACTGGATAGCTCCCTCTACCTCCTTTCACTATTTGCAAGATGCTCCACAGGTTGCCCGTGGCATCCAGTTAAACTTCCTATTATTTCAGAAATAATACCGTCTTATTTCATTTGTTTAAAGAGCATTTGGTGTCTGAGCCTGAAGGAGAAAGAAATTAAATGGCTTTCCTGCTTTGTGAAAGAATGTCAGCCTGTGGCAATATGTACATTTGTTAATGGAGTGTGGCTGTTAAATGTGAAGTGGCGGGAGAGGAGAAAACTAACTGGCTGTGGAAATATTGATAAGACTAAAGGGTTATATGAGATATATCAAGGCAGTGGGAGAGGGGACAGATTTACAGGTTATGTTAAACTTTACTACACTACATGTAATTATAGTGCCTAAAAGAAGGAGTAAGCAGTGCTTTTCTTCATTTGGGGCTAACTTACGATCAACCTTACGGGCACTTCAGCTCGCTAGAACATTTTGTTCCATTCTGCCTCATTCAAAAGTGAGAGCCATGCTAATATTAACTAACGAGACAGGGCGAGTTGCTTTTAGTTAATAGATTCATGACCAGAACATGAAAAATGTTGAGTTGTATATGTCTAATATTTGAGGTGAAATATGCATTTTACATGTTCTCTGCTCCAAATCTTTAAAGATGTGCTCTCATTAGTCATGAATAAAACGCAATGCTATTTGCTAATCTGCCGTGTTGTGTCTTTTCCAGTTATGGATTGCACCATTCGATCACAATATTAAAACTACTGAGCGGTGAAGTCAACATCACGAGGGCTGTGCAATATTTCATATCCCGATAAAAGACATTTATCATCCCGACAACGATATATATCACAAAAATGTTGCATTTTCTGTAAATTCTGTGAATCTCGGGCATCTCGACTTGTGTTTTCAGCTGGTCGTCATGTACCTGGTGTCAGGTGTTCTGACTGATGGACGAAGCTGATGGCTCTTTTTGGCCTCTCATCCGTAAACACTGCATACTATTTCATGTAATTCATTTTATTTTGAAAGATCTCAACAGGATCTTCAGTTTTATTGTGAAAGTTTCATGTGGAAAATAAACAAGCGGACGGTGGAGTCACGCGATCGTTGTTGCTAACGACAATGCATAAAAACAGTCGCTTGTCTGTCCGTAGTGTGGTTATTTTAAATATAAGAGAGAGAGCACTTTAACAAATTAATTCTACAGTGACCATCAAAACAATGGGAAAAAAAGAAGAAGATATATATCGTTATATCGAACAGCCCTAAACATCACTGATCTCATCTTACTATAATGCAGGAAATCTTTTGCCTCTTTTGCACTAGCACCTACTCGAATTAACTCAACTCCACTCGGTTTTTAGGATTTTCCATTAGGTGGTAGTACCTGGTACCAGGACTTTTTAGTCCCTATTTGACTTGGGGCTCCTAGCAAGCGGAGTCTAGCCAAAAATGTGACATCAACAGACTGCATGCTTCTGATTTGTCAGGGAGTGACGTTGCTGGATAAGTCATGAGAAACCTGGCAACAAGGAAAACGTGCACATACAAATCAACCATGAGGTGCAGACGTTTTCATGCCATGAAACACCATACCATGGTGGCTTGGCGCTTGTGTTGTGTGTGTGTGTGTGTGTGTGTGTCACATACAAATGATGTCAAGGAACCTTCATGCCACGTTGCTACAACAACCCCACCCAGATTAAGGTGGTACTCAAATGTTATGGAAAACAGCTAAAACTGAAGCTAACCGAGCCGAGTACATACTAGTAGGCTGTAGCTCAGGTGGCAGAGCAGGTCAGCCACTAATCAGAAGGTCGGTGGTTCGATCCCAGGCTGCCTCCGGCTGCATGTCAAATATCCTTGGGCAAGATGTTTGCCTACTGGTGGTGGTCAGAGGGCCCGGTGGCGCCTGTGTCCGGCAGCCTCACCTCTGTCAGTGCGCCCCAGGGCAGCTGTGGCTACAATGTAGCTTGCCATCGCCAGTGTGTGAATGTGTGTGTGAATGGGTGAATGACTGAATGTAGTGTAAAGCGCTTTGGGGTCCTATGGACTAGAAAAGCGCTATACAAATGCAGGCCATTTACCATTTACCATAGTAGACACATTTGTGTCCTGGCATATGTGTGGCTGGTACTTGGTCACATGTGACCCACCTAAGCGTTGTTACAAACCGATCATGTGCCCAGTTGCAATGGCATTATGGACTTATGGTCTACAAAAACTGCTTGGATATGGCTCGAAGATCTAACCTCTAAACTCCAAAGATCTCAATTTTATGAAGCAATGACAGGATTCTGTCTACAGGCATCAGGCTTCAAAGGTTCTGGTTCAGTAGCAGACGTACCACATCTGTGGCAGCAATGTTCTTGGGGACTAATTTCCTTTATAACATGCTATAAATCTATGGGACGATGTTAATATTACCCATAAATTTTGCATTTGTGTTTACACAGTGGTTAAATGCCAGCTGACTGTGACACAGCCTACATACTGCCATCCATTTTTTTTTTTTTTTAGGTCAAAGTCCTGCAGAACCTGCTGGGCTTTAGTCTTACCAGTCTTACCTTCCAGGTTGCTTGTTTAGAACTTCCTGTCACTGAAAGAGTGGAGCACATGTCTGCTGGAGCTGCAGTACAAGCCCTGTAAAACATCAGGCTGTGGCTCAACGGTTATATAGCAAAGGTTTTTTGACTAAGGACCTGTGCTGTCTGCGCTTGTGTTTGCAGGGAATGTACACCAGTACTTGTCCTCATTACACTATAATGCACTATTGGTGCTCACGTAGCGTAGTATCACGACAAACTCAATTGCATTTGTCCTCCAACTGCAAATCTTCCATCAGTCAGAGGTTAATAAAGAGATGTGAGGAAAGGATTGTGTAGGTAATTAATAATGAATATCATGCAGTAGAATTTTGGATCAGTAGAATATTGAATCCCTGATGATTGAAGGGTTTGATATCTGTAGTTGATAGGCAGTGAGTCAGCGTATTACATTGATTTTTCAGTTGGAGGTTTGCAAATTCCTCAGATGTTGCCACGAAGCACTGAAAAACTCACATTGTGTTTATAGAAAAATGTGGACATGCAGAAAAACAAGCATTTAAACACAGAAAGTAAAGTTTTGTTTGTTCAACTTCTGCCATGCTTGCAGTGGGACAGTTTATTTTGGTCTCCTTCTAGAATAATGTGCTCCTTCTAAGTAGAAATCAATTTAGAGAGGAGACTTGGTATAAAAAACCCCTCCAACAATTTCATTTAAATTCCCCAAATGGATTCCCCAAGCATATTTCCCCTGGTCTTTTTTTTTTTGGAAGACAGAGTTTACTGAAGTGGAGGATCCACGGGAGGAAGAGTAGATTGATGCATTAAGAATGAAGAGAGGAAGAGATGAGGTTTATGTAGACTGATTAACAGAGGCAGGAGCTACAATTTGCACCACTGGCAGGACACGTAGAGCTCTCGTGCATTTATGCCTCGCTGTCAGTCTCCCATCTGTCTTCTTAAAATCTCCTTAAAAAAACAAACAAACAAGAAAAAAAACAAGTAGATCACAAATTAAATAAAATATTTGTCAGATTCGAGCATAAGTGCTCTTGAGTTTTCTGCTTTCTAAAAGAAGGCGAGCTGCTTGTGCTCTCTGCATCCCTTTCCTTCAACTAACTCTAAAACATTTACATTTACAGGATGGTGCAAAAGGCTTTGGTCATTTATTTGTTCCTTTACTTTGGGGAAATTACAAATTGGTGCAGTGATTAATTGTGCAGACATAAATGGAAATACACAGCCGGAACTCTCAGACAAGCTTTCTTGTTCTCCGGGCTTCTTGAAGGAGATTCAAAGGATGTTTCTGCCTTTTGTTCTGTTCTCTGTCAACATGATCCCACACTGCTTTAACAGTGTCGAGGTGCAGGCTCTGGGCAGGCCAATCCATGACTGATGGTGTTCCACTGTGTGTTTTTTCTGTATGTTCCTATGTTCATAATTCTGTCAATTTTGATAAGATTCCCACCACCACTGGCTGAAATGCAGTCCCAAACCATCACAGATCCACCATGTTTGACAGATGGCTCTAGAAACGCACTTACTGTACCTCTTCTCCGTACATATTGATGGCAATTTGAACTAAACTTGTCATCAGTCTATAACAGCGGTCCTCAAACTTTTTTGCGCCATGGACCAGTTTATGTCCAACAATATTTTCATAGATAAATACAAGATTTATTCATAACACAGGAAAAGACCCAGGGAAACAGAGTTAACGATAAAAACAATTAAAAAATAATAATAAGTTTGAAAGGGCAGCACGGTGACACGGTGGTTAGCACTGCTGCCGCACAGAAAAAAGGTCCTGAGTTCAATTCCACGATCAGGCCGGGGTCTTTCTGTGTGGAGTTTGCATGTTCTCCCCGTGTTTGCGTGTGTTCCCTCCGGGTACTCCGGCTTCCTCCCACCGTCCAAAGACATGCAGCTTGTGGGGATAGGTTAATTGGATAATCCAAATTGCCACTAGGTGTGAATACGGGAGTGAATCTCTATGTGTCAGCCCTGTGATAGACTGGCAGCCTGTCCAGGGTGTACCCTGCCTCTTGCCCTATGACAGCTGGGATAGGCTCCAGCGCTCCCCACGACCCTGAAACGGATACGCGGAAGCGAATGGATGGACCCTAAAAACCATAAATTTCACACCCGAGCCTCAACTCGCGGACTCACAGACGGGTCTGTGGCCTGGGGGTTTTGGACCGTTGCTCTATAAGACCTGGCTGCTGATTGTTTGCTAAGTTTTACGTTATGTGTAGACAAAACGCTAGTCCATCACTTGTGTTAGCACTGTGGTGTTTTTTTTGTTTGTTTTTTTTGCACAGTGCCTTCGTAATTGGAGACGGAGATGCTTATCATTTAGGTCAGATGGCAGATATGTTTTAACTGGTCATGTGAATTAGTAATTGTCACTGTGATTTCATTTTACAATACGTGTATGGTCGTGTTTGGGTCTCCTCTATATTTGTCAAATCCTCCCATGTGTGTGTCCTGCTCTCCTATCGAGCAGTAATACAGCTGCAGTGTGATTGACCTCCACTAAGCTGTCCATTAACCTTCAACACACAAACACACACACACACACACACACACACACACACACACACACACACACACACACACACACACTGTCCCTCATTTGGCAGAGTGCACCTAATGTCTGAGCCCATTGCTTTGTTGCTGCCCTGTACTGATTTGTGTTTGTGTGTATACAAGTGTGTGCATTTGCATGTGGAGCAGTTTCAACATGTGACGCATGGACATATTGGCAGAGACCATGTGTGTGTGTGTTGTCAGGGATCTGGGTTGGGTGGGGGAGTCATGTTGGCACAAATGTGACTGTCTGGATGAGTGGCAGCACCGACTGAGCATTGACAGTCGGGTGGATGAGTAAGAAGCAGGGCAGTGCTTCACTGGATTTATGTTGCTGCAGGGAATTTAAAATGTCACAGGTCACGAGAAACACGTGAGAAGAATGTTTCTGATTTAAGAGTGTGTGCGCATATATATGTTCACATTATAATATAACTGTTCTATAATATATTTTACAGATAAGTTTAACTGTTCTCAGTGTTTGTGCTTGCCAGGTGTGTGTGTGTTCAGCTTTTTGCAGGCAAAGTTGTTATTGTGCTGCAGACAATCCTCTAGACTCTGCAGACTTCTCTTGGGGCCTTGTCTTTGTAGGATTGAACAGAAAACAAATGAAAGAGAAACTTTTGTCACTACACTTATTGACTGTCTTGTAGACAGTTGCTCAAAATTGATGGTTTGTGTGCGTTTCTGTCTGCTTGCCCGCATATTTCCAAAAAATGGCTTCCCGCTTCCTGAAACGAATGACAACAGCATCACATCACAGACAGACACACACATTGATGACGAACACACAGTGAACATCCGCGTTTTAAGGCCTGTTCTGATTTTTCCGACTCTTTTGGAGCAGGTAGATGAATTTAATTTGATGGGGATTCCACTAAAGCCAGTCCAAGACACAGTTGCTCTAACTTGCGTGTGATCAGCAGCCAAATATGCTCATTTTAATTGGAAGTGATGACAAATCCGTGCACGAGAGCAGCTGTTAGCTGAAATATTTACAGGAAAGGCATCTTTGTAAGATTTATGTAGGGAGTTTTAGTCCTGACCTATGGGAGCAGCATATGGTCTGTACTTAAATGCTAAGTGCTCTGCACTCATATGGAACCTTTTAACCTTATCTGTTCCACAAAGGGCTTTACAGTGGGTCGCTAATTCACTCATTCATCCATTCACTCGACCACCTGAGCCGCAGCCACGTCAGTGTAACAATATAAGGGCAAAAATCCACTTGCTAGCTTTCAGGATCATTTAGTAACACATCATGGTCTTCTTTAGTGAAATATGCTCACTTAGTGGTCACGAAGAAGCAAACTCATCACTCACAGAAAACTTGAGTTCTTCTAGTGGCCCACTGGGGCTCAGCCCCCACAGACCTGATGTTAGAGTGCCCAAGTCTACAGTAGAAATAATCATGTTTACAGCCTGCTATAAGAACAGTTTCAGTCTGTAGCTGAACAGGATTTTTATATAATCGTCATGGTTAAACGCTAACAAAGTTCTGCATTATTAGGAGCATGGCTGTCTGGAAGCCCTTGCCTTTGTTATTTATGTGACAAATATTATAGTTTTAACTGTACTAACAGCCTGGCCAGTCATTTTATGTATTTATTTGCTGCAAAATGAGATTGTCAAGCATAACAACATGCTCTAAATCCTGCCTTAAATGTTGCCATAAGACGGAGTGGGTCTGTGATGGAATAGGGTCGATTTGGCAATTAGATACGATTGGTTTCTGATTATTCAACAGTTGACTCTGATAAATCTGTTGTCTACATAGGTGGAAATTCACATTCAATTATTACTTCTGCACTGAGCAGCTTTCCTTGTTCTATATATAACCAAAATACAATCACCTCTGGCTATCAGCTGAGTTGAGTCCCCTCCAGTTGTGCTCTTTGCAAAGACTCATTCAGACTTATAGGAACATGGAAGAAACTGGTGGGCAACACTGCAGTGACTATATCTGAGTTACAGTCAAGATTTCATTCATTCATTCATTCATTTTCTTGACCGTTTGTCTAATTCAGGGTCAAGGTTCGGCTGGAGCCTGGGTGTCATAGAGGTAGAGGCGGAGTATATCCCGTAGCCAGTACACCAGTCTGTCACAGGGCTAACATATAGAGACAGACCAACCATTCACGCTCACATTCACACTAACAGTCAATCAACAGTTAACCTAACATACAGTGGGGCAAAAAAGTATTTAGTCAGCCACCGATTGTGCAAGTTCCCCCACTTAAAATGATGACAGAGGTCAGTAATTTGCACCAGAGGTACACTTCAACTGTGAGAGACAGAATGTGAAAAAAAAATCCATGAATCCACATGGTAGGATTTGTAAAGAATTTATTCGTAAATTAGGGTGGAAAATAAGTATTTGGTCACCTCAAACAAGGAAAATCTCTGGCTCTCACAGACCTGTAACGTCTTCTGTAAGAAGCTTTTCTGTCCCCCACTCGTTACCTGTATGAATGGCACCTGTTTGAACTCATCATCTGTATAAAAGACACCTGTCCACAGCCTCAAACAGTCAGACTCCAAACTCCGCCATGGCCAAGACCAAAGAGCTTTCGAAGGACACCAGGAAAAGTATTGTAGACCTGCACCAGACTGGGAAGAGTGAATCTACAATAGGCAAGCAGCTTGGTGTGAAGAAATCAACTGTGGGAGCAATCATCAGAAAATGGAAGACATACAAGACCACTGATAATCTCCCTCGATCTGGGGCTCCACGCAAGATCTCATCCCGTGGGGTCAAAATGATCATGAGAACGGTGAGCAAAGATCCCAGAACCACACGGGGGGACCTGGTGAATGACCTGCAGAGAGCTGGGACCAAAGTAACAAAGGTCACCATCAGTAACACACTACAACGGCAGGGAATCAAATCCCGCAGTGCCAGACGTGTTCCGCTGCTGAAGCCAGTGCATGTCCAGGCCCGTCTGAAGTTTGCCAGAGAGCACATGGATGATACAGCAGAGGATTGGGAGAATGTCATGTGGTCAGATGAAACCAAAGTAGAACTTTTTGGTATAAACTCAACTCGTCGTGTTTGGAGGAAGAAGAATACTGAGTTGCATCCCAAGAACACCATACCTACTGTGAAGCATGGGGGTGGAAACATCATGCTATGGGGCTGTTTTTCTGCCAAGGGGACAGGACGACTGATCCGTGTTAAGGACAGAATGAATGGGGCCATGTATCGTGAGATTTTGAGCCAAAACCTCCTTCCATCAGTGAGAACTTTGAAGATGAAACGAGGCTGGGTCTTCCAACATGACAATGATCCAAAACACACCGCCCGGGCAACAAAGGAGTGGCTCCGTAAGAAGCATTTGAAAGTCCTGGAGTGGCCTAGCCAGTCTCCAGACCTCAACCCCATAGAAAATCTGTGGCGGGAGTTGAAAGTCCGTGTTGCTCGGCGACAGCCCCAAAACATCACTGCTCTCGAGAAGATCTGCATGGAGGAATGGGCCAAAATACCAGCTACTGTGTGTGCAAACCTGGTAAAGACCTATAGTAAACGTTTGACCTCTGTTATTGCCAACAAAGGTTATGTTACAAAGTATTGAGTTGTATTTTTGTTATTGACCAAATACTTATTTTCCACCCTGATTTACGAATAAATTCTTTACAAATCCTACCATGTGGATTCATGGATTTTTTTTTCACATTCTGTCTCTCACAGTTGAAGTGTACCTCTGGTGCAAATTACTGACCTCTGTCATCATTTTAGGTGGGGGAACTTGCACAATCGGTGGCTGACTAAATACTTTTTTGCCCCACTGTAGCTTGCATGAACCCACAAAGGCACAGAAAGAACAGGCAGACACAACACAATAAGCACAATCTAAAACCTGAAGGCGCATTTATTATATTTCTTACAGGGCTTTTACCTGCAGCGGGTGGACGTTATTCGGTCTCTGAGATTGCTTAGTTGTCATCTAACAGGCGGTTGATAACAGGCAGTCGTTTTGTCTGTTGTCATAATCAAAGCTCTTCAGAGAAAAATGGCAAAAATGGTTCATTCATAGATGTCATTTTAAAATAAAAAGGGACCCTTTGAATGTTTCACAGCTAGATGAACCAGCTTTTTCTCACGGGAAGTAGTTTTCAGGGCCTGAAGTCATGTTTGAGTTCAGTTTTGAAGATTGTAACTCTCTGAATATTTCAGAACGCCTAGCCCCAGCTCTCACTTTTAATAGATGTATTTTTTTTTGTTCGTTTTAGGGCTGACTTTCTCCTCATTGCATAAGCCTGACCGCATAACCAGGATACAGTCTTTCACAAATGCATGCTCACATATGCCGTCTGACAAACACCCCCCTCCACACGCGCACAAATACCCATTTAAAGGTAACTCCCTGAAGAAGCAGAAAGCATTTGGGCAGGAAGCAGAAAGTTTTCTTTGCAAAGTGAAGTGTATCATTTACAAACCATGTAGTCCCAGGTGGTGGAGTCTGGGTTGTGATTGAACTTGGCTCAAAAAAACCTCAAAGCAAGTTTTTTTTGAGAGCAAGTTTTAAAATAAAAGCTCATTAAATGGTACTAACAGAAACAAATAGTACTGAGATGGGAAACCTAAAACCATTGTGTGTTTTTAAACACTGGAAAGATGGCCTCCCTGAATATATGCTCAATTAATGAATCCCATGTGGAATCGACAAGCATGTTTGCATATATTAGAAAAAGACAGGTGAATTGGTTACTCACTACTAATCCCAAAAGAGGCATGGTGAGCATCAAAATGAGTTAGCATTTTGAGCTAATGGTAGAATTCACGCCTGTAGTAATAGTTAGATGAGTATCTGGCAAATGTGAAGCTCTGGCCAGCCTTAACATTTAAAGCCAATCCTCTGTTTGTTAGTATTTTGGGAATAAGAGTATCAACTTACCACTCGGTGTTTTTCCAATCTTCTGTTGTCCAATTTTGTTGAGCCCGTGTGGACGGTAGCTTCATTTTCCTGTTGTCAGTTAACAGCAGTGGCATCCAGTGTGGTCTTCTGCTGCTTAAATTTTCATTTCCTCTGCATACCTTGGCAGAAGAGCATTACTTGTAATTAGCTTATTAGATATTAATGAGCATTTGAGCTGGTGTACCTAATAAAGCGTACTGTCACATGGGTTGTTTTTCTACTCCTGGATCTTTATGCGTTAATAAACAGTTGATATCTGTAATGTATGTTCTCAGGCATAGACTATCCTTGCTGTACAACAGGCCCGCCAACCTGCTGTTCAAACCTACTGTTTGTGAGTGACAGCCAATGAGAAGAACATGACTCAAAGCGAGAGCAGCTCTAAAAGGTAGCTGAACCGAAGCCCAGAATAAGAAAAATTGGGATTATCTTGAAGTGTGAATTATGCAAAGCCACTCAAATCAAGTCAAAGTTAAAAGTTTGGAGTTGAAAATGAGCCAAATAGGTTCTTTTCAAGCTAAGCTAACCAGCTCCAGGCCTCAGCTTCATCAATAATACACAGGCATGAAAGTAGTATCAATCTTCTCTTTGAGCTGTCTGCAAGAAAGTGAATTAAAATACAGCATTTTTTTTCAGCTGTAACTTTACTTCAAAACTGAACTCTTACTGAATTGAGTCGGATCCAAAAACAAGAATATATGAAGAACTGAGAAGATAAATGGAAAAATCAAATCTACAGTGTGACTTGCATCAACGTTTAAATGGGTGATGTTGTATGTTTCTCACTCTCTGTCTATCAGGGTTACCTGCCAGCCAACGCAGAGAGGAGGGAAAGCGTTCTACAGAGGAAGAGGCAAGAATATTTCGGCTTCATCCAGCAATACTACGACTCTCGCAATGATGAGCATCATCAAGACACATACAGACAGGTACATGCATATACACGAGCCCACACATCTCGTATGCCTATAGTTTTCTGAATCCCCCAACTTGAGGGACAGAATGAATGAAAGTCTCCAGAAAGACTCTTTCCAATTACAAGAGCATCCTCCCGTTGCCAATGTATTAGCTCAGCATGAATTTAGGACACAAACAGTGTAAGCGTTTGTTTGTTTGTGTATATATATGTGTGTGTGTGTGTGTGTGTGTGTGTGTGTGTAAAGAGTGCCTTTTTACAGAATTTGGCCCTGCAGTCAGGATTACCGCCACTAGTTATTTGGCAAAAATGTGATCTTTATTGCATTTTTTCCCCCCCTTGCTTGTGTTCCTTTGTTCTCTCGTCCTTCTCCCTCATGTACTCGTCTGATTGTTTGTTCGTCTGTGTGTGTCTGTGTCACAGACCAGAGACGAGCGGCTTCAGAGAGATACTGAAATTAACAGTATTCTGTTTGGTTCTGAAAATATCCATTTTTACCCCCCACCACCACCACCACACACACACACACCCACCATCCCCTCGTTCTTACACTCGACTACTTCCCATTCATTTTGAGCCGATAAGGAACATCAAAGTGAACTGTCGATAGCAAAAACACACATTTCTCACATTCCGTCCAATTTCCCATTGATCTCCTCTGCACCGTGCCAGGGAGCTGGCATACTTTGTTTTGATGATTGTTTGGATTGTGTCTTGAAGCCTCCTTTTTCTGCCAGATTCTACTTGTGCTTTAGTGATTTCTAGTTTGTTTGTTTGTTTATTTATTTTTGCTGTGTGCCTGATTATGTGTGTTTGTACATATGTTACTTTGGCATTCATGTTGCTCAGGATGGTGGGTTCGTATTGGGTTTCTGTATTTTTCTTTCTTTTCTTTTTTGATTTTTTTATACATATTTACGTGGTTGTATGTGTGTTTACATACAGTACTCAACAGATCGGAAGACGCCCCTGTGCGGTTTTGCTTATTGTAAATAAGACTGGATGAAATAAGTACAGAAGTAAAATAAAATGAGATAAAAAGTAGCTTACTGTATGTAATAGAAAACAAAGTGGTGCTATATGCAGTGTGTAAAGTGCAGTGTTTGAGATGAGAATGCATATTCTCTGTTGCACAGACGTGTTCATTTGACATCATTTGAAACTGTGCGATCTCTAAATAGCTGCATTTTTTAAGTAGATCATTTCCTCTTATGAAGAGTCGAAAACAAAGACTTTAAAAACAATACAGTGAAAAGAAAGACCCCCAAAGTAGAAACTCAGTTCAGCAAAATTAAATACCCATGTTAATCACAGTTTTGCTAAAAAGCAAAGACTTAAAATAAACTGAAGTGATCAAGAACTTTCTTCATGTTGAATCTCCGTGTCTGCATCATAGCTCCACGCGGAGAAGAACTGCCCGAGGAGCTAGAAATGCATTTATTGTGAGAATTCTCCCACATGTTAAGCATACAGGAATATCAGTGACCAACCATAAATGAGTCGAAATGAGACGGCTGCAGAAGTAATCAAAAGGTATAGCACGAGTGTCAGACTCAATTTTACTAAGGTTCACGCCAGGAAATGGGGATCACACCAAGGGTCAGGCATATGCAGTTTAATGACATGGTTTAATTTAATCCACAAAATAACATCCCACGTAATGTTGTATATCCCAAAAGTCTGTCTTACATGCAATTTGGTTCACATAAAGGCTTCAACAAAACATCTGCAAGTTTCCCAGCTGTTAGTGTTTAATGTAGCAAAATACTGCAATAAACCGCAGTCGGTAAACTTTGCAGAAATAAGACAGCTACTGAAAGTATCGGGCATAGGAAAAGACATCATATTTAATTATCCATATTTAATTTGTTTTTTGAAATATTTCTAAAGGTTTTCAACAGTCTGTTATGAGGTGGGCACCGCATCACTGTGCAGATGTATTTGCATGTAGGCAGGCCAGAATTTGAGCACCGAATGTGGGTTAAGATACATAGCTGCAAAGGGGCTCGGACCTTAAGTTTGGGCAAGTACTTCAGATTTGGCTCAGGGTTTATCCATGGAAAGAGTGTTTCTGTGGTAGCTCAGACAGTGTAAAGGACAGTTTGTAATGTCAGCCTGTTCGAACAACTTAAAAAAGAAAAGAAAAAAACCCGGTGTAGACTTTAAAAAAGAAGCACAAAGAGGAAATTTATTTTGGCTCGCGCGCGGTTCAGCAGGACCACTACAGTGAATGCATAGTCCCGACAGTGAAGCACAGACAGCGCAGGGGTGTGATGATTTGGAGCTAGTTGAGTGCAAAAGGGAGATGACATTTATAGATGGGACCATCAATGCCTGTGAATTTAACAAAATACTGGCTGACAACATGAGAAATACTGCAGCGTGATGGCGATCCAAATCACGCTGCCAAAAGCACAAGAAGAAGGAACACTAGGAGGTTCATTTGCTTCACTGAGTTTCTACTCTGTGGCCTGCAATTATTAATATAGTAAGTCTGTGTAGTCTTTATTTTGTAAAGAGAAAGTGGGTCTACTGTTCAAGTATGTCATTAATTTTAAGTGATATCACACAGGGCTCCGCTCATTTCTGTTACATGTCATCCTTGTGTTTGTGTGTCCATCATCCATTCTGAATGTCCGTCTGTTTCGAGGTTGTTCTTTTGTCTCTTTTATATTTTTGTTTATGTTCCTTGTAAGTGTGTGTGTGTGTGTGTGTGTGTGTGTGTGTGTGTGTGTGTGTGCATACGGATGTCCCAGCTTGAACTGCAAACCCTTTTGATGTACTGCAGCAGTTTCATTCTTCCCCAGGAGAAAGTGATCTAAAAAAAATCTAGCTTTGGTCTTTTTTTGTTATTTTTCAAGCAAGCAGAGAAGAGTGTTGTGTGGAGATGGCATTTTGTTGGTTTATTTCTGATGCATTAAAAATATTTGGACCACTAGAGGATGAAAATACCGACCCTTCATTTACGATGGCCTTATCAATTACAAAATGTCAAATGTCAAAATACAATTTTAAAACAGTGAGCTGAATGCTACTGGAACTTACATAGAGAATTATTATATTCTCAAAGAGACCACCTCGTCCTGCTTCATGGGAAATACCACAACTTCCCATTTTAAAGTGGCCTTGAATACTTTTAGCTTATTTTCTGTCATATATTCTATGAAAATGGTGCACGCTCATATTAAACCAACAAAGAGACAAGCCAGACCTCTAAAAACGTCCTCGCTCGATGTAGAAACATCACTATATGTAGAAGTCATCCCTGTGAGCCAAATGCTCAAAATTCTTCTTATTACTGCTCTTGACTATGTATGCTATCAAGACAGAAGATGTGTAAATTATTTGGCGTCTGAGGCCCCACCCATCTTTTGCTCAAACCTTCTGTTTGTGAGGGGCAGCCACTAGCTAGAGTGGCTTGTTGAAAACAGTGGATGAACTGATACACTATAAGACAAATAAGGATTATAAGTAATCATGCAAAGCTACCCTATACATTCCAACATATAATATAGAACTGGGCGTGAGTGTAATAACTCCACTTGATGTCCTTTGTCATTTCTTTATAACGCCTGAAAAAGTCTGAAAATGCAGTACATGTGGAGGACGTTTATATTGTGTTTGTGTTTGTGTTTATGTGTGTGTGTCCGTGTGTGTCTAACACATTCTCTCCCATGTTGCTGTCAGATCCACATAGACATTCCTAGGATGAGTCCTGAATCTTTGGTGCTGCAGCCAAAGGTGACAGAGGTAAGGTGGACTGGATGTGGACCCAATGCCCAGTCCAGTAACCAGCCGCGCACTCTTACAAACAGACCGGGCTATTTCAGTTGGCTTGGCTCCAGCTGCCGCCCTGCATCCGCCTGGCTCCCTTCTGATGAATCTGTCCGCCTGTCGTATCGGTCGTCTGCGGGGTAAACACTCTGAAATGGTGTAAATGTGGTCTCGTACATGCATAAACGCACACACACACACACACACACATTGATGCAAGCACATATTATCGTAGAGGCATCTCAGCATGCAAGGGCACTCATATGCAGTGCTGCATTCAAGACCACAGCTGCTATCCATTTCAGAAAACTGAAACCCCAGTCCGACTTCAATCAAAGACACCAATCCACTAACTGTTCCTCTCGCTATCCGTTCCTGTCACTGTCTGTAATGGCCAAATCTGTGCTAACCTGCCCGTTGCTTCAGTGTTTGTCTTTTTTTTTTCTCTCCTTCTCTCTGCAGATTCACATTGACATACCGAGAACTAATCCTCTTATTCCTCTCTTTCAACAAGCTTCTGTTCAAGAGGTGAGACCCCTCCAGCTGCACACACACCACCTCACCTAGCAGGGTTTTCCCTTTTCTGCTTTTAGGCAGATTTGGAATCAGAGGCACTGATGATGTTGGACACCTTAAAGACAGAACATGTGAGATGGCTTACAAAGAGGGGAAAAACATGACAATAGTTAAAACGATATAGGTCGAAAAAATGGGGCACAAACTGTGAAGAGTAGTTGAGTGTTAGAGTAAAAATACCGTCTCAACTCAAGTCTCAGTATCTTGATTTATTTACTTACTTTATTTAATGTTTTTCTATCTGCCTGCGAGTGTAAAATGGGAAGACCCTTGCTTAAGCACTGCATGATTTGGCATGGGGCACATACACAGCTGCTCAAGCAAAGAACACACATGATTTTAATAATTACATGCATGGGATTAGATCCCTTTTAACTTTCACTCTGCATGGTTGGCAGTTTCATATCTTTTTGTTGTGCTTCGTTAGTTCTACTGAAGCATTTCTTATTACAGTTGGGTGCTCTGTTATGGCCGATATAAGAAGTCATTTTCTTCAAAACATCTTGAGCATTATGTTTGAAACATTGAACTATTAGTCACAGTTGTGCACATTGGACAATATGGTTAAAAGCTAGGAAAACTCATAAGCACCTTTTTTCTCATGGTGATCAGTAGAAATGCATAAACAATACTTTAAAGGCATTTGTTTCTCACACAGAGCTGCTGCGCTTTTACATATTTTATCATACGTATACAATTAATATCAGCTGATTTCACTCAGATCGGGTTTGCTCAGTTTCTCTGTTGATGGGTAAATGCAGATTGTAGCTACTTAATATGAATCAGTATCACTTTAAGTCTACATATACTGTGTATTGGATGTTTTTGTAATGTTCATTAAAAAAACAACTTTTCCAACCTGTCATTACACTCTATTAGTTCAATTCACTTGAATTGAGTTATGTTCATATAGCCACAAATCACAACAATAGTCACCTTGAGATGCTTCCGAAGAACCTACAATAATCAATACTGATTTTACCTTAAAAAAATACAGTTTTAATTAATAGATTTTTTTTGGCTTACTAGGTAATTTGTATTAAATGTGTGCAGATGGTTTAGTTGGCTCAGAAGTAATGTGTTAACACTCATAAGTTACACAAAGTGACAAAGTTGTCGTAACCACAAATCAGTGGTTTTTCTTGACAATAGTGATTTCACATGTAATTTAATAGTTATATCAATGAAGACATTTAAAATCTGATTGATTTGTTGTCTCCCTTCAGAATGTCACACTTCAATAAACATAAAGTGTAAAGCCAGAATAGGGTCGGGGCTGTGTGAGAAACTATAAGCCAGGTTATGGCTTGAAACCTTTAACTATCTACTCATTGTAAGTTACAGAATAACTTGAAATAATGCAAGTATGGTTAGTGGTCTTTTAGCTATGAAATTCTTGTAAGAAGTTACTCCACTGGTCTGAGGGACTATCAGTGCAGCATCCCAGTGCAACTTAACATGGACATTAACCTGATTCCATTCATTTATATTGGGTTAAGCTTATCTTATTATTCTAGTGCTTCAGGGATGGCCTGTCATGAGTAGAACCACTGGCCTGAGAAGCAGAGAAGTGAAAACACAGATAGAAAACTCCATAATGAGGTGGAGGCTAATGAGGTGCCCAGGGCTCCGAGCTGCTTTGTGTGTATACCTGCACAAAGGTGCGAGGAAGCACGCACATACACACTCAGACATCCATACAACATAGTGGGATTTTTGCATTTAGGTGAAAATCTGGTTGATCTTCATTGAACACATGAAGTAATCAATCACAATGCAGACTAGAAAAAATTAACAGAACCTCTGTCCTAAAGCTTGGAATCACACCAAGAACAAAGTCTGTAAATTTAAAGAAAACATAAGGATCCAAAGTTAACAGCAAAATACAAGCAGAAATCTCTAAGTTACTAAAACCTTTGTTCACGTGTCCACTTAAACAAAAACCCACCCAATAAGAATGTGTTCATGGAAAAGTAGCACAAAGGAAAACACGGATCTTCAAGAAAGAAATGATGGGTCACAATGTTTATTATTATTATTTATTTATTTTTATTTTGCAAAAGACCACTTGATGTTTCACAAGAGTCAAGTTGGCGGCAGGTCTAGTAATGTCTTGACTTTTGTTAAAAATAAGTCTTAGTATGTATTAAAGTGTTTGAAACTCTGTTTTCTGCATTTCAGCACCTTATATGACTACACTGCTGAGGTCATAATATTTTTGTAACACGCTAAACTCAACTGTTGCTATAGCTGGGGAACATAAAGGGACAGTTATCAGCAGAATAACATACAAGATTACGAGAAAAGAAATCGTGTCATGTGTAGGTTTTTGTTGTTGTTGTTGTTGTTGTTGTTGTTGTTGTATCAATCCAACTGATAGGATTGATATTTTGATTTAAAAGTCCGACATCTCAGCCGATGCGTTCGTTCTTTCAGACACAAACATAGGCAGATTTTCCTAACATTTGTTAAGAGTGGTTTCTTATTTCCTCATTTACGATCTCCCCGACAGTGCGGGGATCATCTGGTTGTTATAATTGTGGCGTTCTTAACAGGGATGTTGCCAACAGGGAATTTGCAGAGTGCCCTCTGGTGGATAAACCATGCAACATCAACACTCATATGGTTAATTAACTTTTTACCATTTTATTCATATATGTAGTAAAAACAGTAATCATGCCAATAATATACTTTAGCAACTTATGGTTACTTATGTCCGTAAAACGTTTAAAATCCCAAATTCCCCAATGGTTATGCCTCATTTTTCTCAGCCAAATAGCTTTGCTTTAATTATCATGGTGACTGATGCCAGAATGCTTACAAAGAGTGTATTTTCACTTTTTCACATATCTGAAGTCTGGTGCTAAACAAATTTTGAGAGGTAATTAACTTCTTCATACCTATAGGACAGACGTAGAACAATGATCTTATGCCACAATGTGCAATGTTGTGTTAAAAAATAAAACAAAACGCCAAAAATAAGTCAAAATATTTCACACCAATACCAAAACTTTTATCCACACAGTGAAACATGGTGGAGGGAGCATCATGGTTTGGGTCTGCTGTCCTGCCTCTGGTTGCTTTCCAGTCAGTAGGGGAATAATGAATTCAGAATTTTTTCAGGCTTTACTTAGTAGATAAGTAGATTAAACTTAGAAAAGAAGAAAGGTAATATCTTGGAATGGTCAAATCAAGAAGGCTGCTCAGTTATCCAAAGAAAGATGGATGCACTGAAACACTCCTGCAGGAAAAAGCGTTTCTAAAAGCCTCCTGTTGCATTTGTTTACTGCTGAAAGAGGTTGCACGAGGTGCTGCTCCTATCTGGCCTCCACTGCACGTGACTGCTAATGCAAAAATCAGATTGTGTATTTTGTTTAGTCAGACTGCTGTGACTTACATGAAGACTTATGTTAATTCCAAACTTTCTCTTGTACCTGTAAGTGAAAGAAAATGACGAGGGTTGCTGTCATTCAGGAGTGCACAGACCTATAATATGTGCAAACACTTGAATACATACGCACGTTGCCCCAGGCAGTGCCACCTCCCATTGCCCCTGTTTTGTACAGGATACATGTCGAGGCTGTAAGCAGGGAGCTTAGCGTGGAAATGAGATCAGACAAGGAGGAGGCTGGGTGCTTGTTTTCTACCAAGTATCTTATCTACAGTATGCACTATTACTTCATCTGATGTTTGTATTTTTCCTTTTACCTCCATTTCCCCTCTCCCAGATCCCATGTTTTTCTCCCTCTCATCCCCACACATCAGCTCTTCCCGCTTACGTGCTAAATAAAAGCCACCAGCATACACTGAAATATTCAAGCAGTGTGCTCCTCATATATTTTGGTATGCAACAGACTCCCAAGGCCCCCCTCCCTTTTTTTATTTTATTTTATATGGTTATGCTTGCTGCGGTGCCACCTGAAAATCACCTCTGCTTCATTTCATTCACTTGTTTGTCTCTGGGGCTCCGGAGATTTAGTCAAGATGGAAGGCAGTCAACAGTCTGTTCCATTTCAGGGAGAGAGGGATATTGAAGCAATTCTGCAGTGATTTCCTAAGTGGTATCTAAAGCGTTGGAGTTTTTCTTGTTTTCGAGTACAATATTGTCTTCAGGAGATGTTGATAATCAGCAATTACAAGATTCAAATGTGTTGTGTTTTGCATACAATTTGTGATTACAGGCTAAAAGAGCAGGATTTATCACTCAGCACAGTATGAGCCTTATACCACAAGCTTTTTTCATTTTAGTCTTTGCATAACAAATAGGTATGATGTAAGCGACTCGTATAGTTATTGTAGGATATTTAATAGACTAATGTTTTGAATGTGGGACAGCCCTTTTCCCCCAAAATCTGGACAAGACATCAATGAACATTTTCTTGAGTTGACACCTTTCTTGTAACAATTTCTTTTTTATCTCTGGAGATTATCCTTATCTGGGTCTTGGGGGACTGGAGCTAATGGAATTGAACAATAGTTTTTTGACAAAGGAGACAGAAAAGCTGATTTTGTGACACCCCCCCCTAAAAAAATAGCCTCTATTATTAGGAGAATCTGAAGTTAAACTGGACTTCTCCAAATGAAGTTAATGTTATCTTCTCCTGAAGAAAATATTCAGTTGCAGCTGCGCTTTCTCTCGCTTTCATATACAAATGATGCCACAGACAAACATACAGAGTTTAGAGTCTTTGTCCTCACAGTAAAACGGCTGCGGACCGGGTAGTTTTTGTGTGCATGAGTTCACTCAAAGCGGTTGCCAATGTGAAATATGCATGTCTGCTTTTGAGGCTGCATGAAAAGACAGTCCCATTACCCACTCCCCTTGCTCTCACCAGCACCTCTCCTGTGTTTGATGGATGCAGCTTTGATAGGGAAAGAGGTGGTGTGAGGTGTGGAGGAGAAAGCCAGGGAGAGCTTACCATTCTCTTCCACTGTCTTAGCAATGATGGAATTACTTTAAATAAAAAGGCGAGGGTTTTGTGGAGACACTTCCCAGTAAAAACACAAACAAAAAACCCATTACCATGACCATGTTATATACCATAAAACAATGAGGTATGAGGTTATTTAGAAAGTGACAGAAACCTGACATGGTCACCAAAACATAAGGGCTTGATGGGTGCGGTACATCAAGGTGTAAGAAAAATGTGTTTCTGTCTTCGTATTTTGGAGGGAAATCCATTTGCACAACAGAAAAAAACCAAGCTAAACATCAAGCCTCTTCTAATTCACTGGGGCTGACAGTATTAAACAGCCACCCATAACAAAGATGGAAGTGTTTGCCTTGCAAAAAAAAAATGTTGAAAAGAAGGGAAAGAGAAGGAGATGGAGGAGACTGACTCAAAGGGGAAGAGGAAGAGACAGAGACAAAGTGAGGAGGGAGGAGACCAACACCAGAATCAGAGAACAAAGTTCAAAGTGAGTTGTTTTTTTTTAAGAACAAGAAATACAGCTGAGGAGCTAAAGACTGAGGTGTTGCTCAGTGATGATGGAGAGCCAAAGAAATGGTTCATATTAACTGTGGATGTAGTGGCAGGCCGATATTATATAATTGCTAATTGTAGATGTATCGGCATTGGCAGTAGAGAAGAAACATAGGATGTAGAAACATCCTATTGCCATTTTATGAGTTTTGATGTCACATAGTTTGTTCGCCAAAGCAGTGTTGGTGTTTTCACTGTTGACAACACGTTTGTTTTTCAATTGCCAAAAACATAACCAATTGATCTAAGCAGATTCAGGTGGACATCTCCAAATATTGTTATTGGTATCGGCCTCAAAAATTCAGTATCGCTCAAGCTCTACGTTAAACTATGTGACTGTGTCAGCTGACTATAGTGCTGTCTAACTAGCTTGGCCAATGAGGTGCATCTTTTGTCCCTTTGCTACTTAGGTTGCAAACAAAATAACTGGGGCCTTAAGCCAAACACTGCAGATGGAAATTAGCCCAAGGCTACAATCTGGCATATTTACATTTGTTAAAATGTTCATTAATATGTATTGTCCCTCTTTCTAAATAAAATCAAATCATTTAGCCAAAAACTGACCAGCTGACAGCTGAGGTTGAGTGACTTTCAGTGCACCTGAACGAGGGAGGGGCGGATGTGACTGAAAAACAGATGACAGTAATCTGCTGGGTTCCACCCCGCTCTGAACCTTGTTCTGCTGGAGGTTTCTTCCTGTTAAAAGGGAGTTTTCCCTTCCCACTGTCGCCAAAGTGCTGCTCATAAGAGGTCATATGATGGGATTTTCTCTGTATGTGTTATTGTAGGTCTACCTTGCGATATAAAGTGCCTTGAAGCAACTGTTGTTGTGATTTGGCGCTGTATAAATAAAATTGAATTGAACTGAATGCGTCTTAAAGCAGCCATCGCGTTATTGTCTTTTTCTAAATTGGACCATTAGCTACAAAATGAACATCGTTTTGTATCAGATGAGACTAGAAACGAATGATCCAGATCATAAACTCATCAGGAACGTGTCAGCCCCCCCACCCCACCCCCCTTTTGCTGGGCATTGGAAAGAATTTAGGTTGACAATTATGAGTCTGATTCACTTTTCAGAACTGGATGCTACATCCATAATTAATATGGAGTGTATGTGCATGACCGCCTGTAGATCTGCTGGATTATGCTTTTGTAAAAGAAACCAAACAAAAGGAAAAAAATATGCTACAAGTGATCAAAAGTCCCCAGGCTACCTTTAGTTTTTCAAGAGATGGGTTTAAACAGTATTCCAAGTAGATGATCAGCTAATGTGGCAGAGTTGAAACCTGCTTCCCATGACATGAGCCCAGCTTTTCTTCTTTACCAGCTTAGCACACCTGAAATGATTCCTATGCTTTTTTTCCACACCTCACTCGCTTTCTGACATGTATGCTTTAATGATTTAAATCTCTAATTCCAACCAGCTTAATGTCTGAAATGTTGTCAATCATTGTGTTAAAAATTTCTACGACTATGTTGTTATTAGAGTGTTGGATTGAATCTTTTTCTTCTCTTTTCATGGCATTGGTACTCTGTCTCTGTGTATGTTTGTATGTCTTAAGATTTTTGAACGGATCCTGTTTATCTGGGCCATCCGGCATCCCGCTAGCGGCTACGTGCAAGGCATCAACGACCTGGTCACACCATTCTTCGTCGTTTTCGTCTTTGAATATATTGGTGAGTGGCAACCCCCCCCCTTTTGTTTTTTTTTTTAACTTTCACTTTAAAACTCCCTAATCTTTTGTGTGATATCCTTTTGAAGTAAGGATCACTCATCTCTTTCTGCTACCCCTCTGCTGAAAGTGCCACTCTCCACAGTGCAGAGTGGCACCTTTTGTAGCTGGCGAGACTCAGGGGTTACTCGCCGGTTCATCACCACAGGTCACAGGAAATCAACCCCGGGACCCTTGAGACCGTTTCTCTTTTCACAACTCTGTGTCCAAAGAGCTCCTCCTGCACCTGTGTGCCCTCTTCTCGCCCCTCTTTTCAATCCCTCTTTCTTTTCTGCTTTCATCCAGACACACACTTGGTTACAGTTTGTTTCTCGAATGTGCTTTTAAGCTCCATCTATCAAAGCATTCTGGTTAACACTTAGGAATTAGACTGTACAGTATGTGTGTGAGAGCATGACACGTGTAGGCGTGTATATGTGTGTGTGTGCACACCGCGCTGTTTTTCCCAGGGCCCTCCTGCTGTGAGCGTTTAAGTTGTGCCACATTTGTGTAGATGAATGCTTTATTTTCCTTTCACACTTAACTCTTCTGACAGTATAAACACTGCTTCAGATCCTCAACATGAGAAGGGGGAAAGCAGTTGCAAGAAATTTCATTGCCGGTATAGGTGCGATATAATTTTATTTTTTATTTATTGATTTATTTTTTGAATGTTTGAACTACTTGAAAATATGACCAGATGGAACTTCTTGCATATTATTTTTTGTAGCATTTTTTCCTTTGCTGCACTGTATGTACACTGTGAATTTAACTCAAATCATCTTTATTTATATAGCACCAATTCATAACCAGAGTTGGATATAGGCGCATTATATTGTAAGGTAAAGACCCTGCAAGGATAAATCCTTGACAATTAGAGCCATTAGGACTTGGAGGACTTGGAGACATTGGGAAGGAAAAACTCCCTTTTAACAGGAAAAAGCCCCAGCAGGACCATCCTGTGGGTTTGGGTGAGGGGTAGGCAACAATTTAACAATCCATCCATTCGCTTCTGCTCATCCTTTTCAGGGTTGCGGGGGGTGCTGGAGCCTATCCCAGCTGTCATAGGGCGGGAGGCGGGGTACACCCTGGACAGGTCGCCAGTCTGTCACAGGGCTAACACACAGAGACAGACAACCATTCGCGCTCACATTCACGTGCAAATTCACACCTATGGGCAATTTGGATTATCCTCACAAACTGCATGTCTTTGGACTGTGGGAGGAAGCCGGAGTACCCGGGGGAGAGAAAGACCCCGGCCTGATGGTGGAATTGAACTCAGGACCTTCTTGCTGTGCGGCAACAGTGCTAACCACCGTGCAGCCCTTGCAATTTAACAAGTTATTGTTAAATAGCAAGAAAGTGTTGGCAGCTACAGTTGTAAAACAATACTTACTGATATGTTACATGGAAGCTAACATAATATACAACAACAGTTTACTTCCCACCAGCACTGCAGACGTTCTTGTTGTTATTTTGATGGAAAGGGTCTTAAAATGTCCATCATATTGTAATTTTACCTGTCGTTTTAATCTTACATGATAATGAGGCAGGTTTAATAGCCTTATATTTTCAGAAAGAAAAAAACATTCTGAAAAGAGAATGTTTTTATATGTACGACGACCTTGTTAACATCCTAAGAAACACATTTTTTTTCCTGCAGTTTCAGCAGAGACACTAAAAGACTGCAATGATTATGCCTAAACAGGCAAATTCGAACTAAGTGGAATTAAGCTTGGTGCTTGCCTGAGCGTAATGAAATGCATCAAGGGAGGTTGCTGCAGAGGTGATATTTTTTTCCTGTTTTCCATCTCTTCTTCAGACAGAGAACTTTCCATACCCGATTAGATTTTACTCTGAAGGCTGAACCCTGCTCCTATAGTGGATACTAAAATTGCTTCCTTTCAGCTGTAGTTAGGGGGACATTTCTCCCCAGGAAGAGTGCTCAAAAATCTCTTTAATTTGGATTTTCCGATCCTGAATGCACTTCCTTTGCTGAGAGGAAATCCTGCAGTATGCACTCCCTCCGGACGAGAGAGAAGCTCCACACATTACCTTGTAGTGGTCACAGATTTACTGTGTTTTAAAAGTATTTGGTTAACCTGAAATCTGCAATAGACCGCATAATTTACAGTTTACAGTATAAGATCTTTGATATCACCATCATGGAGGGTTCCTTTCATCGAGTGAGCTCCTCCTTGCGTTGCAGAAACACGTTGCTCGTACCTTCTTTATGTTGAATGTGGCGATGTTAAATGAATCAATTAGAGTTGCAACATGATTTTTGTGAGATTAATTATGAGTGAATTCAAGCAAATCCATCTACATTTAGAGCATTTGACAGTATTCACGAGGAATGATGCTTTATTTTACATTTCCCGTTCATTTTCTGCAATTTACCAACCAACCACTTTATTAGATAAAGCTCGCCATTTCTGGCTTGCACCCCTGCTCGAAACATTTTGGGTCCATATTGGCATGACAGCATCACATAGTTGCTGCAGATTTGCTGGCTGCACATCTCTGATGCAAACCTGCCATGCCACCACATCCCAAAGATGTTCTGTTGGATCGAGATCTGGTGACTGAGGAGACCACTTGAGTACAGTGAACTCATTGTAATGATCAAGAAAGCAGTTTGAGATCATTTGAGCTTTTTGACATGGTGTTTTATCCTTTTGGCAGCAGCCATTAGATGATGGGTACACTGTGTTCATAAAGGGATGCACACGATCGTCACTCAGTACTCAGGCTAGACTAAGCTCTGTGGCGTTGAGAGCTGGGACTAAGGGATCTACAATGTGCCAATGAAATATGACTATCAGCCTGAACCATTAATGCAAGGCATGATTGATCCATGCTTTCATGTTGTTTACATCAAATATTGTCGCTACCATCTGAATTTTGCAGGAGAAAACAAGAATCATTAGGATAGAAGCATTTTTCCAATCATTTGTTGTCAAATTTTGGTGAGCCTACATGAACTGTAATCCTCAGCCTGTGGTGTGGTCTTCTGTGTTGTGCATGCAGAGATGCTCACTGTTGCCTTCGTGTCAGTTTAAAGCAATCTGGCCATTGTCCTCTGACATGGACAAGGCCCGAAGAATTGCTGCTCGCTCTCTTTGTTGGAACATTCTCTGTATAAATTCAATTGATGATTCTTTGGGAAAATCCCTTTAGATAATCAGTTTCTGAACGGCATGGCTGTTGGTGCCAGGTGGTTTGCTGTGAGTATTTCAAAATTACTTAAGTCACCTTTCTTCCTCATTCTGCAGCTCTTTTTATTCAAGCTGAACATTCTGAATTTAAAACAGATGTTTTGCACACACATCAGGTGAACAGAACATGGGAGAGGAAAGAAAAAAGAGGATAAGCCACCTTCAACCACCTGCTGAGAGTTTTGAGTTTTTTTTTTTCTTTATTGAGAAACGTGACCAATTTTTAAAAAACATTTTACCTCCTTTTCTTTTGTGTTCTTGTTTGTTTTACATTTATAATAAGCTCTACGTACTATTTTGTCGAGAGACTCCTACAAAGCGAAATCCTTCCCCTTATGTGTGCAGTTCTTGCTGCTTCCTAGAATCCATACATCCCACAAAAATAGGTTAGTTTAAGTTCTCTGTGCTATGTTTTGGCTCATCTTTGAAGCTATGCAACATAGAGCTACTGTTGAAACCACAGTAAGTCACACACCATGCACACTGTGACCCTGCTGGGAGCCTTAAGAGGTTGGACCCAATTGCTTCTGTGTACTACTTTGGACACAACACTACACACAGCAAATTTACTGTCATTTTAAAATCTGCTAGAAGCACCATTTTTAACAAATGTAACAACAATATAACAACTTCCAGTGCTGGAGTGCGTCTGGTGCTTTTACTACAACCTCCAAAATGACACGGATGTTGAAGTCACATATCTATAAAGCATAAGCGTCATTAAGATAAAGCTTTATTGCTATATTGAAGCTGAAAACAGTTGAGATATCTCACAAATAAGAATTTTTTAGAAGAACTCACTATGAAACTGCATCTACATATTTGCCATCCCTTCTTACGGCTTGTGCCAATGATGTTATGCAAATGAGCTACTTTCTTTGACGTAGCCTCTCTTCTCTTTTACTTTTTCCACTGTTCTTTATAAAGTTTTTCACCTGTTTTTTGTTTGTTTCCTCTACCTTCTCTTTTGCTGTCATTTTCTTCTTCTTTATTCCTCTATCCCTACTTCTTTCTGCATGTTTTTCCTCTCTCCTCTTCTCTTTGGGCAATTCAGACTGTTGTCAGATCTTCAAAGCATCACCCCATGCTTTGTTCCTGTGTATCTCCATGCGCTGATGAGCCTTGAATAACATACACAGCCAACAAACCTTCAAACGTGCCTGGCTGGCATCTTACATGATGGGTTGATGCGCTGTGTTGTTGTTGTTAGGTGCTCTTGTTTTCTGACGCAGAGAGAGGGAGAGGGATAGACAAAGAAGAGAGAGGTTTGGCTCTTTCATGCAGTGGGCCTAATTTTGCTCCTTTGTGAAGGGGTAGAAAGTGAGATTCTCTCATGCTGTCTGTGCTCTTGCACTCTCTGGCTGTCGTCTCCTTTTGCCATCTCTTCTTCTGTTTTCTTTTATGCTGCTTTACCCCTTCCTCTCTCTCTCTCTCTCTCCGTCCTTTCCATGTAATTGAAGTCATGAATTCATGCTGAAGGCAGAAACGTCCTTCTCTTAAGTTGTAATTATTTTGTATTATTTATTATTAACAATATTTTATGTACAAATAATTAATTGACATTCATATGAACTTATAAGGAAAGCTTGCTTTTTCTTAAAAATTAGAGCAAATACACATTTAATCTTCAAGAAACGTTGGCTTTTGTGTTGTTTCCTGTGGACTTTTTCAGTTAACTAATCTCTAGAAAACATCCATTCGCTTCCGCTTATCCTTTTCAGGGTCGCGGGGGGTGCTGGAGCCTATCCCAGCTGTCATAGGGCGGGAGGCGGGGTACATCCTTGACAGGTCGCCAGTCTGTTGCAGGGCTAACACACAGAGACAGACATCCATTCGTGCTCACATTCACTCGCGCATTCACACCTATGGGCAATTTGGATTAATCAATTAACCTATCCCCACAAGCTGCATGTCTTTGGACGGTGGGAGGAAGCCGGAGTACCTGGAGGGAACCCACGCAAACACGGGGAGAACATGCAAACTCCACACAGAAAGACCCCGGCCTGATGGTGGGATTAAACTCAGGACCTTCTTTCTGTGCGGCAACAGTGCTAACCACCATGCCACCGTGCTGTCCTTTTTTATGCTGCCTGTCATATTTATTTGCTTTGATTATTTCTTTTTCAGTTTTATTTTGTATTAAATGTTGGCTTTGATTCAGAGCATAATATATTGGGGGCTAGTCCGGGATGTAAACTCAATGTTCCACTGGGCAGACATAACTTCCTGCAGCAATATATCAACGTGCTGAAATGTTTAACTAATCTTTCATGTTTCACTTGCCCTTCCATTCAAAAGATAGGTTTTAAAAATATTGCCATAAGTTAACAGTGTCACAGGTTGCTAGATTTCAGTTTAAACATCGCAGACTAAGTGCAGCTGGTAAGCATATTCGAATCTCATTTAATCCCAGTGCTAACCACCGTGCCACCGTGGTTACCACAAGCATTTTCGGGCAGAAAAAATAAGCCAGTGACCACAACTGTGATCAGTTATACAATTTTAAGTTCAGAAATGATACCCATTTGGTTTCATGTCTGTCCCACATGCATTGTATAATTGTAGAAGACATTTATTCTGCACAGCACTCCTTACATTTTCTGACCACCTGGGTTTGTACTTTGGCTCAGTTGTGCAGCAGAGTGCTGCATTTATCCAGTGACTGTTCCCGACGAGGATTTTGCAATAACAACAGCTTAACGTATGTGTTTTTTATGTGTCTGCATTATCCAATCTACGCCGAAAAGCTCTGTCCGTTTATGTCTCCCGTCTGTTTAAGTGGCACAGTGCTGGTCGTTTGGCAGTTTTGATTATGGTATGATGGCCTAATTAGTACGAATAAAAGCTGTAAACGGAATGTGGAGTACACTGAAAAAGTCTCTTTGATCACCTTGAAGCAAAATGCCAGTGTGGACTACTTTTTCCTTTGCACTCACACTAGTGCACACAGAGTTTTCGCTCTAAAAACCCTGAAATCTTCATCAGATTGAATTTTCGAATCCTTACTCCAAATGTGTTTGTCTGCGTCTCGACCGTTTAAAGCCTTGAGTGAGTTTGAGTGACAGCCAGTATCTGCAAATGTGAGTCAGTTCACCGATGGGGGCGTAATTAAGACTTTGACCTGTTTCGAGCTGCATAATCTGTCCTCTAAACAAGTCTTTTAGAGGTGTTCTCTTTCTTGTTTTCACATCATTTTATTGCCATTGTCTTTTTCTGTCTTTGTCTGGAATGTCTTCTTTGATTGCTGCCACAGTGTAGGTAGGCTACTGGGCAAAAACCTACAGTGATAGGATGAGCTGAGCAAAGACCAACATTACACCCTGTACCACTCACACAATGCCCCCACATATGTTCGTTTAGTTAGTTTGTCTTCCTTTTGTTCTACTTTCTTTGTTTTTCAGTTTAGCTCATTCTCGTTTGTATTTTTTGTAGTTTTGTTTTTGTGTCTCCAGTCACACATCTGCCTTGGTCTGGCACTGCAGTGCTTGTTCATCTGCCATACACTCTATTTACCTTTTGATGATGCAATGCGGAGTGATGGCTCCACTTCTTAACCACTCCAACTTCGCAGCACTCCTCCCTTTCTTCGTGTCACCGACTTTCATTAACACCTGCCTGTTAATCCAAATTGAAAAGTTCCAATTGTTACATTATTGATGCAGTGGGAGGGGAAAAAAATACACTTAAGTTGTTTTGTATTGGACTGTTAGGAGATCCCCCTTTTCAATCAAAGAAATTGATCTGGAATGTCTATAGTGTCTCCTTCTCCAAGCATTACTTTGCTTTTGGCTTTTCCATTTGCTCTGGAGTAGCACCTCTCCCATTTGCCGACTATAAAAGCTATCTAATTAAGGCCACGATGGGCCATGACAGGAGCAAGGAGCTCGACCGGTCCTCTTCTAATGAGCAGAGGCTATGATTGACCAGTGGATAATGTATTCTGCCTGCCAATATCTAAGTATGGATTTTCTCTGAAGAAATATGAGAACAAGAAAGCAACGTGGAGACAGAAAACGGTAGAGTGTTTTAAAATTCTGGGAGGTGAGGATTTGACAACTGTGAGTGAAAAGGAAGCAGAACTAGAATAGAGGCAAAGTGGTAGAAAATAACAGCAGCCTGAGTGTCTTGGCAGGCTTAAGAGTAAGAAAGAGTGAGGACATGGAGAATGACAGAGAGGGATGAACAACAGAACAAGAAAACAAGATTTTCATAAAGGGAAAAATCACCGACTGAGAAAGTGCCCCCATGCTGTCAGGAAGCAGCCGAGCCGGGCAGTCCTTCCTTGTATCAACAGAGATGAATGGCCTGGTGTACCCCATCACCATTCTCTGCTTTGAAGCTGTACTTGTCATAGCAGGCACAAAATGGCAAGGAAGTGCTTTACACTTGCAAGGAATTCACAAAGAATTCAGCTATTAGCTCTGTACTGAGTATTCATTGTATGCTTGTATACAGCAGCTTTCACTGAACAATTTACACATTTATATGGAATTTATGGATTATGGAATTTTATATACATATACTGTATATGAAAACAAAAAAATGGATGCACCTTTTGGTTTTAAAACTAAAACCCTTAAGTTTACATTCTTTTTAATGGCCACCACTGGGCACATCCTTTAGTTCCAGAAATAGGGTTGATTATACAGAAGTCTATGAAATATGAGCCTTATGCTTGTTTTTCATTGACTCTTACTAAACTCATTAGTAGATCATTTCTAAACACTTTATTAATGGGTCTTAATGACTAGTTTCAATTCATGTTGAAAATGACATGGTATAACTGTGCAGTGTCCAAGCAGAAGACTGGTCCAACACGTAAAAGCTTAAAGCGGGATTCTTGGAGGAACCACTTGAGGGTCGCTTCAAAAGAAGTCAACTGCCATAAACTCAAAATGCTTCCTGTTTTAGAATAAAAAAGGTTTAGATCCTAGAGAATTTTTTACATTTTTCAGTTGTGATAGGTGCAGCTACTTGGATTGACAAAGGATGAGGAAATTTAAGTACCTGCACTGGAGATCTTGACTGTGTTTGTGGTGTTGGAGCATTTTTAATGGAATTATCTGAAATAAAGAAGTTTTGATCTCTTTTTTTTTTAGGGAAATCCTTGTGTTTTATTGGCAATTAGCCACTTAGCAGATGTAGAAAACAACAACATGTTTATATACAGTGTACTCAGGGAGATCTAGTCTGTGTTTGTGACCTCCAACATCAGATGTGATATAAATATTAATTTAATAGATGTCTTTCTTTCATCAGAACGACAGCCTACAAGGTCACTGTTTGTTCAGTGAAAGTGTAAACGTAACTAGTTAGAGAAGGTTTCCTATTTTGAGCTGCTGACTGCCACAGTTTTGCCTGCTGAAGTGACAGCTACTGGAAGCAGATTTTATCAGATATCGCCCAGTACAGGTAATTGAAGTTTTTTTTTTCTCCAAATGACAAATTGACACTGTGCTTGGTTAATTTGCTCTTGGAGCTATCACCTCTTACAATGCAATTTTAAAAAAAGAAGCAGAACTTTTACAGTTTTTTTTTTCTAGTTTTGTTTTGCAGAAGAAAGTTGTTTCAGTTCTGACATTAAAGATGCCCTTTCACCATTTTGTACATTGTTGTCCTTGTAGAAGTAGGATGGTGCACTTTAGAGAGCGTTGGCCCTTGAGGAAATGAATGGTGAAGACAGACCGAAAATGTTCCAAGTTGAGCATATTTTAATATTTGAATACATTTTATTGCAACAGAAGCTGGAGCTCTTCTCCAAATGGCAATGTGAATTACTTAAGATAAAGGGATAGAGAGAGAATGCGCAGACATTTACACAGCACAGATGATGATGATCACTTAGAGAGGACCAATGAGAAGTAAATGGACAGGAGGAGGGGGAATATGCTTGTATACTAAAGGACCTGCTGAGGTGTGTACGAGTGTTTTTAACAGCTTTTTTTGAAGAAATAAAGATTACTCAGGTCCCTAGATACACACTTTATTCTGAGAAGCTACTTCAAGCTCAAAGCATCAAGCAAATGGAGAGAAATGTGTGCTTTACTCCACAATATACTGTTTATGACTTTTTATGCAGAGCAGCTGGTGTCTGCTGGTGGGACATTACTGAATTATATACTGAATATTTAGTCTGATCGTTTTATGTCAGCCATATTTTCTTTGACATTTGGCATTGCTTTATGATGTGAATAAAGTTCCCATTAGGGCTGCCACAAACTATTATTTTGATAGTCGACTAGTCACCGATTATTTTTGCGATTAGTCGACTAATCAGATCATTCATCCACTGGACGTAAAACTGTACAGCTTATTGCACCAGCAGCATCTGCTCTTATATAACTATTATTAGCTTGCAGCTTTAAGTGTTTAAGGTGCTAACTAAAAATAAAGACAAGATGATAGTTTATTAAATTTTAATGACATTTGCAGATTGTTTCGGTTAAGTTTAATAAACTCCTTGCTATCTAAAATATAACAGGACACCGGAGTATATTCTCCAGCATCTCACATTTCTGATAATCAGTTGTCTGCTTGACATTTATTCGGCTGTGTAAAAACTATAACTTTAATCTCAGCCAAACCGATTTACTCAGGAACAAATAAAATACTAAAAAAACAAAAAAAAAACAAAAAAACAATATCATTTTTAAGTTATCTAAGTGACTTATATATGTTCAACCTGAGTAGCGAAAGACGGCGGTGGGTTAGAAAATGATTTGCCGGGAGTCCGGTGTTCTCACGGCTCTAGTGAGCCTAGCCCCCGGCTAGCTATCGAGCTAGTGGGTAACAGACGTCTCCGAAAACGTCGGAGCGCTTTTGAAAATATGTGGTGTCTTGATAAACTGAGCAGATGTTTGAGGTTTACACAGCTACATTCTCACCTGCAAATATGTTAAAGGTTTATTTTGTGACCCAGAAAGAATAATAAGAGTAACATTAAAACTAACTAGCTGCCGCCATTGTTGGAAACTGAGCAGGGCCGCGCTGTGAATTCTGGGACACAGCTTCTTCTTCTTCGGGGTTTAACGGCAGCTGGCATCCTTGTACATGCAGTGCTGCTATCTTCTGTTTCAGGCCGTTATTACACTCTTAAATCCTACTACTCATTGATGTGTCTTTTGTGATCTTACAAAGCTTCAAACAACGCGTCGACTATTAAATAAGTCGTCGACAATCGTCGACGTAATCGTGACTAGTCGACTAATCGTGGCAGCCCTAGTTCCCATAAACACAAAGGATAAAAAGGGAGCGAGAGATTAACCTGCAACATGCCTTATTTCGCATTGTGTTTTCTGTGGTTTGCCATAGTGCCAGCAAACTGCAGCTTTCACCAGGCGAAGAAAAGTAGTGTTCCGCATTCAGCAGCTTAGCTCTTGGCTCAAGGTTGGGGTAGCACAGCAAATTATCCGCAAGCTAAATGCTTCTAATGAACAAGTGGGTTATTATTAAAAGTATATTATATACTGAGCTCTGCTGTCCATATGTGGCTGGAAACCCTATACAGCCTGAGCCCTACCACTGTGGAGGGTGTGTGTGTGCACGCAGATAGACTGCCTAGGTGGAGCACTCAGGGACAAAGCTGGGAAGATGGAAACATACTGTCAGTCAGCTGTGATAAAACGCCTGCAGGCATGTAAGGCCTCACACAAACACAGAGCACAGACTGACAAGGTGAGCTGGCTTAATTACAAACCCACACAGCACCGCACATATAAGAGCTTGTCTGACTGGAAGGAAACTTAAACTGAATCAAGCAAGTAATTATGTCTGAAAATGAGCATATCTTCTTTCCAGAGTGATATTGAGATGTTATGTTGTCTTTGAATTACAAGGCTGGTAGTATTTACTGTTGCTTTTGCTAAGCGGTTCCTTTCTGGCCTTTTCAGCCTGATCTCGCATCTCATTCATGTGTTTGTCCTTCTGCTTCTTCACATCTTCCCTCGTATCTTTTCTCTGATCTGTTATTTGTGGATGTAGCTTTAGCCGTGACACAGTGTACCCGGCCATGCTGTGCTGCACAGTGTTTATATAATTAATGGCTCAACATGTGCAGTCATAGAAGTAAAGTGCCAGTTTAGAGGATTTGTTCAGTTGTCACCAGTTTTGTCACTCGCTTGTGTGGCCATGAGTCATTTGTATTTAGTGCTGCAGCAGTTCGTTTTGTCAGAGTACGAATTTGCACAAATTAGATAATTATTAGTTTTCATTAGAGGGCCAAATGCTGATCGCTGCTTCTGTGGATGCAATATGAATATACTGTCACCAAATAGTTTATATTCCTGTTAAGAATCTAGTTAAATACAAGTTCACCTTTTTGCTTGTTTTTCTTTTCCCTATTTAATTAGAAAGAAAACGTCCGAAATACACATTTACAGGTGCATCTTAAAAAGTTTTTGTTATTCAAAAGTCTTAATCATATTCCAAAGGATAAACTATTTTATATTCTGCATTCATTACATGTGAAGAGAAATATTCAAGTCTTTTTTTTATTTTCATTTTGATAATTGTGGCTTATAAATCACAGAAATCCAGTATCTAATATGAATCAACAAAGGATTTACAGCACGGGAATATCTTTCTTCTGAAGTGTGTGTTTATTTATACACACTTTACTGTTTTTGAGGTTGCTTTAGTGTCACAGATGTGACCATTAGCATTGTGGAGGTTGCTTTGTTAGTGGCTCTTCAGCTCATCTTTTTTGGTCAAGTGTTTCTCATCTTCTTTGTTACAGTACCTTACAAATACTCAGTGGGATTAAGACTGGATGAACGTAGCTACCCATTCGGCCAAAACCGTGACATCGTTATCAAACCATTTGGTGGCAGTTTTGGCTGCTCACAGTGTCTTGGTGGAAAAGGAACTCAGAATCTCTATAAAGCTTTTCTGCAGCTGACCACCCAAACTAGCAAATGACATGGCACCTGAGTCATCACAGACTGCAGAGACTTGAGACTTTCATTCTATTCAATTCAATTTCAATTCGATTTTATTTATGTAGCACCAAACAAAAGTTTCCTCAGGGCGCTTTATATTTTAAGTTAAAGACCCTGCTATAATAGAGAGAAAATGGAGAAAGCCCCATCAATTAAATGAGACCGTTATGAGCAAGTGTTTTGGTGACAGTGGAAAGGAAAAACTCAATTTTAACAGGAAAAAACCTCCAGAACCAGGCTCAGAGAGGGGCAGTCATCTACCGCAACCGGTTGGGGGGGAGGACGAAAGGACAAAAGACATGCTGTGCCTCTCCACTCTTCAGACTCTAGGACCTTGATTTGCAAAAGAAGAACAAACTTTTGTTTTATCTGAAAAGAGGACATAGGAGAACTGATCAGCAGTCCAATTTTTTTCTCCACAGCCTAAGTAAGGTGCCCTTGACAGTGTCTGCTTCACAATTAACTTGATCTTTTTGACTGTAACAGTTGTAGCCCTTTTCCTAATGCATGGTGGCTCTTGACTGACACCAGCCTCAGTCTACTTCTTGTGAAGTTCTGTGAAAGCCTTGATCAAAGTTGCCTGACAAGCTTCCTAAGGCTTCGGCCATTCCTGTGTGTTTTACACCTTTTTACTTGCACAATTTCCCCCCCCCAGTCAACTTGCCATTAATATGGTTTCATACAGCACTCTGTGAGCAGCCAGCCTTTTCAGCAGTGACCTTCTGTGACTTACCCTCCTCCTGGAGGGCGTCATCTAGACAACTGTCAAGTCAGCAGTCTTCTCTGGGTATGTGGTTACATCTACTTTATTACCCCGGGCAATACACAGTATTTATATTGTCTGAATAGTAATTTACTCAAACTATGCATTAAATATTTTAATAATTTGGGATTTTTTTAATTCAACATTGATTTTTGATGATCAGAAATCAGAAAGGGTTTATTGCCAGATGTTGAGCAGGTTTACAACATTAGGAAATTGCTGCATAAACTTGTATTTGGCAAAATGGGGAAAAAGAAAGCTTGAAGTATTTCAGTTTATTATTGATGAATGTATGAAAGCTCGTCTTGTTGGAAAAAAGTTTCACTTTTTACTCTCTCTAAATATGTTTTTTGAGATGCATCAGTACATTTTTGTGCTTTTACATCCCTGAGAGAAATGCAACAACGGTGCATCAGCGTCGAACACGGGAAGCTGGCAGTTCATGTTTGACATCTTCAATCCCTTAAAGCAATGGGAGGCTCACATTTACTTATTTGAAGCTGGAACATGATTTGTTGTTTGGTTAACACTCTGTTAATTAGGGCCTGGTGTTATTCAATAATGGTATTGACACCAGCACAGCATTTTGCTATTGATACTTATCTGTATACTTATTGATTTTCTTCCTTAATGGAATTGGATTTAAATCTATAACCAGAGCTTATTGTGGTCTTCATTCATTCATTTATCATAAAATCCTGAAACACTACAGCTACATGCCATATTGTCCCATTAGTTCGCCAGCTTTTTCACTATTGTGCCGAGCTGTTCATATAACTTAAGTTGTGGATGGTTCTACTCCTGTCTTTAACCATCAGAAATTGTTCCTATTTCTGTTTTTCCCACTCAGCTAAGCAAAGCTACGTTGGATTCGTACCTTTTATAACTATAAACAACAGGAAGACTGTAATTGTGTACGATGTCTTGGCAACTGAGCATAGTGATATCTCCTCTTCTCCATCCTACCCCTTCTCTTCCCTCCTTCCATCCATCTGCCTGTTTGTCTGTCTATAGATTGAGCAATCTGTGGAGTAGATCTTGGCCAGTAGGCGGTTAACTAATATCGGCGTCTTTCTCCCCGTGGTTTAGCCACTGTTGGCGGAGTCTTCTGTTCTAAGTCTCCCTCTGATTAACGTCTGTTATTAGCTCTAATGAGCTGCTTAGTGATTGCCTGGGTACAGCTGCTGACATCCAGGAGGAACACTGTCTTTTCTGCTGTGTTCCTTATCTACTTTTGCTTTCTCTAATTTCTTCTGCTTTAATCATTGGGTGAGATTATTGACTTGGTATAAGCATTGTTTTCCTTCAGGCGGTTTAAGACTTTCTCTTCAGTTTTCCTTGAAGCTGTCTCTCTTTGTGGCTTTGTTGGCCTGAGCATCGCCCTGGTATTCACTGCTCTATTTGGTTTAGGGCACAATCACCATGTTTCTAGGGCTGGGTAATAGCATTTGGACTGGCAGAAATAGAATCAACCATTTGTTTTTGGTGCTCTATCTCTTTCTCTGTCTGATTAAATGTCTCTCTTTCATTCTCAATCAAGCGTGGTCTTGTCTGCTAGACAAGACCACGCTTGATTGTGGCAATAGCAGCCACTTTGCATTTATTTTCTACTTCTATACCCTTAAAGTGGTCATATGGAACTTTCATATAAGCCATAAATTGAAGTGCCCAGGTGGTTATTTGTGTGTGTCAATGTGTCAGCAAAAGAAAGGGTCAGGGTTTTTGAGTTGTTGTTGTTTTTTTTTAAGGAGGACTAGTAGGATTGTCACCATCAACCTGTCCAGAGTGCACATTTTCTCTTGCCCGGTATCAGACCTAGAGACCAGTCAGAAAACTTGGCAATGTGCGCTCACTAGGGGAAGATTTGTATTCCCCAGCTTGTTGGTGAGTAGTTGCTGAAAGTTAGCTGCAAAAACCTCTAAAAACCTCTTTGTGATTGCAGTTGCCAGTTGCCTGCTTGGAAGTTGCTGAATAGTTTGGGAATACTTTCCAACCACTCTCCAAGCCGGAGTAAAACTTTGAAAAGAGCGAAGCAAACAGGAAATGTTCTCCTTCAAAGCAAAAACAACATAACTTTAAGGACAAACTGTCTCCGATTCCATTTGGTGTGACACTTTTCACAGTTTCACTACTGCCTGGAGAGTAGTGGGCAAGTGTTTGCAGACAAACTACAGACTAAAGCCCCCTGTCAAGACCTAAAAAGCTAAAAAGAATCGATATTTAAAAAGTGAGTATTCACATGTCCAGGAACTTGAATCTGGAATGCCTAAAATGTTTCGATATAGTTCAGTTTTCCATTCACATAAATCTCTATAAAATTTTAAATCTGTCAAAACCAAACTACAGGATGTCAAGTATAAACTTCTGATACCTGTTTAGATATGTTTGAATATACGTGCGACCAGCACAAGGCATAGCCAAAGTTTTGTATGCGTAAATGTAAACGGCATAGCTTTACAGATGTCTTCAGATTTAACTTTGGTTCTTGCTTATTAAGGTGGTGTATAAATAAACCAATCTTTTGTGTAAGTATATCATTAGCATGATGAGTAATTTCTCTTACAGTTTGTTTGTTGTTTTGTTTTGGGGGGTTTTCAGTATTTGTGTTTGAAGGACGATCTGGATCTTTTTTTTTTCTTTGTTTTGTGACCAGTACGTGCACGACTAAAACTGAATTCATTACCAGAGGATGGGTTTTTTATAGATTTTCTTTTTTTTATAGAGTTATTTCCTAAAGGGATATTATTACAACAGGAAAAAATAGGATAATTGTGTCTGTTCCACAAAAAAGTCAGCAGGTAGAGACGAGAAATATAAATATAATATGGATGAAATGAACGAAGAGTATCCGGGAGTTACTCATCAAGCGCTATAATAGCCACATTTGATGTTTCTAAATGCTGTGAGAGTGACACGTCTTGACCTGCTGTTTGGAAATGATCAGCGCAATCAGACAGGCCATCGTCGTCGTTCAACAGTAGGATATATAAAGCTGAAAATCAATAGCTGCGCTTTCATCTGCATCCGGCCTCATCTTACTTCCCTTTATAATCAGAGATTCTCTCATCGCTCCAGATAAAAAGCAATAGAGCTCCTAAATGATCCAGAGAAATAGTTCTGTCAAAAAATGATTTATCTTCTGTGAATAATCGCAGGGGTTATTGAATATTTTTAGATTAACTTAATTACTTGACTATAAAAAGCCATAAATTGAAGTTCTCCTAGCTGAGAATCTTTAGATCTTGCAGAGTCTCTATTTCTCGTGTCAGCTGTGTGATAGGGGGACAAAGAAAAGAAAATCTGTTTTATCATTCTGTCACCAGCAAAGACGCATTCTGCTTGACCTGATGCAATTGGAGGCAATTGAAACAGTCATCTTACCATGCTGCTGCTGGTGGTGCGTGGTGTTTTCGATTGCATCATGACCATGTGTGGAGACGCATACAGGCAAACATGCACACACAGTTGCATTTTAACATGAACACACTAACCCTTGCACACATAAAGGATTGGGACGTAAGTGTTTGGAAACGGCACCGCTTATTGGGGATATTTTTTTCTTTACTCATCAATACAGAGGATTTAAAATCAAAAAATCAAGAGGTGATCACTGTGCAAACTTTTAGCTACAGCATAGTCCTCTATTTTCAGAGGTGCAAAAGTGATTGGACAGTTCACTGTCCAATCACAAGATCTGGAGTTGAATCCTAGTGTGCTTTTGATATCTTCACTGCAAATCTCAATGTGAGGTCTGAAGACATGTGAATACAAGTGAATATTATACGAGACAGATTTTGTTTTAAAATCCAGTGTGGTAGTGTGCAGAGGCAACCCCCCCCCGTCCCAAAATGGTGTTAAGTTAAATCCTACTTGTGTGTATCAGCACAGATGTTTGTCTATGCAGCGCAGGGCATTTACATATTTTGGGTGTTTTGGCTTTGTGTCTGCTGCTGCGTGTTTAATTGTGTCTGCTGCCCCTCAGAAAGTCTGTTTCTCTTCTGTTTTTCCCCCCTAAACAAAGGCCACAGATTACACACACTAATGACTTAATGGACTGATCCTTCAATTACATGTCATGAAACTTTCCCAAATCACACATTAGGCAGGCACATTTACTATGCCTTGAGTGGATTGGACATTTTATCCAATCAAGTAATGTTCATGTGTTTGTAAAAGCAGGCAGCTCAAATTAAGCAGAAGTAGAGATTCTTTTTTTTTTCCTCTGCACCTGTTGGTTACATTAAAGACTTTTTTTTTCTCCTTTTTTTTTTTTTACATGAAAGTATGACTTATTACACGTACCCTGCCTATAGATACAGGGCAGTGGTTATAAAAGTACATTATGTAAAAATAATGATAATAAAAAAAAATGTTAATAGCTGGTCAAATAAAAATGGTGTGACATCGTTGAAAACATAAAAAACACAAGGGTATAAAGGCATTCATATAGTTTTGCCTGGGTAAATAGCAAATAGCAAAATTGTAATAAAATCAGTGTGATTAAAAATCTGTTATGCAAAGAAAAAAATAGAAATGCTTGAAATGGGCTATGGGCAAAAGAGTAAAGGGACCATTAGGGTTGTTATTAGTGCGAGGTTCATAGCCAGCATCCCCGATGGTGTGAGAGTGCATTAGTGCACATTGTATTGGTGAATTCTACATCTGTGAAGGCACCATTAAAGCTGAATGATATATTCTCCCTTTGGAGCAACATATGCTGCCACCCAGATGAAGCAAGACAGCGCCAAGCCACGCTCTGCACTTAATGCAACAGGATGCCTCAGAAGAAAAGTGTCTGTGTGCTAAACCGGCACCCATTAAAAACATTTGGCACATAACATTTGGCCCCAAACTGTTGAGCGTTTGAAATTCCTTTATCAAACAAGAATGAAAAAACCTTTTGCTTTCAGAAGCACTCCTCAGTTGCCAAAATCTTACAGACTGTTGTTAGAGGCCAGGTGATGCAACACAGTGGTAATTATACCCTTGTTGCATGTTTTGAAATGTGTTCAAATCCAAAATGTACATGCAATTTATAATAAATATAAAGTATAAATATAACAATGCTTTAGTTGCATTATTCTCATCTCTAATTACTGCTCAGTGTGGCTCAGGGAAGGGCAGCATTTCATCTTTCTGATTGGTGGGACATAAATATGATTAACCAGTTTATGTTTTACTTATCATAGTCTGAAACAGCAACAACTGTAAATCCTAGAAGTTTGCAATTTGAAATTGTAGTCTGTTATCTTGTGCTTTTGCTGATCAATTTTAACAGTATTTTATCTTTTTTTTCTGCCCAGAAACTGCAGATGGAAATGACCTCATAGCTAAATCTGGTACAAGACATTTCCTTTTATGTTATTAATGGGTTTTGTGCACATATATATATAAATAAATAAATGAATGAATAAACAAACAAAGAGAAAAGTAGGACAACTTTTCAAGTCCTTTTTGAAAAAAACTATACTGCATGACGTACAAGAGATTCTAATATTGCAGTTCATCGAGTCACGTAAGAAATTAAAAAAACAAAAATGGTGAAAATTTGTCTTGTGCATCTTAAAATTGCCTTTAATTAGGCTGTGTCTTCCTCATAAAAGAACTACCCCTTTAAAAAACCCACACAACACAAAAAAGCCTTCCTGAATCTTAAAAAAAAAAAATAATAATTCCAAAAAACTTCACCCTTGGGAAATGATCAGGATATTTTTCCCTTTAATAGAAGCTGACTTTTCAAGCTGAATTGGACTTTTCATGTGCAAATTTGTTGATTACACCTCTAAGCAGCAACAATAGTGATTATCCAACCAGTAATTTTGGTAGAACTCACTAAAACAATGCAAATCTGGGTGATTTAAGAGACAAATTGATGTGTATTGTTTGGCAAACCTTTCTTTGCTTTCTTAATAAAATTGCCTGCCACGTAACAACGCTTGCAGAGTGTGCGAATTGTAAGCCCTACCAGGAACCATTGTGTCGCCTCAGCTATGATTTGTGCTATTGATCGCCCGTCCCCGTTACTACCACCACCCCTCCACCTACACCACCACCACCACCACCACCAACCATATGCTATTATTGTGGAATTAGAACACTGTGGCGGAAAGCACAAACCTCACCCCAGCCAATGTTGCATCTCTCTGGCATTACCATGGTTACACGACTGTGGAATATGTCGCCAGCTGCGCGCCTGTTGATTCACACACACATCTGTGCTATAGAAATGCGCCACAGGGCTGGCGGAGCGCTGGTATTGGGCAGGGCTTGTAGGTTTGTAGCGTGTACAGAGACAGCAGTAGAAACAGTTAATGTGACGCTTGCTCAACGTTAAACACTTTAAGCTTTCTCATACAAGACACCATCTTACCCCCGGCAAAGTGGATCATTATGTGTGCACACATAGGCAGATATGGTATTAATAGCTGTATTCCATTTGATGTCAAGGACTTAGATTATCTTGCCAAGAGCTTTGAGGGCTGCTGGTTGATATATGGACACAGGGCTTACAGTGCAGATAGTGGGAAGATGAGAACATTGTTAAGTGATTGTGTAGATTCATCTTATCATTGGTGAGGCTGAAGTTCAGCGCTTTCACTAAGCTTAGTAGTGTACTTTGAAGAAAAAAAATTGTAACTTCTAAGAACCCAAAAAATTAAGCCAGTGGATGACTTCTTATTGACTTCAGATAAATTTCTATGCCTCCTAACCCCCCCGAAAATCATAGTTTGTTAATTTATTTATAATAAATTATTTAATTTATTCAATTAATCATTCCTCTGTTTACCTCAGCTCATATCACTTCGACCTGTTCACTCTTCCTTCACCTCCAGCTGTCTGTTTTCATATCTTCTCATCACACACTGCCATAATTTTATTATCTCCGGTGATTTTGTGCGTATGCGTGTCTGTATGTGTGTTTGCTCACACTAAGGTGAGACTATCAGGTTTTCTGGGGTGACACTCCTCTTAATTATCTAGCAGTATGAATCGCACCTCTGTAAAATGTTCTCTTCTCGTTAACAACATTGTTATCAGACTAATTGTGCCACAGAGAAGAAGTCGCAGGGTTTTTGTTTTTTTGTTGTTGTTGCTAGAGCCAAAGTGACAGTTGGGGGAGGTGTCAGTGACAGGCAGGGACTTTGAACAATCATCAGTGTAACTTGCAGCTAAGGTGTGGCTTTTTTTAGTTCGAAGCCTTTCGTCGGTGTCACTGGGGTGTCATTCTGAGGGTGAAAAGTGGATTGTGACATGTTTGGATCCAGCATCCAAATTGTAAACCATTAGGTTCATTAGATTGAACCTCAAACCAGTGCTGTAAATGATAAATAATGACTGCAGCACTTTATGTGATATTGTAAGCTTTGGGTGTTGAAATCTTATTAAAGCCAATTGGGTTTTATCTCTCTTTGGCCAAACAAAACTCAGGTTTGCTTGTAATTAATCTGAACCAGCAGAAGGTTGTCAAACGGGACTGTTTTTTATTGCCAATTGCTGTCTACATGGACACGTACCCGCTCTCTCACTCGGCACACACACTGTCTTTGTGATTACATCAGGCTAAACTGGCTCGTTTATCATCTTACATCACGTTACCTTGTGGCCCGTAGTTGTAGAGGGCAGATGGCAGCACCGGCGCGAGCGAGCACGTCGTGTGTGCTTGCGCGCGTGCACGCTTTTGTGTATGTAGGTGCCTGCACTCAGTCTCTGGAGGTGTAACCCAGCACAGCATGCCAAGCTGTGCCAAGTGCTCACAGCTGGCAGCAACCAAGCAGTTGGTCTCTCTGGACAAGTTGCCCCCTGAGCCAGGACAAACAGGAAATGAGCCCTGGGGCCTGGCAGGAAACTGGCTGTTGGGCCAGTAGTGGTGGAGAGTTGGGAGGGGGTGAAAGAGCGAGTCGGGGCGACAGCTCGGAGAGGAAGGGAAGCAACAGAAGAGGTGTCAAACGTCTGTGCTACGAGAGGTTCAGAGAACGAGGGAGGAGGGAGAGTAGAGAAAAAAGAAACTGATGCACGAGAGGTTAGGAGGCTGTGTGAGAGGATTTATGTGCGTGGGCATCACCCAGCTTTGGGTTGATGGGTGTCATTCAGTTTAGAATACTAAATGAAACATGTCCGGCCATAACTGTGTCTTTATGCCCGAGTATCACTTTCCTTTCAAACATTATGTCTCTGCCTCGCTGACAGCCAGGGCCCGACACATTATGTTTTTATGTGCATCCCAAACGGTCAACACATAAAAGACAGTGTTTGTGTACATAACACCTTTTTAAGGAATTCCTTGAAATTTGACACAGCTGTTCACTGGGACTGAGTGATCGGGTTTTGATAGTCAGCTGTCAGCGTCGCTAATGTGACATTTCATAAAAGCCTCGAGGGGAATTGGTACAAAATGGGCTGTTGAAGCCAGGCTTTGCCTGAGTGGCCCACACTGGATTAATAATGATCATATTTCAGCATATCGGGGGGCTCATTTAGGAGTCTACAAAGGTTTGGTTGTTGCTTGCTACTTAGCCCCAACACTTCCAGCCTTGTGCCTTCTCAGCTGATTGACAAACCACGTTCCTGCTGTGGAAGACTTTCCCAAAGAAAGCATTTTATTGGGTCGCAGCTAGCAATGGTAGACCTTCTACCGTATGAATATTCAGAATCTGTAGGTAGAGATTACTTTTTAGCACCTGAAGCTGTCTGGTTTCCATTTCTAGTCTGATTTTAGTCCTTCTGACAGGTGCACAAGTAGTTGCTTACCTGCAGGTCAGATAACCAGAGGAAATCCTGGCCCAATTATCTACTGGCTACACCCCAGGCCTTCCCCCAGAAGCTCTGCTGTTATTACTGACATCGACATTAGTCAGTGTGTTTTGAGACTGAAGTTACTCTGACCTCACAAAACACTTTTTTGCAATAACTGAGTCTCGTTAGGATACAGTTTCACTTAAATTTCTTAATATTATAAAACCATCAGGTGGTTATTTTGTACATCACGGTAGTAATTCAGCTTTATGGATTAATAACTCCCCGTCGTGGCTTGTTATCCCCTCACAAAATGGTCTCCAGTTGTAGAGCAATTACTGCTCTGTAATCACTTTTATTGTCGTGTAAGTTTGTTTTGTGCGTGTGCAGTTTTGTGTGCCGGCTCCTTGGCCGGGCCGCCAAGTCTGCAGTCTGTGTGCGCTGTGCTGCTCTGCCAGTCAGATCACAAAATGCCAGTTTTCTCTGTGTACACTGCCACTGTGTTTCATTGAGTTGGCTGTATCAAACTAGTTCTAATCTCCTACCAAGGTGAATGTCAGACCTGCTCTTTTACCAGCTGACACTCTGCCTCTGAAGAACCTGAGAATACTATTTGGCAAAAGATTATTGTGCAGGCAGGACTCACACAGGACTAAAGCAGCCAAAACCCTCAGTCACTGATGTGAAGTTCACTGAGGCCTGAACTTCCAGAAATTCCCCTGGCTCTTATTTGTGAAACATTTCTTCAGAGACACGGATCATGTCCCAGACATGTATTGTCAGCTGGTCCTTGGTGTGAAGGAAAAGCTCCCGGAGTAATCACCAAGAGAGTTTCTTAAAGGAATTTCCACTGAGGCATGGATCCTATGAAAGTGATTAGCAAAACCATCTTTTGATGACAGGTCAACTGTTACAGTCTGTTACCTGTTAAAGGTGGCCTAATGGCCCTCCTCTTCATTTTCCCCCCCATCTGCGTTGTATTTCCAGTGTTAGCAAAACACACTGCTGCTACTGTGAAGGCAGATCAAGTGAGGCAGCTACAGATTTTTAAATAATCTGACATTTAGCTCACAGCTTTGATTCTTTTATCTTTTCAACACTGAACAAAAAGAGCTGTCTGGACTACCTGACAATAAAACTGATTAAATGACCTGAGGTTTGGCTGCTGTTTAGCATTCATCCATGTGGGGCAGTGTAGCCCTGTGATAGAGCCACACTGAGTCCTCAGTGTACTCCTGCTGCACTGCTCCTCTTTCCTCTTTGCCTGCACTTTTCTGTGTTCTTGCTATTCTGATGAACTATGCCCAGTTCCAGTACAACCGCCACACTACCTGAAGCTGCCCCTCATAGAGTCGAGGTTTGTCTACTACAAATAGACCTTAGCCACGACAAAGACTGATTTGAGGCTTTGGGATACTCAGGGACTCTCAGAATACTAAAGCAGTGGAGCTTTCATCAGCTTGTTATAATCAGCAGTGACACCATGCAAGTACCGGTGAGCCTTTCAGCTACAGGTTTAATATTGTCACTGCTCAGAACTGCTGCAGCCCAAGAAGATGCCTGTGCTGTAACATCGTCAGCCATTTTTACACAAAGATCGCACATTTTTGCTGTTCTGAGATCACTCCCCGTGCTGTCCCAGCTGCACAAAACCAGCATAATGCTTTCCCCAGTTGTGTAATTTTTACATAACAGGCCTGCACTTAGAATTCTGAGAGTCATAACAAATGTGACACATAAGGTTTGATGTTGGAAATATGAGGGGATATATCACCTTAGTCTTATCGCTGGGTGTTTGTCTCGTCTGTTTGCCTTTGTCTCGGTTGCTTTGCTACCTAATTTAAGAGTCTGTCTTCTTCAGAATTCAGCGTCTTGAATAATTAACCTGGAAATTGCAGTTCAAAGCAGCAGTTGTAGTTGTGTTGTGTTGTGTGTCATCTGGTTACAGATTTGTGTCTTTGACAAAAAAACCCAAACAAACCAGCGGTTGCTAAATGACTGGCAAACTTTTTTAATGGTTGGTGTTCCATCTGTTGCTGCTGAAAAGCAGTGCCAATGCATGAATAATTTCCGTGGATAAAATTAAACTAGTCTACAAACCGTGCTCCCTGATGATCTACCAGCATATATTATCCTCACCTCTGTGGCTCCCCGTCATCGGGTTTGGTTCATTTAGGTTCGCTGGTTTTCTTTCTGTGGAATTTAAAACCAAATATCACAAGAAAGGTGAAGTTTCTGATGTATTTGTTTAAATTACTTACTTTAGGATTAGTGGCACTTAGCCATATTACCCAGCCGTAAGTAACATCTGTCTGTGCAGTGTTCCCTCTTTAGAGAGTTTGTGTTAAAGTTATTGTTTCTTGCATCGCTGTAGACGATGTAAAGTTGCGTACTTTTGCTCTATTATAACAGCTGCTCATACACTGTGTTTAGGTCCAGTTGATTGTAGTTGACTTCTGCCGTGGCCTCAATTTAAGCTGAGGAAAAATGTTGAGTTCTCATCTCATCAGATGTCTCAGAGTGGTAACATTTCCTCAGTGGGTGACCTCTTCCTCTCTCGATATGTTTACACTTCTCATTGCTGATTTACTTTCTGTCTGTCTGTCTTTCTTTCTTCTTTTTTTTTGATCTCTTGCCCAAAATGGGATTTTATGAGATTATATCTCTGTATGTTTGCACAAATAATGACTGCTATGTCTGCCCTCTGACTGTAGTACGTCTCCTCTCTCTTTTCTTTCTTTTCTTTTTCTTTTTTTTTGCATTATAAGTATTGGAGTAAAATAAACTGTACTGTCATCTAATCAGAAAAAAAAGAGCCTCTGACGACTTTCATATCTGGTATTAAAGATCTGGTAGCCGTGTGAACAAAATTAGATTTCTGTGCTACTGGACACGTTGACATGTCCTGATGTAATGGGATGAAAGACCTCACTGAAATGAAGGAAGCATAGCCTCTCGCTCTACATTCTGTCCATCCTTACCTGACTTTAAGCAGACAAGACAAATGAAACAGCACACACACACACACACGAGCATGCAGCGTAGTTGTTAGCAGCTTTGTAGCCCTGGCCCAAAGCCAGCTCCCTGTCCGTCTGTCTGTCTGTCAGACGGAGCATGCTCATTACAACCTTGACAACATTCCACTGAGGTTGCCAAGGATACCAGGCAGAGCTGGCAGGACCTGCGTGTATGTGTATTTGAGTGTTTAATAGGAACTCACACAAATACGTAGACCAGTGTTTTGGTTATATGACCACACACACACACACACACACACACACACTCTGTCTTTGCCTTTGCTCTTTTTCTCTCTCTCCCTCTCTCTGTCTCCCTCTCTCGCTCATTCTTTTCTCTCTGTAGATCATTGTTAATCAGTCTCGTCCCATCTCCTCTCCACTGGCTGTCAGTGGCTTGTCAGAAGCCCGTCAGAGCCCCTGCAGTCCGTCACACACTACTGCCGTTAATGACATCTGATGACACCCATCGTTGAAGTCACCCACTGGAGATGACTGGGGACTCGGCGTGCTCGCAGCTTAGGAATCGTTTCTTTTGTTCAGCCCTGCAGTGTGTTTAAAAATATATCTCCAAACATAATTCTGCTTTACTTATGTGCAGACTGTTTGTGTTTCAGCTCGCCTGACCTCCTTCACCTTGCTTTTCACAGCTCCCTTTGAACTCACTGCAGTAGGAGTTTACATCAAAGGTCATGTGAAAACCCTGAATTCATCAATAAATACTGAACTGTTTAAAAATGGTACATTTAGGATAGACGTACAGCTAAGATAAAAGATTGAAAGGTCTAACTCCTTTCAAATACCAAGTTATTGGCATGAATTTGACTAGTAAAACTATTTTTTCCGGAAAAAATATGTTAAATACATTCATGCTGTCTGCAACATGAAAAGCACAAATTGTCCTTTGTGCACAAACTCTGTAATATTTTCGAAATGTTCAAAGAAGCCACGGGAAAGGTTGAACCGCTGTTCAAAGATGATAATCATTAGGCTGCTCTAATAGGCCTCTTTTTAGTGTCTTCCTACATCCTTCCACACCGTCTTCACTGCTTCATCCCCCCTTTCATACCTTTTGCTCCAATTTGTCAGCGTCTTCGTTCATTTCCTTACATCTTTCGTAACCCACCCACTTACCTCTTTCCTCTTTCCTGCTCCTACTCTCCCTATTGAATTAGTCCTCCCCATGCACCTATGGCTGTATTGTTCCCCTGTCAGGGTTTATGGTGACAGGCTTATGGCAGAGCCCATGCTGTGCTGGGAACCTGGCATCGCTCGCCATATCTCTCCCCTGAATTCTCCCATTTTCTCCTGTTGTCTTTTTTTAAACTTCCCTTCTTTTTCTTTGGCCCGTCTCACGGTCTTTTTATCTGTCAGTCTCTTTCCCATAAGCAGCAAATTCTTTACGCTCTGTCGTTGTTCTCATTTTGTCTTCTCCAGAGGAGGAAGTGGAAAACTTTGACGTGTCCAGTCTCCAGGAAGAGGCTCTGAGGAATATTGAGGCTGACAGCTTCTGGTGCATGAGCAAACTGCTGGACGGGATCCAGGTAAGCTGTGTGTTCAGCCTGTGCAGGTTGCCTCACAACATTTTCAATAATAGGTCTTAAAGCCACTACATGAACTTCCAGTAACAGATGCTTTACCATATTACTGATCCTCTTTAGTCATCACTCTAAGCAGAGATGGAAGAACTGAAAGGGTGTTCACATATTAATCTCTTGACAAGACATCAGATATCTGTCAGCTGGCTAGCTTTTGTTAGCTAGCTACCTGTTGTTTAACCTGTTGTTTAACATTTAAGTCCTCTCTTCTTCC
>NW_005187415.1:1194223-1195327 GCF_000239375.1 Pundamilia nyererei
GACAAGACATCAGATATCTGTCAGCTGGCTAGCTTTTGTTAGCTAGCTACCTGTTGTTTAACCTGTTGTTTAACATTTAAGTCCTCTCTTCTTCCGCAGTTTCACATCTTGTAATCAAAAATTTGTCAACACACAAAAAGAGCTCAAATTGTGGTGAAAAGTCTCATTTTTCTTTTTTTCTTTTTTACCAACAACTACATTGATAAATGATCAGTTAATAGTTGATTTGTATAGTTAGTGTTAATGAATCAAAACAATGAAATGATCTTTAATAATGTTCACTAATCAAAAGTAATGTCAAAAAATCTGTTTATTTTCATCATAACTTTGTTTAATGAAAGGTAATTCATTCTTGATTGCATGTTGCACTTGAGTTATGTAGAGCTTACAAGAGATGCTCAGGGTTATATACTGATGACACCAGTAAACATAACATCCTCATTCCAAGATGTCACATACCTTTGTGACTTTTGATGGTTTTAAAGTAGTAAGTTTTAAACCAAGCCATAATTGTTTTAATTAACCAATTTATTTTAGTGCCTAAAATTAGCTGTTTTTTCGTGGCTTTATAAATAACTTTATAACTCATAAAAGCTGTTCGTAGATGCACTACACTGTGTTTTGTAAGTTGTATTATAACTTCACAGAAACCATCCAGACAATGTTCAAAGAAGTAATAAAAGCTCATTCTTAACCAATTAGAAAACATAAGAAATAAAAATGTTAATTAAGATGAACAATATTAAAATAAGCCAGTAGTTCATTACAGTTAACTCCTGTTTTTACCTTCTTTTTTTTTTTAAATGATATAAAGTTTTGTTGCCTCATTTCTTATTAATGTGACTTCTGGACTGGATTATATTACATCTTCTGGTCACTCCCAGATGGTCCTGCTGAGAGTTGAACTGAAAACCCAGCTCTCATGAAGGAGTGGCTTGACATGGCATCAGTAAAATATAACACTAATTATGCTTTGGTTGAACATTTGATTAACAAGTCCAAAACAGCCTTCAAAGAGAATGACAATGCTCAGCTTCTTTTTAATCTCCATACAGCGTGGTAGTTGCTTGTGAATTTTTGGTTTCGGAGGGTTGCACATAATGG
>NW_005187415.1:1195347-1197074 GCF_000239375.1 Pundamilia nyererei
TTCAAAGAGAATGACAATGCTCAGCTTCTTTTTAATCTCCATACAGCGTGGTAGTTGCTTGTGAATTTTTGGTTTCGGAGGGTTGCACATAATGGACGACTCAGCCAGTAGCTACCTGACATTAGAGCAATGTGGATGGAGCGGGGATTTGCAACACTATCTGACCATCCAACACGCAGTTTGGACAGACCATAAATCCCACCTAACGGCACCTTTCCTCTGTTTTCCTTGGTTATAGACCATTAATTTGAAAAATAATTGCATCTTTCCACTACATAGGGCAAGTTTTACACCATAACTCTTTCTTCAGCATGATTTTCTTCTGCTATGTGTGCGTGCATAAAATAACAGCTGAGATAATCGGCTGTACAGACGGTGTGGAATGTTACAGTGTTTTGGTGGGCTGGTATTCCTCTCTGTTGCAAAGCTGGCAGGACTTCTTGTGTAAGCATTACATACAGTCTTTCTGTGTGGGTTTCAGAAATGTGATTGTCTTGCATATTCCAAAGCGTGCCCGAGTGTCTGGAGGCCAGATAATTGCATACAGTCCACATCACCAAAATTCATTTTGTTTCATCATTTCTTCCCAAACCGTCTTGCCCACGAGCTCTGTTAATCGACCCGCTCTCAGCGGTCATGGTTGAGCCATCTGTCAATTCTAAATGTGCTTGCCTGGGCTGGCGGTACATTTGCTCTCAATAGCAACATTGTTGCTTAGCATCCCCAATTCTGCATCCATTTTGAAATATATATTATATATGTTTTATTATTTCTTGCTGTGTTGTAAGATTAAAATCTTTGAAAAGTCATTTGTGCTATCAAAAAAAAGTAGCCTGCCCACTTCCCTTCATCTTAAAGCAGCAGCATTTTAGCTCCTTTTGAGATGCTAATGATACCAAAATCAGATGTTACTGTTAGCCGTGGCAGCTGTAATTGTTACTTACTGGCAAAGTAAAAGAAACATCTGCCAAGTCTTAGCAGTGGGAATGATGACTGTAGTATAAAGTAACACTTAGGAGAATTGCCACTGCAGTAAGTGTTAAAGTATATTTACCATGCTTTTTGTTGTATGTGTTTTAAGGGTAAAGGACAACACCCTGAATCTTGGTAGCAAATTTTCACCAAAGTGAAATCAATATTAGGCTTATTTCCAGTTGCCTATTTTAATCTTGGATATTCTTGCCCTATTTATTTGCCTTATTTCTGCAGTTTTTCAGCTCTTCCTGTGGCTCATTTCCTTTAAAGGCCATTCTCCCTTCTTGTGATTGGCTACCCCTCTGAGCTGTGTGTTGGCGATGACCATATTTTGTTTTCAACTCTCGAGAATAGAAAAAAGTGCCTGAAACGGAGCATTTAGAGCAGTCGGAAGGCTGAGCTTGATTGGATTACCTTTACAGATGCTGTCCTCAACATTGGCCATTAATAGGCACGTTTAATACGATATAAGCACCCAGCATTGGAACAGTACACATATGTAGCAAAAAGTAGGGGAAAGCAAAATAAAAATACAAATGAATAAACCTTTCAAACCCATAATGTGTTTAATATCCAAACAGCTGTTTAAGAGACACTTCAGTATCTATCCTCTCATCAGAAGCCACTATATTTTACATAGGTAGTGCATAAGGCAGCTAATCTGCTCTGTTTTGACCTGCAAAACAAAGTACACACACACACACACACACACACACACACACACACACACACACACACACACACACACACAC
>NW_005187415.1:1197172-1207397 GCF_000239375.1 Pundamilia nyererei
AGTAAGGCGTCCCGCTCTATGGGCTGCTTAGCCCTGTTAGCCGTCTCCTCTGGCGTCTCTGTGTAGCTACAGTGGCAATACGCACCTTAGTATCACTAACATGGACAATAGGTTAACTGGATACATCCAGATTAACTGAAGTGTTTCATTTTTAAACTGTTGTACATCCCGCCTAATATCACACTTGTACACAGAACGATGTGTGCTGCCAGACGACTGAAAAAGCTGCACTTAAACTGGGCCTCTGTGCGGTTAAAGCAGTTGGCTCATTACCTGATATTTGACCATCAAAGTCAGAAAAAGCACAACCTCTCAATTTATTAGCAACTGTTTTCTATTTAAATACAGTTATAAAGATGGTCTCTCCCCCCCTACCCCTCCACACCCATTTAGGACTACTTTATGGACCCTGCCTCTTGCACATCTCCTTTTGTATTTTTTGCGTAGTCATTTATTATTATCACTGCAGCTTATGAATCACACATCACTGTCTTTTGTGATGCCAAATTTGTTTGTGATCTATCACAAATAACAAGAAAACGCATAGATTTCTGTCAAACGAGACAACACAGACTCATTGCCTTTAGGCATGCCGATCATGCTTACTGCTCTGCTCCGTCACCCTCCAGAGGCTCATTCTGAGGCAGAAAAAGAAAAGACTGCAATATCTTAACAGATGTTTATCCATGCTGTTTAATAGATACAGCTGTGCATTGAAAATAGTGTTAATCAAATACCAAAGGTAATTCGTATTAAGGAGCATATTTAAATACAAAGTCCATAAATAACTATCAGTTGGTAGGCTATTCATTCAGGAAATTAATAGACGCTGGGCCTTGTTGCCCCTGAGAGAGAAAGACAGAAAGCTGCAGAGCAGAGGAAGTAAGAGAGAAGAATAGAGTGTGTGTCTTTGTGTATGTTTTTGTATGTGTATGGCTGTCCCCACGCTTGTGTTTGTTTGTGACCTTGGCTCCAAACTAATTATGTGCAATGCACCAGGGAAGCCCATGCTTCCCCCCTAATGCTTTCTAAACAATCTGACGGAGGCTGAGTGCCTCCGCGCCATAATTAGTTGGTGATCCTTGCTCTGACCTCGTCTTAGACCCTCTCACATCCACTATACACTATTACACTTAACTGCGGCCATGAAGGTGGGGGTCCAGGGTTGGCGGGTGGCAGAGTTTGTCTGTGCAATTACATTTGCAAGCTGCCTTCTAAGCACCTTATATTTCCAGTGTTTTGTGTGGAGCCTGTGCCACACTGGTGTCAACTTGTTTTGAACCAACTGGTGCAAAGTGTTTAAAGTTTAATTGCATAACAATGCAGAATAAACTTTTAAATGGGGATGTTTGAAAACCACTAAATGGTTGGGAAATTTCATGAAGAGAAATGTGTCTTCTTCCATCCATCCATGAACCACAGCTGGTGTGCTTTTCTTGCTATTTTATGTAATTACCTGGTGTACAGTGGAAATACTGTTTTAAAACTGTAAATTGGCCATTAGCTCTGGTTTTAGTACTTCACCACCACGCTTCTCTCTCACCTAAAAGTGAACAGAGTATTTTTGGCTGTCAATTCACTTAAGCGGCTTCTCTAATGAGCTGCAGTTTTAATTGGCAGCAGTGCAGCCCCCGCCTCTAAAGAGCATGCTGGGATGAAAGATAGGTTGGAGAGATCCAGGCTATTCTGATTTTGATGTTTTACAAAATCAGATGGACAATTTATTTTGTGAGGAAACATGACCGCTCTCGTTAGTCTTCACGGTTCTAGATCATAAAAATGTCGACAGATGCCTTCTTTAACCGCTTGGGATTTTAAAAGGAACATTGCTCATGTTAAGAGCATGTGCTCTTGATGTGTGCACTACCACACACACACGCTGCTTTACTGGACAGTGAATGGCAGTTTGATGGTTAAATGATTGAGGATTGATATTTATCAGTCTTGGCGTGACCTATTAAGTGCTGTTAAGTGGATGCGCACTTGTGTACTTGTGTGCATTTACAACTGCCTCAACCATATAACGGCACACAGTCCAAAGTGCTTCTCCAGTGCCTCTTTTATTGTCTCCTACGGTTTTGATACGCTGGCCCACTCTTTAATTTAAGGAAAGGAAGTAATACCATCGCACAGATAAGAGCCGATGGTTCACAAAAGCAAACATCAATGTGACAGACATCATGTAAAAGCCTGCTATGTTTTCCAGCTTAAACTACGGGCCGACTGATATCAGATTTTTTAGACCAATACCAATATTTGATTTAAAAATCCTGTTACTGTTACTTACTAAGATAATGCGTCAGTGCAATTTTAAAAAAAAAAATATTTGTTTTATGTTCACAACAAGTCCTTGTTTCCTCATTTGCTCTTTTCCTGACTCTGCTTGGATCAGCTGGTTGTATTTCTGATCTTCTGCCAGAAGGGAAGTTGTCATCTGGTGGACAGATTATGCAACATCAACATCAATCATACCATAGTTGATAGGTGTTTCTACGTTTCATTCACCAGCTGTTATAAATACCATACCAATATGGCAAATAGCTCATAACGGCTGATATATCTGCCCCACTAATATATGAGTAAAGTTATAACCTCCCTGTATGTTACATTTTGAGCTCTCATGTGTTAAACCTGTTATGCTACTTTACTAAAATCTGCTTCTCACAAAGTGTTTCTCAGAAGCACTTTGTAATGATTTGCTCTTTTAAAATAAAGTTAAGTCAAGGTTTTAGTTTATTTCAGTTTGCTCTGGTTGTGCCTTCAATTTAGGCTTTGGTGCGTTGTCAGCTTCTATGATGGTCTTTAATTTTAAGATACACTGAAAAGCTTAATAGAGGCAGGAGTTAAAGAGGGATCATCTCTTTAGCAGGAACGGGAAATACAAGTGGACGGCACTCATGCTCATTTAGCTGCTGTGAATTTTTATACTTTATTCTCATTTATGATCAACCTTGATCATAAAGTGATATTTTTTCATGTATACTGCATATATCCTGCATTAAACAGAATAGTATTAAATATATGGACTGAAGAATCTAATAGTCCTTCACATCTTTCTTTGAGTTCATCTCCACTGAAAAGCAATTAGGAAAAGACAGCTAACATTTTTCTGACATAATGAACGAAACATGACACAATTAACTGAGTTACTTACCTAGAAGAAATTGTTCAAATGGGCCTAAATTTGCTACTTTTTGATTTTCTAGTCATACGAATAAAGTGTTTTTAAGCCTGCCTGGATCTCTAAGATAATACATGAACCCTCACAATACTGTAAGAATTACAATGAATTTATGTATTCCTTGAAAAGAAAATAGGTTCTACAAATGGCTACATTTCACTAGTTGACACACAACTCTGTTAGACTGCCCGCCTGTTGCCCCACTCTCTCTAGCAGCCAATTAGCCTTACACTGTTCTAAATTGGACAGCGCCTCTGGCTAACTTTACTAATTTAACTTGTTAAAATTGTTCCATATCTCCTGTTTCCATGAATCTAAATGAAACCGTCATCTCTGCTAATATTGCATTGTTGATTTAAACATGTCTTCTTAATCCTGGGCCATAATATATTATTAATGTTGCAATAAAAACAGTCAGTCAAAGCCTGAGTAATTTAATATGTGTCATTTTACAGCACAGATAGCTCCCACCTGCATCTCTTGCTGTCTAGCAGCTACAGTATGTGGCTTCCCTGCACAGCCAGGGAGCCTGTGTCTTACCTGCCATGCCCAGCGAGGGAAATGAAGTCAAAAAGTTTAAAAAGTCCATTATTCCGCCAGCACACCCCTGAGGGCTCTCAGTTTTAAAGCCAGCAGATGAAAACCTGCCTTTTATGCTAATTCTGCAGATATGCCTTTTGCAGCACAGGCTCTTAAATGTATTTTCCCAGCACAGGACCTAATTTTGAGATATTTAATTTCGCCTTGGGATGTGAACTTGTTAATACTTCAGCGGTTGTCTTGACAAATGGAGGTCCTGCATGAAAATGTCTCTGACCCCTTTTAGGTTAAAGTGCCATGCTTGGACATGCTACTTTGTGCTATGATGCAGACTTTGGAAATGTAGATTTATTGCCCCCCATCAAGCACAGCATTGGTGCTTTAAATTTAACTTCTCCTTCTTGTGGAGTCGTGAATGGATTATTAAAGTTTATTAAAGTTTTATTAAAAGTCTCAGCAGGAATAATATTGGGCAGCTTTTTCAGCACTTTCAGGATTTTATATACACACCATGCACTGTATGCTGAAGTTGATCATTTCCAGAGGAAACTATATATTGTCAAGCCCTGGTCCCATGAATGCTTCTGCAGTTAAGTTATGACCAAATAAAGAGTAATGAAATGGTATGAAATATAAAAATATTAAACGGTCAAACGCTCCCTCTCTTACTACTGTGCATGAGCTGCCTCCAACTCATCCTTTGGTGCACGATCCAATCGTAATGTGTTCGTTCATTGTCAAGGCAACCATCTGTTTCCACGGTCGCAGTAAAGATGGGGGTCTCCCCAGAGTGAGAACAGGGGTCCGAGGAATGACGTGTAGCAGACGGTAGCCAGACCAAACCAGACGCCATGTCCTGTTCTGGTTTCCCCAAGGGTCTCCTACCGTCAACCTGGGCTGTCACTCAGTGCAACACACACACACACACACACACACACACACACACACACACACACACACACACACACACACACACACACACACAAGGAGTGATCTGCCAGCTGGTGTGTTTGTGTGTTGTGTGTTTCCTAAGCTTTTTTAATGAGCCTGTGTATGTAGCCACTGTTGGAGGACAACTTGGATTGAACGTATTCACCTGCTTTTATTTTTTTTAATAATTTTCAGTTATACGTTCTTGTCCTGCTTCATCTGTTATTCTTTGACAGATTAAGTAGTATCAAATTAGCTGAACTTGTTTGTGTGACGGGTCAGTGGAAAAGGAGGTGGTAACAGCTGCTGAGGAGAAGAGGTGAGGAGACAGACTGGAACTGAAAAATCAGACACAGAAAGAGTGGATGGATAAAAATTATGTAATAAGAATGGTGGATGCTGGATGAGAACCTTGTTAGCAGGGAGACGAGCAGTGTTGATCGTATTAGGGGGCATGTAAAGCCAGCTCTTACACTGAGGCAGTGTCAGAGTTCACTGATAAGCGAGAACCTTATAACCACCCCTGCCTAATATGCTGCTGGTTCTTCTTGTGCTGCCAAAACAGCTCTGACCTGCTGAACCTTGGAATCTACAAGACTTCTAAGCCGCATGTCCTATGGTATCTGGAATTAAGACATTAGCCGTGAACTCTTTAGGTCTTGTAAGTGACAAGTTCAGGCCACCACAGATCAGACCTGATCCAGCACATCCTGGTTTTTGCCCACCATTCCTGCATCCAGTGCTTTTCTACAACAATTGTTTATTTACAGCTAAATATATTTCAGCTCAGTTGTTACAAGATAGTTTTTATTCTTTGCCTCTGTGTGGTCGTAATGTGGTCTGGTCAGTGTACTTAACTTAACTGACATTTACTTTTATATAGAAGAGTGTTAACTTATTTAACTCTTGCAAAGTTGTTGAACAAAGGAATGAGTTTGCATTCTATTTAATGTCCTTCTTTAGACTCAATTGAAGTAATACAAGTGATCATATAGCAATCGTTTGCAGCAACAGTCCTATTATATTCCAAAATAATATGACTTATGACCATATGACTTAGAACTTTGAAAGTGTAGGGACGAAGAACTTCTGTTTAACGGGAAAAGATTTCTGGCAGAACAATGAAGGAGCATTCATATGCTGCAGCCGGTTAGTGGGCAAAGAAAAATAGAGGAAAGAAAAGCTTAGAGAAATGCCGAACAAAGACAGGTGCTAAGTGACCAACAGGATGAATCAGATATGGATATTCCTTGCTGTCAGGCTATTGATGTTTGCCTACTAGCTTTATTGATAAATGCAGCTTGGTATCATCTGGATAGCAGCGGAAATGTATGCGGTGTGGTTTGTTTGTTTGTTTGTTTGTTTGTTTGTTTGTTTGTTTTTAAATAACATAAATAGAAGTGGTCCTAGCACACAGCCCTGTGGAACACCATTCGTAACTTTCTAATATAGCACACACAGCACTGTGCATATCCTTTAATCCCAGTCATGTGTTACAGCTTCTGTAATAAACCTTTGGAATGAGTAGTATCTAATGTTTCTCTGAGGTCTATCCAGACAAGCACAGGACAGTTTGTTTGAAGCTATTAAAAGATCATTAGTAACCTTCAGTAGTGCTGTCTCTATGTTACAATAAACTTTTAATCCTTACTCAAACTCTCTAAATAAACCATTCATCTGTAAACAATCACATAAGTGATTTGCAACAATTTTTTTGTGGGTTTTTGTGTTAAAGGAAGGCTATGAAAGTAACACTTTAATTACAGCAATGTTGCAATAGCTGTTATTGTTTGCTTCTATGTTGAGCTGAATTGTGCAAGAGACAAGGACAGACCAGGTTACGGTCTACTTTCTTCAATGACCTTATTTCTTAGAAGTTACATAAGTGAGAAATGTGGTTTCTGTTAATAGTTTTAGGTAATTAGGGAAACAGGTTCAGATGTAGATGCTGGTCATTTAAGTTCACAAGGTTTGAGAGAGGTTTGTCTCTCTCATTTCTTTGTCTGTTACCAGATACAGTTTATAAGATGTAGAAAAAGCAGATTTCTACTTCAGACTAACACAATATAAAAGAAGATGAAATGTTGTTTTTATATAACCTGTCTTGTTGGGTGGGGTGGGTGGGGGGTTCTGTCCATATATCTCTTTATACTTTAATTTCAGAACTGTATAAATTGATATTTTCCTTTAGTCATTAGACATCCAGACTTCTCAAACTCTAAGTATTGACTAAAAAGAAGGAACTTCTACAAGAAGTTTAAAATTGGCAGCTGGCAATTATCCAAAACCTTTTGATCAAAGACTAAATTCAGACGAATAAAAAAATCAGAGAAAAATTTCAGAGCCAGCATAAAGTATGACATTAAAGATGGATCTCAGTCCAGTCTAAAACATCTTAAACTGTTTGGTGGACTGCCATTCATTTTAGTATAAATATCCATGATGCTGGGAGGAGGAATCCCAGACTTCCTCTTTACTGTGAGCCTGGGTTCACATTTGGTTTTTACTGAAATTTTCATGACTTTTCTTGCAGCAACGCCAGCAGGTCTAAAACAAGTCCTGAATGGATTGGCACAGCAAAGCTTGGAATGAAAATCTGTGCTTCCCAGATAATAAATCCTTCTCTATAGGGATTAATAACCATCTCATTTATGTAAAAATTGGTCATATATGACAAGTTATCCATTAACATAACACTGCCGCTATTAATCACAGCTCCTTTAGTGTTAATGAGCAAATGCTAGCAAGATTTGCTAGAAGCTAGCAAATCTAAGAAGCCAGAAACGGTGAACGTTTGCAGTTTAAGGTTTAATTTAAAACACGCTGCCGCAGATAGCCTCACCAAACCTCTGCCTCAGCCATAGCTCCTTAACCTTGTTGATACTCTTTACTAATAGTCACACTTAGGCTTTTTTAGGCTTAGTATTTCTGCATCTACTTTTATAGAGAGGCTCATTACAAATGACTATATCCTATTGTAGTGTGTGAAAGGGTGTGTCATTAATTCTGATCGCCAATGTTTATGTATATACCTTAAGGTGACAAACGTTAATATAAGTGGGCCACTGCTCTAATCCAAAAACCTTGACGTGGATGCAATCATAGCCCTCCTTAGGAACGAGGTCCCATCTCATATCCTGCATTAAAAAGTTACTCAAAACATGTAGTCTCTCAGTTTGAAGACAATCTCACTCACACTCTGAGCCATCAAAGTAGTCACTGCTCTTTTAGCGTGCCATGTCTTTTGGGTGTTTTTTTAGTGATGTGGAGGTGCTGCACAATGGCTCTGTGACTAGCACAGTAATATGGTTAATGAGCATCGCAGGAAATTCTCAAAATAAAAAAATAACATTAATGTCTTTATTGAACTGCACTGCTGCACCTCAGATTTTTAGATGACCTTCCTTGTTGCACTGCCAGTACACGTCTGAGCTTACCGCTCTCACAACCAAGGCCAAGATGCTGAAAGCAGCGTAAAAAAATCAGCAGAATAAAATCAGTGCAGTCCTCCTGTAACTTTGAACAGCTGCGGTCTCCACCTTACTACAATCATCATTTCTCTCTCCTTTCTCGTTCTTGTACCAGAATGATGGATCATTGGCTTGTCCTTCAGTCTTCTCTGCGACATTGTGTCCATTATTTTCTACCCTTTATCTTGACCTGTCATCTCTCTCTTTTCCTCCTCTTCCTCCTCCTCCTCCTCACCCTTGCAACGTTGGTTCTGTCCAACTTGCTGATAGACATCCGGTGCCACAAAAGGAGGCAATCTTAGTCCAGCATGGAGCCATTGTTGAGTCTAATAGAATGGACTGTGAGGTGAAGGGGAGCTATTGATTCGGCTGACTGAGAGCGAGCAACACAGTGAACAAAGGAAGAGAGAACGGAAGGCTGTTGACACCCGAGAAAGAGAAAAACAAGACAGTTTATGTTTGTGTGACGCGCCTCCGTCCGTTTATGAGGGGCAGACCGGAGCAGTTCCGCTAAGTTGCTGGGTCAGATGTGGTGAATGGACAGATGGAGAGGGAGGAAGAGAATGCATGAATAATAAAAGGGTGAGAGTTGATTTCCTCGCGTTGCCTCAGCTGATCAAACATCTGACATATTGGATTTGACAAAGACAGGAAGTGAGTGGAAGAAGGATGGGAATAAAAAGAAAAAGTAGCAAAGGGGACAAAAATATAAAAAAAAAAAAATTAAAGGAAAAACAAAAATGGAAAAGGAATGAAAACGGGAAGAAGGGAAGCAAAAAACCAAAAGAAAAAAAGAAAAAAAAGGAAAAAAGCCAAAAAGCCAAAAAAAAAAAAAAAAGCCAACAAAATGGAAAAAAAAGTATCTTATTCTCATCACAGATATGTTTGAGGGAAGAAAAAGATAGATCTGACTCCAGTACAATTAGTCACAAAGTAAAATGCAGAACAGCATGGAACAAAATGAAACACCAGGGAACAAGCAAAGCAGAGGAGACATAATAGGTTATTCAGAACACTTAGTCAAGTCTAGCCTCATTAACACCACCAAAGTGATGAAAATAGACGGCGAAATGGAGAACATAAGGCGGGAGAGGAAATGACTTCTAGTAGTGGTGGGCGATTAATCGAATTGTATTTTCAATTATGATTTCAGCTTCAATCGCTTATGAAAACGGGACAATCAAGATAAAACCATTATTGCGCTGCGTTTGTTTTCAAAATGACATTCAACTTTTTGCATTGTGCTATCAATCTAGTGCATCCCGGTTCTTTAAACTGGTGCGCTTTTTTTCCTCCCGTACAGCTCAGATTCATTCATTGTTTATAATAATAATAATGGATTGCATTTATATAGCGCTTTTCAAGGCACCCAAAGCGCTTTACAATGCCACTATCCATATACTCTCACATTCACACACTGGTGGAGGCAGCTACAGTTGTAGCCACAGCTGCCCTGGGGCAGACTGACAGAAGCGAGGCTGCCATAACGCGCCATCGGCCCCTCTGGCCAACACCAGTAGGCGGTAGGGTAAAGTGTCTTGCCCAAGGACACAACGACCAGGACAGAGAGCCCGGGGATTGAACCGGCGACCTTCCGGTTACAGATGTGCATCCCAACCCCCTGAGCCACGGTCACCCATTTAGCGTAGATCGAACTAAGATGTAAGAAAAGGCGTCTTTTTTTGTGTATCTACAGCCAAGTTTAAAGGTCAAGTGTCACATTAAGAAGCCAGTTTATGATTTACTTTTTAGTAAGTGTTACTTTCCCCCAGGCCGCACTATGAGAATCCTGGACAAGAGGAAGTAAAAACTGAAAGTGAAGGTTTTGTAAGTGAGCGTTGTTTGTGTAAGGCAAGACCTTACCCAAACAACCCCCTCAAAAAACCCAACAAACAAACCAATAAAAAGAACCCACTGCATTTTTCCCCCACTTATTTATTTGTTTTTCAGCTCATTTGGCTGAAGGTCCGACGATCTCATGCCATGCAGAGGCATCTGTCGTCTTTCCATCTGTTCACAGTTCACGTCGCTAGTCCTCATAAAATGATCACCTAATGGGTCCTCATACAAACTGTGCTCAGGTCAAGGTCGTGTGTGTGTGTGT
>NW_005187415.1:1207894-1210307 GCF_000239375.1 Pundamilia nyererei
AGTGTGTGATAGAAAGTGGAGGGATGAAAAATGTAGTTCGCTCGATGTTTTATGAGAAAGGAAATATATTCAAGTCATTTGCACAAGAAAAATAGAAGAAATGTAATTGAGTTAAAATTGCCTGTTGCCCCAGGTTTGTCTGTTCAGCCGGAGAGAAAAGTGCCTTATGTATGACAAATAATTTACCTCTGGAAAGATTGTTTAAAAAAATAAAAAAAAGAATGAAAGAAAGGAGACGGGCATGAAAATGTAAAGGAAAACAATCAGAAATACCGGAGTGCGCCCGATGCACTTAAATGAGTCATACCTTTAACACAAGCAGATGTAGTGTTCAGCACAAGCAATCATTTTCAAAGTTGCCATTCGAAGATTGGGACCGACAAACATGTTAAGACGGTGTGGATGAGCAAAAAAGTGAAAGCAGTCAGACACATGAAATAAGAAAAATGTGAAGCAAACATAGAAGTCTGATGAGGTTGAAACAACACTGGGAAAAAGAACTGGTGGTGTGACAATAGGACTTTAAAACAAAGAAGAAGAGGGAGAAATGGAGAGCAAGAGAAGGGGACAAGGCACAGGGAGTTGATTAAAGCCAGCAGCTTCAATAATGCAAATGTAATTACTTGTACTGGCCCTCACACTTGCTTAGCACGTAACCGCATTAACACTGGGGTGGTAGAAAAAGAGAGCCGGAGAGACTCAGGATAGAAAATGGAGGCAATGAACAAATGTAAATGAGGAAAAAATAAAGCAAAGTTGAAAGGTGGTTTAGATAGTGAATAGAAAAGTAGAATAGAGGACAATGGACAACATTTTAGAGAGAGAGTGTAGAAGGAAGAGCAGGAAGGTGAGATGATACCAAATGTCAGGATATCGTAGCTGTGAGAAATACAGTTAGTTGTCAGGGATAATCAGGGACACTGCTGGCAGCTGTGCTTTAATGTAGCTGTTTCCAAAACTACTAAATGAATTTACTTTCCATCCATCCATCCATCCGTTTTCTTCCGCTTATCCAATTCAGAGTTGTGTGGGTGGATCCCTGAAGGTGAGAGTCAGCCTGGACAGGTCACCAGTCTGTCACAGGGCTAACACGTACAGACAGACAACCATTCACGCTCACTTTCACACCTGCGTGCAATTTAGAATTGCCAATTAACCTAACCCCATGTTTTTGGACTGTGGGAGGAGGAAGCTGGAGTACCCGTAGAGAACCCACGCAGACGCCAAGAGAACATGCAAACTGGATTTTCTGACCAAAAGTGCATACACCACTATGTTTCATAGTTGAGTACAAATGAACAAAAATGCGTTACTATACCCATGTTCATAGGAAATAAAACACTGAACTATAGAGCTCGACTGGTTTGTCGGTGGGGCTGATAAGTCGGCCAATATTAGATATTTGTCAGTATATTCTATCACCATTCATAAGGGCGTATTAAGAAAGTTAGGCGATAGGTGATGATGTTACACAGTTTGTCCTACAGAGGTCACTCTGCAGTTTCACTATTGAAAACTTGTTTGAAATGCTGCAGACGCAACTGACAGTAAACAAGTAATCTGCAATTTGTTGTGACAATGAAACGTGATTATTTTTTAAAAATGAAATGTCACATTGTTGCATTTGAACTCCATAAGGTTCATAAATCCCTATGCATAGCATATGTTAGGTGAATCTGTTTATTCTTTATGCATCTGAAAGGAAAAATAGGATTTATTTATTTTTATTTTTTTTTTAAATCACTAAATATTGGTGTCAATATCAGTTGGGCTCTGGTGAACTGGGAGCTTGGGTTTCGAGAAATATGGGAGCATATATTTAATGTTTTTTACAGCTAAGGAATAAAGCACTAGACCAAAAACATTTGTGTAGAGGTATGCTAAGAATAGTAAAAGTTGCATTCGGGGACTATAAAGTGGTGAAAGGGTGGCGACTAAGGGATAAAGAAAAAAAAAACTGTAGGAGGAAGGAATGCAGTTTTTACTCTGCCAGCCACTGATGGACTCAGGAGGACACGAGTGCCTCAGTTCTGCTGTGCCTGAAGGACAACTGAAGCTGTTTATTGCTAAATGACTTCTCTTGCCCACCTTTATCCCCCTTTCTCCGTCTCATTTTCTCTCTCCCTCTCTCTTTCTGTGGGATGGTTTGCCACATCAGCTGTTCTCAGACCACACTGAAATGACCCCTCAAGGAAATGTAATCCTCGTTTTGTGTGTGTTTGGACGTACACGCACACACGCAAAATGCTTATGTGCTGTTTCACACATGGATTGTATTCTGCAAGTTCAACTTACACTGCCCTCTGTTGTCATTTTATTCATCTTTATTATAAAAACCATAATACACACACACACACACACACACACACACACACACACACACACACACACACACACACACACACACACACAC
>NW_005187415.1:1210327-1217753 GCF_000239375.1 Pundamilia nyererei
ACACACACACACACACACACACACACACACACACACACACACACACACTCATTTAATCTGTCAGCAACCAACTAGTGACTTGCTGCACCTTGTAAAGAGAATGTTTGACGGGCAAATATGGCTTATGTTTAAAGGCAGCGTGTATTTTTTAAACACTTGCCTACTTTATTTAACAACCCAAAAAGTTTTATTTATTTATTTTTTCCGCCTAAGTTGGCCTCTCTGCAACATTACACAGTGAGGCTACCTTTCCTAGCTAGCATGATTATGTTACGTTTTTAAAACTATATAGCAATGCTACTTTTATTAACCTGCGTGGTTATGCTGCATTTCCAAAACTATATATGCAACTACTTTTTATCACTGTATCGAGCATGGTTGTGTTACACCTCCAACTCAATACCGAGGCTACTTTTTGCTAGCTAGCATGATTAGGCTACACCTTTTAAACTATATAGCGCAGCTACCTTTACTGGCTACCACGGTTATGCTACACCTATATGTAATATGAACTTGAACTCTCCTCAGTGCCTGTTCTTTGCTAGAGCTGATTGACTACAAAGGAACATATAATGAATAAAATTTTATACAATAACTCTGTTATTTTTGTCACATTAAGAGCTAGCTACTTAAAGAAGCATTTCCAAATTCTCTTCATTTCCTTATGACACCATAGCTTTTGACCATTAGCCAAAATTAATAAAATAAAATAAGATCAATGTTATGAGTCAGAATGTCAATGGAAACAGTAAAATAATCACTTCTTCTTATGTAGCCTTTTTTTGAGCACATGACAATACTTGAAAGTCCATTTAGAGCTTTGCAGGCTTATGGATCTCTTGAGTTTTGGTTTTACTTGCAGCTTTATAAAACCACCTCTTCTATCATCGAATTTTAAAACTGGATTTATTTAGTCGAGATGTGGCACAGGAAATCTTTAAAGGATATAATACATGACATGAAGACCTTGGTGATAAGTACCTGCACAACAAATTTGACCCATTCAAGCCTGATCTCCCTTTCTAAGAACCTCATTCGTAATCAGCCTTTTACTTTGCCTGCAAGGTTGGAGCTGCAAATGTTTTGTTATGGCAATATTAGTTAGGTTGCCCATTTCTTTATTTACAGTTTAAAAATGACTTAAGCTTTGTGTGAAGTGTGAAATAGGCTCTGGCAAACACTCAAAATTTCTAATAGCTGCAGCACTTTATAAAAAAAAATATTCTGAAAGACTAAACGGAAAATTTCAGACCCTTTCACTGTGCGCTGTGATACACAGACGCTCGGGCCAAATAGCTGCGAAACATCAATGTGAATCAAACTGCATTAGTTTTCTCAATGAGGGATCAATTTCACGGCTTGTCGAGCAAATTACAGAGAAATATGACAAATATTCCTGTAATAAAACATCTGCTTGATCTCCTTAGCTTGTGCTTTTATTCCCTTTTCCCTGTACTTTGTTGTTATCTAGTCACTTCAGGTTCACAGGACTTTTATCCACTTGCCAGTCTGACCTTCGCACTCCTTTTTCCCGTTTGCTTGTGATGATTTATACATAGTGTTTGAAGGCTGTTTTGTTCTTGCATTCATTTTTCTTGGGGAGTAAGCGAAATGCATAAGTACCAACAAACGTATTAAAGACCAACTATTTAAAGGTACTTTTACTGTTGCTTTATGAGCCTTAGGCCATTTTGACTGTGTGCTTTTTCTTCTATTCCTCAGGACAACTATACATTTGCTCAGCCAGGCATCCAGAAAAAAGTCAAGGCCCTAGAGGAGCTGGTCAGCAGGATTGATGGTGAGTCATCTGCCTGGCTTCCATCCGTCCATTCATTCATTCACCCATCCATAAAGTACTTTCTGTTCACTGCTCTTCTGTTCCGATTTAATTTCTACTTACCTGTTCTTGCTTTTCTGATTGTTTAAGTTCTTTTCCTTTCCATTGCTTCCTATATTACCCACTTTTTTTTACATTTAACATTTTCATGTAAAACACGAAAAATACATAGTGTGTTCCACAATCATTCTATTTTTCTTTGTAATAGTCAGCATATAAAGGACTGATCGAGCGAGCCACAATGACATTTTTGAAGCCTTATCATTAGCATTATAGCCTGGACCTGATCATTTTTCAGAGTGAGGGTAAGATGTTATCTCAGTTAGCAAGTTACAGCCACAGACTGGACATAAACAACTGCTAATTAAAAAAAACAAAACATACATTATGATAATTTAATTCACCAACACCAAAGCACAAACTTATGGGACCATCTGGACCTCACAGTAAGCCATCTTTATCCTGGTACCAAGCTGTAAACATCCTGTTTTCAAGCTCGAGACCAGTCTTTTAACGTTAGGAACCAGCCTCGAGGGGCCATTGGAGGAACTGCAGTTTCTTGCATTCAAGTGTTGGTTTCATTGTTCAGCTCCAGAAGTTTCTGCTTGGGGAAAATGGAGGGAGAATATGAAGAAAATGTTGTTTATTATGTGTTTTCATCTGTTTTTCTTGTTTGTTTGCTTTTGGAAATGTATTGTTCTTATCTAGAAGCCGTTTCTAGTCCAGCCAGGGAAATCTTAACTTTGTATATTTATGTACATTTTATATATTAAGACTATTGAGTATATTGGCTTCTGCATTCCCCCTCTAATAACATTAACCAAGTCATTAACTTCAAGTACCCTAGTAGGACTTTACTGTATGCATATAAATATCTGCTTGTTGCAGAGAGGAGGTGGAAGTGGGAGTAATTGGACTGATTTGACACTCTGCAAGGCACCGCAAATGTAAAATGAATAAAGAGAGAAAGCAAAAATAACTCAGCATGCCCTTAATGAGCCCACCCCCCAACTTTGACTTAACACTTAAACTCTTTGTTTTTAAAAAAAAAATGTATGTGTTAGAACTGTATATATTACACACCAGCCAGTTACATTTGCTTTCACACCTTAATTCTTCCAGGCTTATCGTCACTTTCTAATGACATGACATGAGAATTGTCTCTCGCTAATTTTCATTCCACTCGGCTGTCTGGAAACGCGTACGTGCTAGTGACTAATAGCACAAACCAGAGGCCTGCTGAGGCCTGGAAGTTAATGTATGCACACCGAGTGTACTCATACGCAGCTCAGTGACATTTCACACATGCTCTCAACTCGGTGTTAATTAGCAAAGCTACTTTTCCCTCTCTGGTCCCGTTGTCTTTTCCATTTTGTCCAAACAGTACACATGTCACCTGGTTTGAAGTAGTTTTCCATCCAAACTTTGTCACTTAAAACTCGTGCGAGGTTTGCAGCAGCCCCACGATGCATTGTGCAAAACAAGGGCTTATCAAAGCAGGCTTTTGTACAATGGTCATGTTCCCGGCTAACCTTGGTGCCGTCCCACCACCCTGTCACCCGCTCTGTCAGCCACAGGGAGGGGAGGACTCATCCTCTGCATCCAAATGGATGGAGGGTGTGTGTTTGTGAGCGCGTGTTTGTGTGTGCGCAGGAATGTGAATGTCAGAAAAAGTTAGCGAGCAAATGCAGGCCTGTCTGTTTGCATGTGTGATTGTGACAGAAGAGGTCCGTTGAAGAGCATGCACGTACGACGGTTGGTGTGTGTTTAAAAAAAAATAAATTGTGCGTACACTTGTGTTTGTGTTTGAGTGAAATACACAGACACACACACGGGAAGGGAAAAAAGAAGAAGAAAAGTCCTCCACCTCATCCGCAGTCCACTTCACCCCACCCCCACCCCACAACAGCAACGACATAAAAAAAATGACTCGACATCTTTACTGTATCTTTTTCCATAAGTGCCCTGTCATCATAGTGGGGGCAGAGAAATTTTATACCTCGCTAGGTTGACATTACCAGCTCTAATGAGATCACAGATAGCTTTTATCTTGTGTTACGGGATTGTTTTTCGCCCTGCTGTTGACATACCATCTGTTTTGAGAACAATAGCCTCTCATCGTTTCCAAAATGACCTATCAGCGCTTATCAGATGCAGGTTTATCCAGAGTGGTGTGTATTTTGATAGTGGGGTGGGGTCTTGTCTTATCCTAGTCCAGTGGTTCCCAAACTTTTTTTGCTAGGCCCCCCTTTGTTTTACAAGAAAAATGTTCCCATGTGCAAAAAGGGCTTTTTCTGTCCCTGCCTTTCAGAATAAAAGCCTCAGATTGCTACATAGTTTGTTTGCTGTCCTCCAGAAGAGGGAAAAGGAACTTAGTTAATACGCAACTGAAGAACATCTTACACAAATATGGTGAAGTAATTCATGAATAAATATTAATATAAATATTTTAGAATATTTCTGCAATTAGAAAAAAGTTAGAAACACAAAGCAGAGTTCTCTAAAACAAAAGAAACAAACCTTCATAGTTCATTAGAAGAAGACAAGCCTACATTTGTATGCAGCACTGTTATCGACTTAATCAGCCAGACTTCCTTTTTTAATCTTTTGCACAAAGAGGAGCACAGCTATCCATCCATCCTTTTTCTCTCACTTATCCTTATGTTAATTAAAATGAAATATTTGTATTAATGTCAGGTAAGAATAACTTTAAAGCAACACCTCTAAGAAAAAGATTCATTTTAGTGATGGAGATGATTGAAAGTTTTAGCGGATATGGATCTTGCAACTATAATTTTCACTGTTAATGCTATTGTGAACTAATATCTTAGTGGGTCCAATGGAGAAAAACACTTATAAAGGGGTCGAAATTAAGCCTGGTCTAATGGAGGTTAGATATTGTTCATAACTATATTTCAGACATATTTGAAGAACAATTTCAGTTAATAATTCACATTTTTACCACTCAAAGTATTTGAAAAACCATGTACTGACATTTAGAGGAATTTGCTGTATGTGGCTAACTCTAGTAGCTGCTACCATTAGCTAGTTCCTCACCAGGAGCCTATGCTAAATGCAGCTGCACTGCTCCCTTTGCGTGGGGTTATGCCAGTTTGCTCTCACATAACTGTCTGCCATTCTTTCTTATTGTGTTTCTTGCTAATTTTAAAACGAATTGCTTTGGCTTCAGAAACATCTGAGATCAAACCGTTAACCAGTGAGGGCAAGAATAATTAGTTACAGAGTTACAGAGAGTGCAGTGTTTCATGACTTTCATAAGACAAACTGAGTAAACGGTAAGTCATAATAAAATTACCTTCTCTTCTAAGCAGAAGAAGGAGGTGAAGTGACCAAAAAAAGTGAAATGGCAGTCGCTAAAGGAGAGGCAAGAATACTGTGATCAAACGACGTGTGTGTGTGCGTGTGCGTGTGCGTGTGCGTGTGGATACTCTATTCCTGTGAGGTTTGTGTTTAATTACAGTGACACAAATTTAATCCCAGAGAGGAACAAATGGTTCTGGATTTGTGCCAGGAAGCCCCGGCCTGTCCTCAACATTTGGTCGATTTAGCGACGCTAATCTTTGGTGTTCACCCAAAGAAATCCCCAAAAATGCTATTTCAACATCGTGACTGCATTCAGTATATTACAGACCTGGACAGACATGGATATTAAAACCACTCAAATAATCTTTTTTGTTCTCCATGCACTTTATTTCTCAGTACAGTATAAGCTCATATTGAACTTGAAGTAGGGAGACCAAAAACAAACTGCAAGCACTTGTTAAAAATGAAAGATGTTTATTACTTTGCTTCTTTACTTGGATTCGTGGAGTTGAAAGAGCTGTTGACATCGTTTCTAATCTTTTACTTCGAGACGCCTTCATTTCTGCCTCTGCCTCTGCCTGCCCGTCCCTCGGTCGCTCCTCCTCTGTAATTATCCTACTTTTAATAAGTGACGCTAACTCCCATTAGCCTTGCTTAACGCTAGCACATGTTCCTCCTCAAAAGAACAGCCAGTCTGTCAGCATGTAATGTTTTTCTGATCTCTTTATCGCTCCCTTATCTCTGTCTGTGTATTTGTTACATGCAAGTGCATTAGCGCGAGTTCATCAACATGCAAATTGCTAAAAGGTGAATTTATTTATGCAAATGAGGGGATGTACTTGCAGCATGCGTGCCTGACTTTAGTAGAAAGGCTGGTAGCTGCACTGTGAGACTGTATTGCATAATGAGAAGCGAGGAAAGCTGTTCTCATATGTTTGGGGGAAAAAAATCCTTAGCTAATTTGGCTTTCTTGTGCGGTAGTTTTGTTTTAGTATTTTATGTTCCCAAGATTTAAGTGTTTTTTTTTTAAACTGCAGCAGTATGTTTGGCTTCCTTTTGTTTCCCCCCTCGTCAACCAAAGGCCCCCACCTCCCGTTTATTTTTTTTTACGCCTTATGTTCAGGCCAACTGTGATGCCATTTAACCTGATTTTTTTTCTTTTTGTTTGCTTGTTTGTTTCATATCTTCCCACACAGTCCTCCACAACCCCCAGATACTATCATTTGCAAGTTTCCTAACATTTTCTTTTTCAAACAATTCACAGATTTCTTCACCACAGTCGTTTCAGACCCTTCTTATCCAAAGCCTTACCGCCACGGTGCAAATCTGCTATCACATTGGTCACTTGTGTTTTCAACTTTTGAGGGCACAAGGTGGAATTTTTGCATATTACGTGGCCTTTCTTTTATGTGAAATAAAAGGGAAAATAAAAGTCTGCTCTCGCTGTGCTTTGTGCTGATTAAACTTTTTCATTTTATAGAGCTGCGTCGTGCAGGAGAGCGTCAGAGTGTCTGTGTAACAGTTAAACAAATAAAGTGGGATTTGGGGAAGCTAGAGACACACACAACAGTCAAGATGTGTACACACAGCATGTCCATCTAATTAGTTTACTCCCTGCAGAAGGAACCAAGCCTGTGTCTGAAGTAAATAAATCTTAACTCCTTTATACTTAGATACAACTTCACTGCATGCCATTTTAAGATGAGATAAGATATGAGATACTTCAAACCATATTTGGGCAACTACTTTACATTTTTTAATTCTGTTACAGCAGTTAAAGTAATATTTAAAAAAAAAATTCATCTGTCCTTCTGGCAGCAGAGCTGAATCAGTCTGCTAGAGAAAGTGGGCCAGAGGGTGGTCAGGATTATCCGTGATGGATAACAGTCATTTCAGTGACCTCCTCTCCACCACAGCTTTAAAAGTGCACAGTTGGCAGCCAATCGCAGAGCAGCCTTCCTAATCATTTTATCAGTCTGCCAGTGTCACCTGCTCCAATGCTGCTCCCCACAGCAGACCCAGTCCGCGGCATTTGCCTAACTGTTGTTTTTTTTTTCCCAGCTTTGTAGTTTACATCTGTTTGAGCGAATTATGCCACCCGAGCAGAGTTTACTAGTGAAAAGCCCATCACTCTTAATTTGAAAGTTCAGTTGATGCCTTTCAGTCCTCTTTGTGTTTTCCTCACTATCTGGGCAGGTTGCTATTCTAGCAGTTCCTCATATGATTCAGTTATCTCTCTCTCTTTCTATTCTCTCTTTCCTGGGT
>NW_005187415.1:1218744-1228947 GCF_000239375.1 Pundamilia nyererei
CCTTTCTGTTTGGCAGCTAGCTCAGATCTGCCACCATGATGCATTTGCCGTTAATGAGCTAGCCTTGTTTATGCTTTTACAGCAGCATGTGATAATTAAACTGCACAGAGGAGTGTGAAATAATAGCTTTGTGTTTACTTTGCGCCTTTGCTCATGTGGTGGAGTGTGTGCATTTCTGTTAGATATGTACGTAAGCTGAGGAAGACATGTGCCAATCAAGTGCTGGAAATCAACAACGTATGTGGTATCTTGTCTATAAAGTTTTGCCAATTAAAGGTTAAAAGCTGAATTTGTGTGTGTGTTTGTTTGTGTCCTTGTGCATGCCAGTCAGCCCTGATTAAGAGCCCAGAGTGTCAGGGAAAAGGATGGGATAGTTCCTTGCGAACTGTTTTTTTTCCTTCATAGATTCCCTGACAGCTCTGTAATTACAGCTCTATTATGAAGTGTGTGTGTCTAGGAGAATGAGTGTCATGGGTTTGATGACTGTGGAACAGGGAGTCGCTGAATATTGAGCGATATTTTTAATCTTTTGTTATGTAAAGACGCATTAAACAAACATTTATCAAGAGCAGAGGAAGGAACAAAGGCAGCCATTCTCACAGTCACTCCCTCACACACGGCGAGCTTCTTCTTCTTTTTTTTTTTTAAACAGACGTTTCCGTGTCTCATCCATTTTTCCCTGTGAGCGTCACTGACACCGCAACCGCCTATTGAGAACGTGTTGAGATGCCATATGCAACATATGGTCTGTTTTTTTGTTTGGTGGTTGGAGACATGAGCTGAACCAATTGTAGGAAGGAAGAAACAAAACACTGTTTTAAGGGTACGAGGAGTCACCGAGTTGGCGCCTGTTGTTCAGCTGTTTGTCGATGGGAACTGAGCAGCAGTGATGCCACAAGAGTTAAAATAATGGAGGAAATTAGAATCCAGCTTACCTAAAATACAGGTCTGTGTCTTCATTACAGCAGACTTAGAAGTTTCTGCTACTTTGAGATTGCTTTATAGTACGTAGCCTGCTGTGCTCCTTCACAGAAATACGGCGTAAACAGCAGCTTCTATGATAGGTCCGTTTGGTAGCAATGTACCGTGTAAGCACAGTTTATTGATTGGGGCAAGGATGATGCAATTCAGACGCACTGGCACACAAGTTTAAATGCAAAAACCCCACAAAAACACAACTTTGCCCACTACGGCGTGCGCTCTGTGGGGATTTAATGCAGGAGTAAAAATCTTTTAAAGCCTTGGCCTCAGGGCAGCAACCAAAAAGGGAATAAAAAGCTAAGGTTTTGTCAGACGGTACCTATGTTTTCATGATTTTGCGTCATTGCTAACTCGGTGCCTCTTTCACTGTATTTACCTGCATGCAGCCAAACTCTGCTCAAACACGATTGGTCGGTGGAACTTACAGAAATTACAGATGGAAAACCTGAGCCAAGAGTTGCCTACAGATACTGTATCTGCACATCTATATGCACATAGAAATATACTGAGTTAACTCCACATACACTCTAATTGTGCTAGATATCACTGCAGTCACCCCCATAATTCCAAAGGAAAACAAAACACAAACACTGATTCAAAAGCTTTGACCATTTCTATAATTTTCTATCTCTGCAGTAAAATAAACATCACTGATGCAGAGAGGTCAATCTGATGGTATAAAGCTTAACAGGAAGTTGAACCCCATCTTTAGAAATCCACTGAACTGAAACATTTTTAAGGACAAAGTGTCTTTCGACAAGGTTAAGGTCACATTTGACATTTGCGTTATTCAGATTGACTTGGGTTAGAAGTCGGCATAATGCATTTTTAATCAGTTCCTGCTCAAAGCAGTCGTGTCAAAGAAATAATTACTACACGCCCTATACGTTACATACATCCATGCCTTGGCTCCTCACCTCTGGATGCCATTGACCTACTTTATATGCATTTCATTCCTCGGCGCAGCGGCCTGCAATTGCTTTAGAGGGTTGTTTAACAATACAATTATACTTCCATTTTTCATCCTGGTTTAGCTTTTCTGAGACAGTTTTGATAGCTCTGTAATTACATCTCTGTTATGAGGGAAAGGCTGTGCGTGTGATAGTGACTGCAGCAGTAATTAACAGAGAAGGGAGTTCTGAAGGAATCTGTCTAGCTACATACTTGTTACTGTCACCTTTACCATAGATAGTCTTTTTTTTTCTTTGCCGCTCCATGCAGGATCTCTGCTGTTTTGCTTTTGTCTTTACACAGAAAACTGATGGAAAAAGTTTAAATATATATATTTTTTATTATTATTATTTTGTCAGAATCTGTGCACCGCCACATGCAGCAGTACGAGGTGGAGTACCTGCAGTTTGCCTTTCGCTGGATGAACAACCTCCTGATGAGAGAGTTGCCATTACGATGCACAATCAGACTGTGGGACACCTACCAGGTACAACAAAGTTATTGTTATTCTGCTTTCTTTTTGTTTTCACTTTATTTGTATGTGTTTGGTTTGCAAGTTTTCAAAAACTTGATAATCTCTTACTGTTTTGATATCAATTACATCTCAGCCAGAGCACTATGATGCACCATTATATCGACGTTCTTCTGTTAACATTACAGATTTTCTCCATGGTGTTCTTGATTATACAGGGCTGGTTGTACAGCTTTACTTTGCTGCTTGGGCCCACCGCACAGTCTTGCTAGTAAAAGTTTACACTTCAGTTTGACAGAGGGGTGTTATTTGTTCATGACATAGAAATGTTTAAAAGTGGGAATAATAAACATTCCTGAAGCATCTGGCAAAGAAATCTCCATGTGTGAGACAAAAGTTTTACCTGAGTTAACTTATGGCTCAATTTTTATTTATGCATGAGTGCCACAGTTAAAGCTTGACGTCAGACTGTGAGAGACAATCTTAATCTCCTTCAAACAAATCTTGACTTTTTTTTTTGTGACATTTACACTGAGCTTATAAGCCAGCTTGTAGAGTCAGAGACAGATTTTTAACCTTGATCGGAATGGTTGAAAACCCCCATAATGCTTGCTTATATGTGTATGTACATCTATATGTATTTCTAATCCACAGATGTAAAATAGCACAATGCACATTTATTAAACAAAGGCCTTAAAAAAATCTAAAATTGGCTTAAATTTACATAAGATTTGTAAAATTTTCACAATCACCAGACTATTGTTACTATATATTATATTGCAGGAGTTATGTGTGATCTCAATATTATAGCCATAATGTTTTTGCATCCACAGTATAATTTAGAAGGCTGTAGAAGGAGAGCAGCCAGTAACAGTTAACCTCGACCCCACATACAGCGATTAAGGATTCAGCATATTGAATATAACTGTTCAGATATTTGATATAAAAGAAGGGAAAAAACAATGTTTGTTTGTTTGGTTTTTAAGTTGTAACATTTGCTTCTTTATAGATTGCACTACTGTTTTTAGGCTTTTATATGTGAAAAAAATATTAAACCTACATTAGTTAATTTATTGGTAGGTGTGGGTATGTATTTGGGTTGGGGGGACTTCCCAACATTTATACCTAGCATGGGATCAAATTAAGAGGCTTGCAGTGCACGGATGGAAACTCCAAAGCTCTTAAAGAAGAGAAAGGCTTTACTAGTCGGCCTTCAGTCGTTAGTCTGTGAAAACGGAAAGATGCAAGATCAACCTCGAGAAAAACGATTATGAAATGTTTAAAAAGCAAACTGCACTTTAAGTCTAATAATCTTTCTACATTATATAAATACATGTAGAAAATGTTCTTAAACCCAAATAAATATGTACATTTGACCTTTACTATTATTATAACTGGTACCAGTTTACTTGCATGGGCATAACACTTTTTTTTTTACCATTGCCATTTAGATACTGAATTTAATTTAAAATATAATTTTTAAGTCTTAAAATTAAATTGAACGTCTTCATACCCGTAGACTCCCTGAGAGAGTGTAATACTTGTTAGGTTACATGAGAAGTGTCGAAGGAAAAGGAATGAAAACCAAGTTTGAAATAAACTTCTCCCAGTGATGGCTCTGTGCCAGGCCTTTGCAAAAACACGTATAAGCATCTTTGTTGCTGTCGTCTTGCAGTCACAGTTGTTGTTATTCCTGCTGCCTGTTCTCAGCGTCTTCACCGTGACTCAGAGTTTCTGTCCTCTTCTTTTCCTTACGTATTGTTCTTATCTTCCGTTACAGCTGAAAATGCTGATGTTTCTCGTCACATAACCTTTAGCTCGTGTCATTTGTGTTTGCGTCACTGAAAAAGAGACTGCAAGTCTTGCGAGTCTAAATCAGACATTTTTCATAAATCTGAAGTATTTTGCTGTGTGAAATGTAGAATGTAGTAAAGCGAATGAAGGGAATGTGAAGGAGTAAAGTCTGCAGAAAGATTCAGATTGACTGCAGTAAAAATAGACGCGTACAAGAACAGAATTATTAGGGAACTAAAACAGAAAAGTTAAACATGGGCATGTTGCAGCTGAAGTACATAGTTCACTGCCAACAAGCCATAGCTAGTAGTAAACAAATATGGTCAAAATCTGTATGAGCTCTGGCTTTGGGGAGTATAACATAGATCGCAGCTGGCACACAAAAGGGACATGGCAGAAGCATGTTTGTGCTGTGCTTGAATTAAAACACCTTCAGGGTATTTGAGGTCCACAGTGAATCAGATTTGTCCTTTCCATAAAAAAAGTCTGTGTTGTTGTTTATCCAATCTTCTCCCATGAATGTCGAGTTATATATTTTAATTAATCACTCACAGTTTACTGTGTGAAAGAGGAATTGTGATAGAAGTAATAGCTAATGAGTCCAAATTGTAACGTAGTAGAGAAACACAATAAGCTACAAGTAATCCAAGGAAGGGGCAAACCGGGGGAGCTACAGATTAACAAAGGAAAGGGAGCGATATTTCTATACATGCACATTATAAGGATAAGGATTAGTGGATACATGTGGGAATGTGACAAAGTCTAAACAGTAAAGTAAAGCAAGTCACAACTACCAAAGTAAAACAGCAAATAGCCCACCCCTCCATAAACAGTAACTGGAACCTAAATATAACAAGAACGAAAGATTCAAGTTACTAGAATCTAAAGAAAATACAACCTCGACCTAACAATAATCAAACATTATGTGTGTAGAATCAGAACAAAATCAAACCAAACAAATTTCATAACAATAAATAAGAACCTATGCAGTCTATGCAAAAGCCAAAGTGTTGTACCGTTATAGAAATGGTAACATCAACAAAACATGTGAAGTCAGAAAAGAGATTGTGAAGTGTAGAAGTTCAATATATAAATAAATATAGATGGGAAATTATTAAATGGACAACTTCCAAATCCAATCCAGTAACAGGTGTTCTTGAAACATTTGTCATGTCATTAGGTGAAAAGAATAACTGCAATTTGGCAGTATTCCTCATATGGAAAAAAGCAGCATTTCGATACAACGCTGACATGTTGCATTTTAGCATTGAATCCAAAATAAATCCCTGATTCTTAGCACTGTCATGAAGGGTTAATGTCATTGGGCTTAAGCATCTCACTATACTCACTGCTCTGGTCGGGAACCCAAACCAATAAATATTTGTATTTAACTGAAGAATGTTTTTGGAAATTCAGTATTTCAGATTACTTGAGGGACCTGAAAATTATCTTCATAGAGAGGTATGTTTGTGTGTTGTCCACATAGAAGTGGAAGGCAACATTATGCTTGCGGGGAAATGAAACCTACAGGGAACAATGGAACTGCCCAGTGCAGCCGAACGATATCAAAGACTCCAGTCTCAGCCTGTCAATAGGGAAGCAAGAGGTAGGAAAGGTGGGGGCCGGGAGGTTAGCAGCAATCAAATTTCAAAATAAGGTTGCTCATCATTAAATCGATTGCGGATGGTAGTGTCTTCTCATGAAGCTAAATAAATAAAAATACAACATGATGAAATGAGCCACAGAATATACTTGGACATAAAATCTTGGTGGAATCTGTGTGTAGGAAATGCTGTCTGTGCTATGCTCTGGACTATTCTAATTAACTATTTGAAAAATAACAAACTAAAGACCATCTTTTTCGAGATATAGGAGCAGACCCAGCTCTACTATATTAAGGTCTGTATTATATAATGTCTGCATGGTGTCCATAGTAACAAGCTGTTCCTTTTTATCTTTTTATCATGTATCTCTAGTTAAGAGCTGACTGTTTTGGAGAACAGAAAATACTGTTGTCTTCTCTCTATAATCCACTCAGAGAATCATAAACTACGTGTGTCCCACAGAAACATTGCCCTGGCATTTAGTCATAACTCATGTCTCATGTCCTGAATGCTGTTTACACAGTGATGTCACAATAGTGACTACGCTGATAGTTAGTACCGCAGGGCAGCCTCAGTTTAGGTTTTGATATTCTTTGTTAAGAAATTATCTGTCGCACATACCAAACGGAAGACGATGCTTCCACAAGCCTTACATAACATTTAAAACTCTATGAAAACAAAAATCTATGAGTTAAGTTGCCTCTGCAGTGTTTGTTTAGTACCCATATAGTACTATGCAGAAGTTTAGCCAAATGAAAGCACTCAGTTGCTTTAGCAGTCCCTTTAACCTTTAATCAAATATCAATGAAGTAGATGTAACTGTATTTCATATAATTACTTTTCCTACACTACATACAGTCATAGTGTACCACTACAAGTTTGATCTGATATTCAAGAGTGTTGGTGGCAGCTATTGTGGACCTGAGCATCGAGCCTAAAGCTGGGGCTAGGACTGAGCTCCAGAGGTCTGGTAATGTCACTTGTTTCAAACTTGACAGTTTGGGAAGTGTTGTAGTCTTCACCAAAACCCAGAGTCAGTTCAGATGGTGTGAGCGTCTGACACGGATGGCTCTTGGTCACTTCACTGTAGAGGTGGGAGACCCTTGTTTTTCCCTGAAAGAAGCTGGAGGATGTACTTGCAGCTGAGGAGAAGGGTGTGCAGGCCACTTTGCTTAGACTGCTGTTGCAGCACTGAACCATAGAGAACAGGCAGGATTCATTATAGCTTGAGTTTAAAAAACAAGACAAAACAAAAACGGCACAAAACCAGGAAGTTTAGTGAGACATTATGTAGTGCAACTAGAACCCCTAAAAAACAAAACAAAAATTATATTTTTAGTTTATACCTCAGACAGTTAGCAAAAACACACTATAATAGTTCAACCTGAAATCTTCATCGAGGTCTGGCATACACATCGGAATTAAATATCAGCTGTATAGCAGTCTACCAACACCTGTGGCAGACTATACAACGGTGTTAAAATAAAGGCAAAACCCACATGCAGCATAGAAAAATACATAATTTTTGCGAAATAGAAGATTGAAATATAGAAACTCTGAAGTGACCCTCTGACCTTGAAACAAAAGAGGACTGCAAAGAGCCCTGTAAAAGAATAAGAATCCCTCCCCATTGAGTCAATAGCTTGTAGAACCACCTTTAACAGAAATGACTTGAATTGTTTTCTTGTGGAGGGATTTTGACTCCCTCTTTACAACATTGCTTTAGTTCGTTGTTGTTTTTCCCGGCATTTGTCTGTACACAACTCTCTTAAAGTCCTGCCACAGCATTTCACTCAGGTTGTGGTCTGGACTTCGACTCAACCATTGCACCACTTTGATTCTTTGCTTTTTCAGTCATTCTGTTGTAGATTTGCTGCTGTGCTTGGATCATTGTCCTGTTGCATGACCCCATTTCAGCCAAGCTGTCGGCAGTTGGCCTCACATTTGACTTCTTGAATATTTTGGTGTACATGGTTAACTCCCTGAGGGGAAGGTGCCCAGGTCCTGTGGCAGCACAAAAATGTTTGTGATGATATTCTGTGTTTGGTTTTTGCCAATCATGGAACTGTGCGTTATGGTCATCTGCACTTTGGTTTTGACTGCCCAAAGGACATCATTCCACAAGTCTGATTGTCTGATTGACGAGTCTGCATGGCTAAGGCGTCTAGCAGATTCACTCCAAGGAATCTGTTGATGTCAGGGTTAGGGTCTATTAAGATTGCGGTATTTTGTTAACACACACCTAAAAGTTCCAGACCAGCAAATTACCAAATCTTCTGCTTTTCTAGAGGTGCTCACCAGTGATGATTCTATTTATGCGTTCACTTGATGAGCAGTATTTGGCTTCGACTTACCCTATTAATTCTTATGAAAACAATGAGAATGTACTTTGTGTTTCGCAAGAATGCATAGACTGTAGCTCAGGAGGTAGAGCAGGTCATCTGCTGATTGGAAAGTTGGTGGTTCGATCCCGTGCTTCCTCTCGTCTGCATCCCAAGTATCCTTGGGCAAGTTGCTCAGCGATGCATCCATCAGTAAGCACTTAAAAGCATAGAAGATGATGAATGGGTGAATCTAGCATGTTGTATAGAGCGCTTTGTGTACTCCGGGAGAGTAGAAAAGTGCTATTTAAGTCCATTTACCATAGAGTGCTATGAAATATTTCTTTTTCATATGACTGCATGTGTTTGGTCCACCTCAAGTCGAGCAGTGAATGATTAAACAGTGTTGTTGCTTTGTCGTGACTTGACAGCAACGCTGGTACACATTGTACTTGTAATGCATCCTCTAAATATTTGATGTTTTACAATGTCGTTTGGACGGCACCCTCGACACACACCTTTTGATGCAGCACACAAACTCACATTCACCTCGTCTTGGCAGGCTCGGTCACAGTCCCTCACCTCCAGTCCTGACCTGGTAGGGGAATTAGGCCATTTCCACTCATGAAACTTTCAGAGGAGCTGACAGCAAAGCACAGAGCTCTTCTTATCTGTTCTACTCTGCTAGTCTCTGTTGTCCTTTTTAAAACTTTTTCATCACATTGCTTTTCTTTCACGCGCCCCTTATGCCCTTTCTTCTTGTCATCTCTCTTCTCATCTCCCAGTTTACTCTTCTATCCCCTTCCCTCCTCTTGCTCTTCTCCATCACACTTGCCCTCAAACTATTTTTCGGTGTGTTTACCTTTGCATGTAGTTTTGACCTTTTCCTGTTTGCCTAACAGACAGCTGATAGTTTAGTGGTTGTATAAACCCCTTTACAGCACAACCACATGCATTATTTAGTAATGTCTAGAAGATTGTTTTGTAAAAAGGCTCCTTAATTCATGTTCTTGACTTATAACGAAAAAACTAGTGTGTTTGGGTTTCTCCCAAATGCTGATATTAAACAGAAAGACCTTACCCTTTGCCACTGAGCCTCAGTATATGTGTGTATGCGCGCCTGTGCGAGTGTCTTCCAGGGGAGATTTTAACCTGAGTGTTGTAATGTCTCTGTTGTAGTCTTCTCTCTGCGGTGTGGCCATCTGTTCAGTAGTGTGATCCAACACAACACAGCGCTTCCTCTTTCTTTCGCTGCGTCTCGTGTCATCTCTCTGTCTGCAGACTCTTCTCAACATTCGTTTGTTCTCTTCTCTTCTTCTTTTTAGTCTATTTTGCCCTCAGCCTGCTTTTCCTCTTTTTCTCTCCGAGACTTGTTTTTCCCCCTCATTTGTCTCTATTGATCTTTGAAAGAGGGAGAAAGGCACAAACCAAGAGAAGGACACAAGATATAGAGCGAAACACGCTCACATGCACAGACTGCTCTTCCTTTGGCCGAAAAACGGGCAAGCAGACAAACAGACAGACAGGGACCAAATTATCCCTGTTGCGTGGAGCATGAAATTAGCAAGTAGCTCAGTGTGGCAGCATTAGCATGGCTGTTAAAGGGATACCATGACATTTTGGGTTTCTGAAACATGGTGCTTTTTCCATATGAATGGTTGAATTTACCAAGCAGGGAGCTGTTTACCTTTGTTTAAAACCACTGGGTAAGATCTAACCAATTGTATGGATTGCTAGTGAAAATAAATGTGGTAATTTACTGCAACATAGGTCAGAACATTAGCTTAGATTAAGGTTAAAAGCACAGAGCAAATTAGTCAAATGCACACAGGAGTAGTCTGCTTCTTCACAGACGTTGAATTATTTTTGCTTTGATCTCCTTATTAATACAGCTTTTACATTCATTAGCGGTTGAAGGAACTAAGTAGCCGACTATTATTGAAGTAGTGAGGCACAGTTTTTAATCTTGTGCTGCTTTATAGTTTCACTTCACTACATTTCATGGAAAGTTTACTTTTTTTAAGAGCTAAAGTGATTGTTTGATAAATAACACAACAGAATATATATATATATATATATA
>NW_005187415.1:1229672-1263717 GCF_000239375.1 Pundamilia nyererei
TATATATGAAATTAAATTTCATTTAATTGACAGCAACTAGTAAACAATGCTAAACGTTGCAGACCTAGTACTTTTTTTATTCCACTGATAAGTTTATTCATTTTGTAATACATCAGTTACACACAGACATAATGTTTGTTTTTAAATAGTTTCTTCTTCTTCTTCTTTTTTTCTTTTTTTTTACATTATTGCCATGTTAGATGATGTCAGACAAACATAAACAAAAAATGGATGGCTGTCTCATTTCAGTCCTTCCATTTGTCAATGCCAGCCAATCAGAAGAAAAATAGCTTAAGAGGTGAAGAGCTGAAACTGTATCATTATCTTAACTTGTAATTTTCTTGTTTTAGCATTTCCCTGTAAAGCAATTTGTTTATTGATTATTTTGAGCTGTGGATCATCCAAGGCTACTCTAGTAAAAACTGAAAATACAAATGTGCAGCTGTGAGTGACCTGAATAAGCCACTTTAAGCTTTAAACCGGTGTTTTCCAACCTATGACGCGCGTGATGTTGCATTAAGACACTCTCTCACTCTCTCACAGTCTGTTTCTAAAACCTAAAAGAGAATTATGGATTTCACTGCAGGGCAACCTGCACGTGGCGAATAAAGCCTTGATTGATAAGACTTGCTGAACTAATTAGCTGTTAGCAGTTTTATCAATCATGTATTTGTTAACTACTTCATACTTTTTTTTTAGTTCAAACGACATTTTTCAAATAAAGCGATGCTTTTGTAGTTATATTTTTACATGGTTGTATCTGAAGTAAAGAATTGGAATTTCTTCTACCAACTTTTCCAAAGTTTTCTCTTTGTGGATGTAAATAAAAGCTGCCACTTAAGTAAGGGGGACAATCCCTGAGGAAGTGTCCCTACTCGCTTTGGCTGCCTTCCTGCGTCCTCTCCATAGCCGTTGTTGGCCCTGCGATCACTCCAAACAATCAGATGGGCCTCTGTAGACAGGACCCTGGTCACTGTGTTTTCTCTCTGCCATGTTCTCACTGTCGTGAGGAGAAATATTTCTCTCATTTTTAAAAAAAAGTTTTGCTCTCCCTCACCCCATCTTGACATCGACGCAGCATTTTAAGTGTCACACTGGTAGCATTTACCACAAACTTCAATGTATGGTTTCCCCACACATTATCACCTATGTTCTCTAAAACCTAACCATGCATTATTGGCACTCATGCTAGCTTTGAATGCAATTATTTTCTTTTAAAGTCAGCCTGCTCACAAACACAGAATGAGAGTGAACAGAAGCAGCAGGGTTCCAAAATGAATTAAATCCATGGCAAAGTGGGAATTCAGATTTTATCATTTTTGCCTCCTTTTCCCCTTTTGATTAGCTCTGGTGCTTTGTAATTTTAAATGTTGCCTAGAGCAGGGCAACGCATTAGAGCAGCATGCACAAAAACACTACACTGAACTTGACTGGAATTATATTCAAAGTCGTTTCCCTGAAAAACTCTGCAAACCTTCTCACTTTCTCTTTAAAAGGATTGCATCATGAGTTGACACTTGTCGTGAGTTTTTATTTTTTATTTTTTGTGAGATCCCACGTCCCAATTTACAATTCAAAATATCCCAGCCTTGATATCCGGTGTTTAAATTCATCGTGCACAACATCAAATCCAGCTACGAGTGCACAATTCCACACAGGAATACTTGTACAGCTTGTAGCAGTTAATGCCAACTTTTGCCAATCACTAATGTTGCGATGTTCCTACACAAAGGATAGGAAGGGAGCTTGATCATATTCAGTCTGTGTAATTGTTACATCACTTTGAATCTGCTCCATTACCGTCTTCCATCATCATCGCCTTTTCACCTTGTCTAGAGACGACTCGTCAGAGTATCGAGTTTGTCCAACGTCAGGCCGGTTTGTCTTGGAGCAATGAGACTAGTCAGACAGCCAGCGCAGCAGTTTAGAAAAGCTATGACATTGCGCTACTCCTCACTCTGCATTCCTCATTCCCTCTCTTTTCTCCTCCGTTCACCCTTAGCCTCCTACCCTTTATGTCTCTGGTGACCCCCCCTCCCTTTTACTCCTCCTGTTCTCCCAATCGACTGCACTCAGCATACCCCTATCACCCCGAGTCCTTCGCCCCCCTGTTTTCTCCGTACTTTGATCAGCGGCGCTTGTCAGTCAGAGTCTCGCGTGTCTCAGCCAATATGGCTGCCCTGACACGAGGAGGGTGGAGGACCAGGCATAACAATGGAGGAGGAGAAGAGGTAGAGACAAGTTTGACGGAGTCACCTTGACTCCTACGACAAACTTTGTTTTGCAAATCATAATGACGAGTAAGCCTTGAGCACCAGCGGCAGCAGATAACATAGCTGTGGATGGGGCTGCAAGAAAGAGCAGTGTGCCGATGAAATAAACGGATGGTGGTAAAGGACCATTTACAAAATACCATTTTATTTATATTTATATTTGAGTTACCAGAGTCTATACAACTAAAAACTATAAAATAATTAAGACATTTCTCTGTATTCAGAACTGATTTAGATGAATTGATGCTATTATGTCTGTGCCTCAACTGGAACTAGAACCAGGAACTCTTGTCATTAAAATTAAGATCAGTTGTTTAGATGGGTGGAACTTGTATTATGACATATCCTGGCTCTGCCACATACACTGACCCACAAGCTCTTTAAGGGGCTACATCTATTTTTAATTTAGCTGAACTCTTTCTCTCACCCCAACCGGTCACAGCAGATGGCCCCGCCCCTCCCTGAGCCTGGTTTGGCGGAGGTTTCTTCCTGTTAAAAGGGAGTTTTTCCTTCCCACTGTCGCCAAAGTGCTTGCTCATAGGGGGTCATATGATTGTTGGGTTTTTTTCTCTGTATGTATTATTGTGCAGTCTACCTTACAATATAAAGCACCTTGAGGCAACTGCTGTTGTGATTTGGTGCTGAATAAATAAAATTGAATTGAATCAGTCATTTAACCGGAATATGTGTAACATAGTCGCTCATTCGGCTCCTGGTCCGTCACAATTTACAGGTTTGTAATGTGTGAAGTGAGGTTTTTACAGTGAATATATCTTTGTATCTGTCCTCTTTTGAAAGCACGGTATGTATATGCGGGGCTAGAAGCTTTCACAACAGCCTGTTCCTACAGGTGGGTGGATCGATCAATACTGTGTTTATAACCCTTAAGTTGAGTATGTAGCCCACTGAATTTTTCAAAAAGAAATTATTTTTTGAAAATAGAAATGAGCAATGTCTGAATGTTTTTGTGTTGACTGTCACATCCATTTTATTTTTAGCCTTTAGCACACATTACATGAGATACATGAATAATATATGAAAAGTCTGTTTTGTTGTGTTAACTAATTGTTGTGGAAAGTAAATTTAGTGGTCATTAGGATGTGTTTAGCTTGCACATTTCATCTTATAAGTCATGACACACCGATCTCCCCCACATAAGCTGCCTTTATAGGTTAAAAGTATCAGTATCGGTAATACTGGCCCTATATTTACTTGGTATTGATCCATACCAAACTATCACACACTCTTACCGGTTATCTTAATGTGTGGAGTTCAGGGGCCATCTGTAAATTGTAGCTATGGACAAAGAACCACAGTTCCTCTCACCCGGAGTTGTGTGAAGCAGAGAAAAGCACTAAATCCTCACCAATCAGAAGCTCCATCAAGCAAATATTTGAAATTTAAATGACTCATATGATGAACCAATTATCAGACTTGACTGTTCATTTTCTGTCAGTCAGCTAATCCACAGATCCTTTCAGAGCTAATAAACTTAAAACAGTTTTAATCATTACATAGAAATGCTTCACAGGGCAGCCTGTCAGTCATGCACAGAACAAATTATGAACAGTTTTAAATCGTATTTATAGCAAACAACTATTAAACATGCACATTTTTTGAATATTGAGCCATTTATACTGTGGCCTGCATTACTTCACAGGAACATCAGAATAATTCTGGCCTACAGATGCAGTGGCATTTAATAATTTCAACTTCTGTGCCTTAAACGCATTAAAGTGAAGAAGAACACGAGTCATATACCACCAATAACTATGCAGTCGGTGGAGGCAATAGATTTCACGTTAATGCTGGATTGCTCGTGGAAATGATAGATGACAAATTTTATATTAACTGTCAAGAAAAATCACTCTCTAATTTATGAAATAGTCTTCACAGTGGGATTACAGAGAAAGCGGGAGAAAAGTGAGTAGCAGACCTTTGTTGAACGAGACTGAAGGAGGTGACAGATTGTAAGAATGGAGTGGCGACAGAGAGGGAGTGACGGGGGGCAGAGCGAGAAATAGAGCGGAAGTCAGAGTTTCACGGCCCCGCTGGTGCCCTCAACCATGAACTCTCTCACACACACACACAAACAAACTCATAGAAGAAAGGAAATTAAAACTTGGTGAGTCTTTGGAGAGTGATAAACATTGTGCTCCCATATGCCACTCATACTCACTCGTCTCTTTGTGTGTGCGCGCTCGCATGTTTGCTTGCTTGCTTCAGTTGTTTGCTTCGGCTGCAATGCCCGACCAACAAGCCACTCACCTGCCAGTTTACAACTCCCATCACGCCATGCTTCGCTGTTCACAGACACCCCTCTTTTTGTCTCACCACTCCCTGCACTCTCCATTATTCACTTTTTCATTGTTTCTCACGCACACAAACAAACGCGCGTGCACACAGACGCTGCTAATTGCATAATTGTAAAAACTGGTTTAACTAAGTGGGAGGCAAAGCGAGAAGGAAACCGAGCGACAGGATATGTACGCAGAGGCGTGGGGAGAATCAATCTGTCTGCAAAAACCTAACAATGTTGTGGGGGGGGGGGAAAGAAAAAAGACAGAAAGAGAGAGCGAGAAGACAATTTCTGTTTTTTCGAACATCAAATCTCTGTTCGTTTCTGTATATCCATTATTAATCTGTTTGTTCCTTCCTTCTTGGAGGGAAATTCAATTATCACAGAGGAAAGGCAGTTTCTGATAATTCCTGCAGAGTTATGGCTCACTGTTATCCACTGCATAAATGAGCATGGTGATTAAAGATCAGCTCGTACAGTTGATTACAGTACCTGGCGAAATATGGAACATGGCACTGTCTGTGTTATTTAAATGCAATAAGTTAACTGACCAGTGTTTCTCCCAGATTGACTGTTTTGTGGGGCGGGTGATCGCCACTGCGCCGACCTCTGAACCACTCTCTGTACTGTGTATGAGAGAATAATAGACGGTTTGTCAGTAAATGCACTTCCTCTTCTGCCTTTGAAATGAAGTTAGGGTCTGAAACTCGCGTGCTGCTGAGTTATAGCCGCTGTTATACGGTCGAGGAAGCACTGCTGATGATACATTGCTGAGTTATTGGAACGTACAGTGCCGTATGTACAGCCTTTGGCATTTTACTAATCCACCTGTGCCAAAGAGACTGCAAAGTTTAATATCAAATTATAGGACGTGTGTGTTTCATGATTTTGAGCACTGCAGTGCTCCATTTTTTGTTTTTTTTCTAATACCACGCACTATTAAAGTGGACACATCAAGGCGCACACTTGCAGAATACTCATTAATTTATGGGATTACTAGGAGTGTTTTTCTTGCTCTAGTCTTGCCTTCCCTGTGCGCTGACCACTCATGTTCCCACATTTCTGAGCCAGGAAAAGCCTGCTAGTGAACATAGAAATTCATGGGTGCAATTCCATACTTAAATTGCATTGGTTAATCAGGCTTGTCAATAAACTTGTCAGTTTGTTATCCTGTTTATGTAGTGGTCACTTGGTAGCAAAATGTCCAGTTTTGATCTCTATTTCAGTTCTGAGAAGTTGAATTGAAACAGGAAAACAGGAAGGGCTTTGCAAGACTCAGCTAGGAGATTTTATTTTCCTGAATTTCTGACAAGTTACAAAAAAAATAAAAAATGGAGAGAAAAATTTCACGTATTGCTGTCAATCTCAAGAACAGGGAAAAAAGCAATGCTACAAAATATGATTAAAAGTGTCTGTCCAGGGGAGATAAGGTTACAGAGCCCTGCCACACTTGCATACAGACTGCCTCTCGCTCACTCAGTCACTCCTATACCGTTTACATCTCTCTCTTTTCTCTGCACTTTTGGTTGCCTTTTCTTGCCGTCAGACTGAAGCTGGGTCCTCTTACACAGCTCCTGTCTTCCTACCTTTGGTTGATTTTTGACTTCCAGATTCATGCAAATGTTTGGTTGTCACTCCAAGCTATTTATACAGGAGTTTTTATTTCTTCCCCAGCTGTTGTCACAAATAAGCCTTGCCCCGAGCTTTATTTGAGACTCAGTCTGGCTGTCTTTAATACCAGCACATTTGTTTGGAACAGCAAAAATTTTAGGTGTCCAGTTAAACCTTGATGTTCCCTAAAATAACACATGTCAAAATGCCTCCAGAAAAGTCCTCATACCAGGATGTACTTTGAATATTGTGTTCCTTCTCTAAGGGACCGTATACTCCTAAGTCACTTGCATTCAAAAGGCCTTGGTAATTATCCCCGCTGTGATGGTGCTCTGGAGAAAAATGAATAGAACAGGGAACATCTTATCCTTTGTCTTACTCCCTTTTTAATTCCCTCTGCTCATTGCAGAGTTATAAAAAAAAAAGTAAGCCACCATACATAACGAGCAGCTGAAATAAAAAGCTGTGCAGAGGAAAAGGGGATTTGTATCTTTCTTTCTCGCCCTGCAAATGTAAATTTCTGGATTTTGACAGGAAAAGAATGTTTTATATTCTCCAATTTTTTTCAATTTTTTCCCCTCTGTCTCCTTTTTCGTATGCGTGGCTAAATACATCATGCAAAACTGCTTCCAAATCTTCCCTAAAATGAAATTGTGATGAAAGACTGGAGTGTTTGAGCTTCTCCGAGATGCTTTGCTCGCACTCTTGAGCTTCCGTTTGAACAATATAACACATCTGAGATGGAGGTGTTGTTTGTTTTCATGCTGCAAAATGTTAAACTTGTGCTAAATCAACATCATATGTTTTTTTTTTTTATCTCGCTCACCAGGCTGAACCAGAGGGCTTCTCCCATTTTCACCTGTATGTGTGTGCGGCCTTCCTGGTGAGGTGGAGGAAAGAGATCCTGGAGGAGAGGGATTTTCAGGTAACGGACACAGACACAGAAGGCGATGGTGTTGATATTGACATTTGTTTACATAATATGAATATTTATAAATGCCATACTTTGGTTATAGGGGCTGGGGGTGGATGTAAAATTGTGTTTCTATGAGAAAACTTGTTTTTAAATCATAGACCGTCCACAGTAGTGCATATACAGCACTGTGCAAATTTCTTTTGGTTGCCTTGGAACAATAGAAATGGATATTTATGAAAACGTGCAAGCATATGTGGAAATATAACAATGTGAATTTCAGATACTGTTCATCGTGTGATTCGATCCATTTTAGCTGCTACTTCTTTTGCTTTCTGAGCCTTTGGTGGCTCAGAAGTTGCTTTTTGCAGATGATGTGGTTCTGTAGGCTTTATCAGATGGTGGGCTCGAGCTTGCCCTGGATCAGTCCTCCAAGTTTGACACCATGGTCCACAACTGGAAAAGTTGGGAGTTCCCACTGCAAGTCATGGGCAAATTATTGCCCCAGATGTCTTGGGAGCTTGGAGAGGGCAGTGGGAGATTGACAGATGAATTGTGGCGATGGCTCCAGTGATGTAGACACTGGACCAGTTTGTCGTGGTGACAAGAGAATTGAGTATTAAAGCAAAGCTGTTCATTTACTGGTCAATAGTGAGCGAAATGACGAAATTGCAGATACGAGAGGTGTGAAAGAGCTTTCTCTAAAGCAGTGGTTCTCAGGCTTTTTACATCATTCCCCACAAAGCAGGAAGAAATATTTTCAGGCCCCACCTAAACAAAACAATGACAGAAAAGCCTAGCTGCAACTTTATTTAGATAATAAACTCATTCACAATAATGCCTTTGGTAAAAAATTTTTTTAAACAAACAACTTTCATTTCAAACAACTATTTGTAACTTTTGTAACTAGACTGCTTCATTAGTCTGCACCACTTCTTCAAAAAAAGCATCAAGTTAAACAGAATGTGAATATTGCCAAACATGGAAAAATAAAGTTCAGTCTTAGTCTTACAAAAAAGAAACCCAGAAACATGTGAACAGAGATAATACATATATATATATCATTTGGTGAGAATGTAATACTGTTCACCCTTAGTGACTGCAGTGAGCCTGTTTTTGACTGCACAGCTGTGGTGGGGCGTGGTCTGCTGCGGGGAAGGCGGACGCACCTGAACGGCACCCCCAATCACTCAAAGTAGATTTGCTAGTCCTCCACATCGAAAGGAGCTGGTTGAGGTGGTTTCAACATCTTCTGGGCACGTCCTGGGCAAGATGTTCTGGGAATGTCCTACTGGGAAGAGACCAGGACATACCAGAGAGATTATATCTCTCGGCTGGCTGGGAAACTCCTTGGTGTTCTCCTGGGTGAGCTCAAGGAGGTGGCTAAAGTGAGGGAGGTCTTGGTTTATATGCTTAGGCTGCTGCAACCACGGAGCGGTTAAAAATGGATGGATTGGACTTCTTCTTTAATCTTCCACTTGTCCACTTTCCTCAGATTTTTTTATCCACACACTGCACACCATGTTGAGGTGCCTCAAGTGTTTTGGGAGTCACCTTGCCAGTGCAAAATAACTTTATCATTCCTGTTAGACTGTGTTAACAGAAACTGGAACAAATTATGGTTTTGTTAGACAGGCTGCTTGTTACAAAGCACCTAAAGACACATTTTAAAACAGGCTTTTTGCTAAATGTACTATTATATGTGTTTGAATGATTCATAGGTTAGCATTAACCAAGTTCAATAAAACAAAAACAATAAAATCAAAATGGTCAGATACAAGGACTGGTCTGAAAATGAGTGGGGGAAAGTAGCCAGAACACCTGGAGAACTTCTGCTCAGGAGCACTTTTTAAAAAAGTAATAATAAATTCAGACTCCTTGGAAGCAAAATATTTTAAAAAGTGATGGGTAGCTCAAGACTTCTGCACAGATCGGTGAATTAACTAGGGTAATTGTTGTCGCTTGTGTCTATATGGGGGAATAAAAAAAAGATCTTAAAAAATAAAATTCCCAGCTGCTTAGTCCCAGCAGGGGATTAGTTTAGGCTTGGAATAATTCTGCAGCAACTGTGTGGTGATGATGGCAGAAAAATCGAAACCCTTTCGGCAGCAGAGAGAGCGATTTGCACTCTGAGCACCAAAATACTTCAGATATTGGTCAGTAGACGGCAAAACTGCGGAACCTTAACTGTGCCGACTGAAGTGTTATTGAATAAACCTTTTGAAGTAACTAACAGGAGACTCTTCACACACAGCACGTCCCAGAGATAATTGTTGTTCCATAGTTTTCGAGGCAGAACTTGCTCAGTGTGTTGAATTTCCACTTCAGATTTTGCAAGTTGTGATACTTGAGAGGTTCAAACCTGTGTGGGCTCTCCGAACGCTACAGATGTACACAGGAAGTTACACACGGTGCTGGTTTTTCTGTCCAGTTGGTGATGCTGGTGGTGATTTACTCTATGCAGATGAATCTGTCGGTTGTGCGAAAGCAATATTAAAACAGTCTGCCAGACTGCGGAGTTGTTCATGGCCTACATCCCTCTCCATTACCTCCCTGGTCATTAACTGCGAGGTTCAAAAGTCGTTGTGAGTGCATTAGTAGATGACAGTAGACAGCTGCCAGAAGGTGACTTTGGTTGCCAGCTCACTGGGGGGACTTGCCTTCTTAACGGTAGCAACACATTCTAGCATCATCACATATAAACCTCATCTCTGCTCGTTGGCAGCTCTCTCTGATTCTCTGTCTTGTTGTATTCTTCTAACTTATCCGTTTGGGGTTTTCTCAGTGCTCTGTTCTCTATTTTTCTTCTTTTTAACATTTCCCTCTACTTTCTCTGCTCCTTCCTTATCTTATCTCTGACCTTTCTCTCTTGTTTATTGTTGATGTCTTGTAGTCCTTTGAGTCCTCTCACTTGTGTGTTCACGAGTCAGAAATATAAAAAACATCATAAGGAGGAGGATGAGACTGAGAAGTAATCTTACGTGATACTTGAGATAACATTGACATGGAGGATATAAGATGCTCACAAGCTGCTTTGACTGTCCAGACAGCTGAGCAGATCTGCTTTGCTAAACACAAGTGTTAGGATTGGACAGATGGACACTTTGTAATGCTTGTGCCTGCATAAGTGTCGTCGCTAGGTGTGAGTTTCTCTTCTAACCACTATGTGAAGCTCAAAAATACACACTCTTTTAAGCTTGCACAGTGTTTACATTATAACTTTTTGTCTTAAATGTGCTTTAAGTGCATGTGTGTGTATTTGATTTGATTTTGCATTGTGCACATGAATGCATGCACAGACACATATTTACACTTCCAACTTTAAAGTGTGACTTTCTGACTGGTTTTGCATGCGGCCGATGCAGTGGCAAACAAGGGCAAACAGTCTGTTCTCATGAAAAAGACAAAGAAATGTGAGGTTTTGAGGAACGAGAGAATCTTAATGGGAGAGTACGAACAGATGCAATTTTAGAGCCACGGAGGAGAGAAGTTTTTGCACCGAGACCATAAATATGTTGTTGCACACTTTCCTCTTGTTGTTCCTGAGACAGTTTTATTTAGACCAGTCTTACGGATGATTAATTAAAGCCGAGCCTGCTTTGGTTTGCAGCTTGCAGGCACTTGAGGCTTGAGGCAATAACCACATTTCAGAATGGAGCCAATAAACAAAAGGACTGCAGTATCTGGTTTCCAAAAGCACTGAAAGCACAGCTGCCTCTTGGTTGGAAAATATGTAAACTGTGTTACCTATGTTAAAGAGGTATATTTTTACTCATATTTCTGAATTATGGCTAATCTCATTGGATGACTGATGTAGCACAGCTCAGTACTGAGTGGATATCAGCTGATCAGCTAATAACATAGTTTTTATTTGCTAAAAGAAGTGACTCGTAGTACTTCAGAGGTCCTACACAGGTCCGTTTGACTTCAGAGCCCCTCAGTTGGTTATATAGAATGAAAAGAGTGACAACAGTACATCTGAAATGAATACAGGCAGCAATCAAATGGCTTTACTTGTGTTCTTGATATTTGACGGTCATGACCTCAAACCATCTTTTCTGTGCCTCCTGTTTCATCATGTAATAAATGTGAAGAAGTCTTCAAAAGTCGCACGAGTTGGTTACAGTTCTGAAAAATGTGTGTTTTAGGTGGAGGCCAGTTGATTAAAGATGGTTCATCCACTCAGTGAGACACTGGAGGCTATCAGAGTCTGAAGATGAGACACTGACTGACTCGTCTGTCCTTTAGTATTCTTCATATCGAGCTTAAATAAACTGGTACTTCTTGTTGGAGTCCAATTCAGATAGAACTTAAGGTGGTTCTAGTTTTTTTTTTAATGGGTTTCTGCAGTTTGAGACTATGCACACACAAAGTCCTTGCTAACCTTTTGTGTCATTAGGGGATTGTTGGGATTGTTGGCATGTTAGCATGACATCCTCTAAGTTATTTAATGGGGGGATCTCCACAGATCTGGCTTGTTTGTCCAGCACATCCCACATTGATTGAACTATATTTTAGATTATATTTTCCTCCTTTTCCTTGATATATTTTGATTTTATAGCTACAGTAGGTACTCAGTCACCCACAGATACACACGAGAAACAACACACATACTCATAAATAGCTACAGCCAAATGTCATCCTGACATTTTCCCCCACCCAGTGCACAACAAACGAGCTCTCATCATCTATTTGTTTATGTCTTCACGGGAAGTTGTTGTCGGTACGTAATGGAACACAGATGTCCTCTGTGTGTTTGTCTGTGTGTATCAGTTTGTTTATGTTACGGACTGGATGCATATTTATTTATATATATATATTTATATATCACGAATATATTGAAATTGTGGATTTGAGTTAAAATTACAGAAAGTTTTACATGAAAATATACAAACCTTTACTTTTGTTTACGGCCTTTGACAGGCATATTGCCTTAAGGGTGGGGGGGGTGGTTTGTTTTCTCTCATTTGCTAATTCAATTTACCAAGTTTTTTGATACAGACTAGTGTCTGTGTGGAAAGAAAAGTAAAGATTTCTTCTTCTCTCAGCTTTAGTGGTTTAATTCCAAGAGATTTCTGCCTCTGATCCGCTGAGCCTTAGAGTTTAAACGTGGACCTGCCAGGTTCTTAAGGGCCTGTTGAACAGACCTTATCTCCACATGCTTTATCCAGCAACCCTCACATCCCTCTCCTCTCAAGCCTGCTTTTCCTTCTCTTCCAATCTTTCTCACAATCTCGGTTAGTCTTTTCTTTCTCTTACTAATTCCTAACTTCTCTGTTTTGTTTTTTTTTTGCCACTTTTTATTTCTTTGAGTCTCAGCTTCGTATTTCTCTTTTTCCTGGTCTCTTTATTTCATTCTGGCTTTCGTTCTTTCGCCATTTATCTCTCTGGCATTTATTCTTTTTCTCGCTATCGTCTTTTTCTCTCGCTTCATTGAACTTTATCTTTTACAACATAAATAGTAGAAGGATTCTAGTAGGGCTGCGCGATTAATCAAATTTTGTTTTCAGTTTCATTTTTGTCTTCCAGCAATTATGAAAACCAGATATTGGAGACAAAATTGTTCTGTATTCATTTTCACAAAGACGTTTTCCTTTTTATCTTGTGATTCAAATGTGGCGCAGCCCCTTTTGCAGTGTTACACTTTTGCTGCTGCCTAAAAGCCCAAATTATTGTTCAGCTTGAGCAAAAATGGGGCAAAGAGGTTTTCATTTGTAAAATTTGTAAAATGTATCTCAAGGAATTAAATTCTTAAAAAGTTTTTTAAATAAAGCCTGTCGTCTTCAGAGTTTCTTTCCATGTCTGCGAGGAGTCAGTCGGTGCTGGCTTAATACCCTTCTTCCAATTGACACCTCTGGCTCACGGCACCACAGCAATTCCAGTTAGAGATTCATTAAACCAATAAAAACAATAAGTCCACATCTTTACATATCTCTGTCACCACACTGTTCAAACTTTTGAGAACTTGTAATAAGCCCATCTCAGTGCAACAACATGTTTATTTCATGCTTGTCCCAGCGGGGATGTTGTTTGCCTCTCTTTTCCATTCCTATTTAACATTCTTTAAGGGAGACGTCTCCTCCTTATATTGTCTGCTACAACATGCATGCAAACACGTAACACACGCTTGCAGCGGTATAATAAAGGTTTCCAACCGGTTTCAATCAATCTGCTCATTATTACACTGAATTGCTTCTCCAATTTCCCCAGGCCTGGAGGGAAAGTTCACTTGTAGCAGCTAGTTAGAACAGTACAACATTAACAGCTTGTTCAGCTCACAGTTCTAAATTGTTTTGATTGATTTGAGCTTTGTTCAGGTGGAAAACGATATGCTCTTGAAAATCTATGGATAACGTTTTTGTCCTAGATCGAATACTCGAAAAGCCTCAACCTTGTTCTTCTGTTTATTCTGGTGATATACTGAGTTCTCTAATTCTGCCCAGTCACTGCAGTGTAGTCACTAGCTGTGGAAAAAAACGTGAGCTAATTGACTTTAATGTTAAATGTAGAATGTGAGGAGCAGCGGCGTATGACAAACTGCTGGCGAGTTACATTCTCAGGGTCCTCAGAGGGACCGCGAATGACTGATTCACTTTAATAGTTTTAATTAAAAAACGCATGCAGAAAGCAATTTAAAAGGATAATTCATGCATTGTTATCAAACATAGTAGGGAGAGTAGCTGTGAATCTCCTCTCTTGGTTGTGGGATTGGATTGGTTAAGCTGCAAAATGAAAAGCAGGAGTATGGCACTCCCTAAGCAATCTGCCTTTCACCGTTCCACCTCAGCTAGCACACTACCGCAAACTGCCGGCCTGGGCTGCATGGATAAGTTGGTGCACGCACATTTCCACGGATTCTTTTTCCCTCTGTCACTCAGAGTCACACGCCCATAGACATGACAACATAAACAAGCACAAAAGCTGTTCTCTCTCACACAATACTATTTCATTCACACATTTGTGAGTCTACTAGCATGCGACCACTTTGAAGCACACACCCACATACTGTACGCACAGTAATGGGCAAGCAGGGGGATATAATGCAGGTATGTGTTTGCACTGCTGTTTATAGGAAAGGCCAGCACAGTCAGCACATTCCCATTAGTCTGTAATGCCTGCAGACGCTAACATTCTGCAGAACTCCTAAGTGACAATAAAAAGCCTCTCCTCTTTTGTTCCTGAGACTTGACTGTGGCCTGCAAGTTTGACTAGTATTCACAAGTCCCTTAATATTCACATGTAAGAACCATGTAACCGTGCTTTGTTTGTGATATTTTGAAAATGAGCAATGACCACTAGCCATAAATTCAGTTTGATGCTGCTTCTTGTTTGGACTTTAATACCAACTCATATTCACTGATGATATAGTCCTGTTTTTGTTTCTACTGCATAATGTACACTTGCAGTCAAATGTTTACATGTTCTGGTGATGAACATGAATATTATGGTCTTGCTTCCAACTAGTTTTTCAGTTAAAATGGTTGCTTTTCTGGTGCAAAACGGTCTTTTAACCGTTAAATATATTTTTTGATGGATTTGATGTCAAAACTTTGTTAACATTGTGCTTCCTTGTGTCCAAGTTTCAACTGATGATTGGAGATTATGCTAAAGGATTTTGAGATTGTCTGCCAACTTTATTGTTACAAACAATGTTACGCCTTCTCTGGTAGAAAACAAGTACTAGAGAAAGATGACATGCTTAAAAGTTTAATACAGCGTTCTTGGACTTGATTTGCCACATACCTCTGGAAATTGTGTTTAAACATCTGAAGCTTTACCTTTTATTTTACCAGTCCACCCCCCACCCCCACCTTTTTTCACGTGGTCAGGATTAACCAAGCTTTATCTCCTCTGTAAAATTAAGCCAACACTTGATCACCACAATATAACACAAAGTAGGGATATCTGTCTCTCCAGTTACGAACCTTAAACCATTATGAATCCAGTTCACCTGCTTTGATGCAAATAAAAGTGACAGCAGGTACACTGGAAAGGCAGCCCCCCAAAAAAGGAATGGGTTTGTGGATAACGGCCACACACTATCACTCGCTCCCTTCTACTTTCTCGCTCCTGCCTGATTTTCCTCTAGTTTGGTCTTTAGTTTGTGTCCTTTTCACTACTGGTAGGATGAGACGGTCCCTGCAGCCCATTCAGGTAGCACAGGTAATCCAGCTACTACAGAATGGCACATCCATATATGGCATTACAAAAAAGGTTTGCAGTGGCACGCAGAGAAGCTACAGGCTATACTCAGTCATGATTACCAACAGAAAGTTTACTGCCCTTGGCCTTGACAAGTTAAAGACATTTTGTAACTTTCAGCTCTGCAGAATTAATCATCTCACAGGGTGTATGTACATTTCTCACCTTGTGCATATAGTATTGACCCCGAGTTGATTTCAGAACAGCCCAAATAAATTAAAACTAAACTCTTGAGTTTCTTTTTTCTTAAAGCTGTATGTTGTGCAATGCTTTCACCTAAAATAACAGTTCAAAGACTTTATTGTAAGATCAATATGGCAGTGACATTCATATTTATGATCAGTGCATGCAAAGTGTCAATCTCCAGCTCTATGTGTTTTCAACAACTTCTGTTAATCATGCATCAGGGCATCATTATATACAGTGTATGCAACTAAACTGACCATGGCCATCTAATATTGTTACCTTGAGATTTATATTAGTAAGGACTGCTGAATAGTCTCTATCCTGAGGATGCTCGATCCTTGTGATTGTTAACGTGAGGCCAAGCGTTTGTGTGAGTACAAAGCTTTTAGTTCTGTGTAAACGATTACAGTTTTTTCAACAAGGCACCGAGGAGATCGGTCGTGACGGAAGTGAGAGGTGGAAGAGCCAAAGAGGGAGAAAAAGATTTGTTCTCACTTTAATTAATGGTGTGTGAAAAAACTGTGGACCTTTGTAAATGTCAGCTGCTGTCCTCAGATCAGTTACGTGTGGAGAACGCCTTGGGTTAGCCAGCCTTGACAATAACGGAAAGAAGGGGTACTCCAAAGGAACCAGAGTGTTCTGGAAATGTCAGCGCTATTTCAATCACTGTCACAGGGCGCAAGGAGCAAAACCTTGTATAAGATCCTTTTTGTTTTTTTCCTGGACTATGAGCAGAAAACAAAAATCCCAATATAACATAAATACATTGCAAAAACGGGCAAGTGCACCACTCTTGTGTTGTAATATAGAATATATGTAAATAGACTGTTGTCAGGACAAAAAGCTTACCCTGCCGCTGGTCTTTATAAAAGAGAAGAGAAACAAGCCTTTTCCCTATTTAGAGTGCTTATCTGCACCACCCATTTCTAAATAATAATGCAATTATTTTACTCTGTGACACAACTCACAGAAGTCTCCTTTGCAAGAAGAAAACTCCAAAAATCCATTCAGTCTAATTATCAGAACAAAGTGTGTCCCTGTCGAGACGCCAGGACAAATTGGAACTCTGATGATTTAATCAGGACATCTGGTCACTCTAGATGTTTTATTCTGTCAACACAAACGCTGCAGTATGTTGTGAACAGTGTGATCCAACGAGTCCTCTACTAGAAAGAAAAGAATAGTTTTCTGGATGTTATTTTAAGGTGCCATGTGGTAAAAAGTTGTTTTTCTTGCCCATTTCTCAAGCTTAAAGTTTGTTGTCCTGATTAACTTTTCTTTTTTTTTTTTGTCTTTGCTTGCATATGTGTACATGAGTTGCTGTCAAGATCAACACCTTGCAATTTCGCGTACAGAAGCCGGTCCCACCTCTGATCATTAATTACATACTTTTCACCCATTTATCACAACAAAGACCTTCTCATTTTCTCTTCCTGAACTTTCTTCCCAAACTTGGTTTGCGTCAGCAAACGCTCACAGGGGTTTGTAGCTGCTCTGATTGATGACACTGTAGTCAATAGTGTCGAAAGTGAGACAAGGCCACCTCCGGTAAACAGCTTTTAATAATCACCTTGCTGATTGAGTGCTGCGTCCAATTTGGCATATGAATCTATTCGTGCCAAAACAAGAGGAGAGGAATAAAGGACCGGAAAACTCAGAGCTTATATGGTGGAAGTAATTGTGTAACCCTCCACCCCATCCTCCCGTTTACTCCGTGACATCCTTTTCTTATGGCTTTTCTTACGCCTACACGCTTTCCATCATTGACAGCCAAAGTTTGCTTTCAGGCTAACTCGTGCCGGCTTGTACTGTGAATTAATTTGCTGTACGATTTTGATGACCAAAGCTGCTTGGAAAGTCAGTCATCAATCACGGCATGGTATTGAGTAGACTTGAAGTAAGGAAGTGTATATTTGCGCGAAAAACGTGTTCACAAATGCATTTGTGTATTAGCTTTCTAATTTAGGTGTGGTGTTGTTCTGTTGATTGATCCAAGTTAGCCTTTGCCAGGAAATCATTTATCAAGTGAAAATAGTCATGAATTGGGTGATTAGTTTGCTCTTTGAGTACCATTACCAAAATTATCATCTGATGAGGTTTATTCCCAAATAAGCACAATAGTAATGGGAAGGTTACAGCTTTTTCCCTTTTTTGCCCTGAGATAATAAAAAACAGGAGTTGCTCTGTCAGCCTGTAAGCTAACTGCATGTCCCCTTCTCAACTCAGTTAAGACACAAAAATGCCAAATAAACAGCTATATCGACCTGCTCGTGAGGAATAAACAGAGTGCAACAGCAGCAGGAGAGGGAGAAATAGATTTTTAAGACTAAGAGAAGAAAATAGTTTTTGAGGAACGCTGTGGGTCATGAACTGAGACATAAATATTGAATTTTAAATTCAAATACCCTTCTATGCAGTCAAAGCGATCACCAACGCACTTCTGCTCCGGGGTTTTTCTCATGGATCTCGAACTCGTGATTAGGAGGGCATTAACCTTTCTGAACTTGCTGATGGTTTGAGATAAACTGTTTAGTCTCCAGTTTTGCTTTTGTTTGATTTATTGTAGTAGAGTTCACGGGGCATCCACGTGTTACATATTGGGCTCGTATATACGATAGAAATGTATTTCAGTTGTTGGTTTCATGCATTTCTTGTTTGAAAGTGTGACAGCGAAACAGTTTTGCTAGGATTTAGTTGATAATTGTTGATATGGAGCAGGGCCAAATGGTTAAATATTGAATGCTTATGTACTTTGATATAGCACTCGCTGAAAATCGAGGGGAAATATCACTGTAAATGCTTCAATGCACAAAAGGAGAGACAACTGTTTCACCGCTTAAATTGCTTCTGGCGGGATTGTTCCAAAGGTTATGAACTTGTCATTGGGTTGGCATTGACTGATACCAAATGGATGCAAAGCTAGCTCCCTATAACTTAACTGTGGAAAGCAAAGGCATTTTTGTCATAACAGAGTGTCCATACACGCTTTTTTATTGTACTTATCAAAGCCATTAAAACAGGTCTTTACTGTGAGGTTGGAGTATCCAAATGATAAATGAGAACACCCACACTTGTAGTTCCATGTGTACTGAAAGCTCTCAAGCAGTCTGCCATTTTCTCATTCTTTAATCCCATTCACTCCCCCGCAGTATTTAAATCACCAAAGGTGCTGGCCAGATCCACTGTCTCCTCGAGATATAAATGTATGTATTTTATTTATAATGCATTAAAAAGCACCTTTTATGAGCTTGTTTATTTTGTTTTCGGTTCTGTAGTCTAGTTTTGATCTACTGCTCAGCAGATATATTAGTAATTGTTGAATTATCTTGGCATATTTAACCTCTTCAAAATATTTTTTTGGGCTTTTGTGACTCCAGAAGCGCATAACTGAGCAAAGCAGATTTCTTACGTTTGTTAACCCTTTAAGACCTACCATAGAACCAAGTCCGCCAGAGCTTTTTACCCGCTGTAGTGCCATTTTTGGGAGCATTTCAAGTTGATATACATCAATACAACCATTATAGCCCAAATTTTAATAATATGTATGCATTAAGTGCATAGTAATTACATAAATTGCAGAAAAGTGCAATAAACTACAAAAAAATTTAAAATTGTTTTTGTTTTTTTAAACATATATTTTACAGTTTTGAGGTTTATCCCTCAAAACTGTAAATACAAAAAAGTTGCACAAAATAGTTTCCCACCACAGGAAATTTATTTTAAGTGTCTTCATAGTTTTATTTTTGAAATACACCAATTTTCATATACTGCAGGAAAAACGAAAATAAATAAATATAATGCAAATTTGTAAAAAAAAAACAGCATATGCATCAAAACAAACTATTTCCAGCAGTGCAATATGAGTCCTAAGCATCCCAGAAACGATACAGAAAGTCATAAAGTCAAACATAACTTTTAAAAACACAAGTATGGGCTCATGAGGCCCTTATGGTAAAAAAAAAAAACTACATTTCTGCAAAATGACGTCACTTCCGGTTTCGGGCAGGACATGGCAGACATGCAATAGTTCGTGCTGATGGAAGTAGGAAGTGTTACAAACAGCTGATAGGATCGGCAAAGCCTGTTTTCGGAATATTATGTTTTGTTGCTGCAAGTGCTTTTTATGCAGTTTTTACAAAGCTGTATGTGGAAGGAAACTGTGACCGAGGACAAGCTGATGGCATAAGATGTAAGTACAACTCCTCCAGTTTCATATGCAAAAAAAATTATTGCGCTAACTATTTTTAAATCCCGGTAGAACTGCAACCACGTAGGTTGCAGTTCTACCGGGATTTAAAAATAGTTACGTCACCGGCTTTAAAGGGTTAAGATAGACCAGGGGTAGGCAATCTTTCTGATGATGAGTGCCATCTAAAATTTCCTCAGAAGTCAATGTGCTATATGATTGCATTAGCAATAAATTTAGTAACGCTCTATATGAACAGTTACACACTATATAGAACCACTTTGTAGAATTATATTTGTTCCCAGATGTCGGCAGCTATCAGCGAATAGTTATCAGCTATTTTGAAACAAAAAAACAGACACTTGTTATCCATAACAAGAACTCCATAACAGCAAATGAACTGTACAACAGAAAATACAAATGCTATTTATGGTCTCCTCACAACAGTGATAAGAAAAGTAAACTGAGCCAATATGGCATGTTTGTTAATACACATGTTAATGTGATCTCTGGTCTCCCACTCAGAGACACAGGTCTCCGAGTGTCCAGCATTCAGACGGCTACCTGAGGACACTCATGTGAAAGAAAATCTGCTCACACAGATATGTAAAGCCAAATACTGTCAACAAGGCCTCTGCAATGTGACAGTGATGTATACTGTCTTATTGGTATATGTATGATTGCTATACATTTTACATCAGATAAAAACTTTGGTTGTAAGCTTCAGATAATTATTTAATAACAGCCAGACAATTTTAATGAGAATAAGAAAGTATTTCTTTGTGCCCCCCTCTCCCTGTTAATGCCCTACCTGCCCCCCTGTCAAAACTTTGCTAGACCCGCCCCTGCACAGTTACCAGCTGTCAGCTGCATAAAAAAGGATCCTGGTGTTATTTGTCTCTCAGAAACAGCTCATAACTTCCCTTCAACTCATTCATGTCACCTAAAAGGTAAACCTGTTTCTCCATCACCTGTTCAGCTCTGATGATTCAGTAAGGACATCTCCTGGTTTCATCTTCATGTTTCCCTCTCACCAGATAACCAAACCGACATCATGACCAGCAGCCTTTACAGCTGTGGCTCCAGCAAACATCAGCTGATACTAGAAAGTAATATTAAATAAATTCTAACAACAGCTGATCAAGCTTAAACGTGCTGCTGTTGTTTAGCGCAACATCAGCTGGTTTCCTCTTTCTGGTGCAAAGTGGGCGATAAATAAACAAGTGAGACGATCAGCTGATCATTGATCAGTTTCATGATTGAAGTAGCAACAGGAGAGAGAGGGGAGAGAATGAGAGAAGAAGAGGCAGCTGCAGTGTAACGACAAATTAACTCCAGCTTTGTGTCTTTTTCATTGTAGCTGAAGTTCGGGACAAACTGTTCCTTTTCAGCTCGATACGAAACACGTGATATTTTCTCTGAATACGAGACCATTCCGTTTTTTACAGGACGGTTGGCAGCTCTACTAACTAACTTTATGAATAAAATAAAGTTCACTCTCAGTAACATCATAGCACCACACAGCTGTATAGAAACTCCGTCATGCTAGCTAGTACGCAGTACGAGTTATTGTAACTGACTGTAAAAAGTCAGCGCAACGAAAATAAACTCCGCCTAAACTTGGTTTATATCTGACCCAGATAGACTGCAGGTCATAGCTTCTTACCTGAAGTTAAGTTTACCTGACACTCGGACCGGCGGCCGCCTCGGGTCTCTCCTCTTGCCTCCCCTTTCCCTCATCCACCTGCTGGCCTCCACCACTTGCTAATGTTACTGAATCTGTGGAAGCTCCGCCATAGCCACCACCAAACAACTGACTTACTTTTACACAACGGCCAGCATCTGGCCAATCAACCACCTTCCATTGTTTGTACCGTTACAAAAAATAAAAAAATCATCGGCCCACAGAGCAAATGCCCGGTATGCCCGATGGCCAGTCCAGCTATGGTCGTGCCATCAGCTGGCACGCGTGTCTAGGGTTGCCGACCCCTGAGATAGAACGTTTAAAGGGGATCTGTTACACTCTTATCTAGGTCTATATTTTCATTCTGCTTAATGAAAAAGAAGACTGATGTGATTAACAGGTCAAAATTAAAATCCCACCACTACTCCTCCTTTAAGCCAGCTTTCTTCTGATTGGCTGCACCTTGCAAACAGTAGGTTTGAACAATAGGTAGGTGGGGCTTCCGTCATAATCAGAGCTGTTTGCGTTAAAGAGCTCTGCTGCACTGAAATAGAACCTGAGAATGTTGTGAAGGATCAAGCTTTCAGGTTTTTGTCTTTTTTGCGAATTGATTTTGGTGCATGTTAACAGTTAGCCTAGCCATTCTTGCTCAGGAATTATGGCATTGTGCTAATCAGTGGTGACAGTGCATCAATAAAAAAAACTCCCATCAACATTTACTTTGTTCATTTATTATGGCAACAAAACGGCCAAATTACCCATAGAGACAACATCACATCCTGCTACGTGCAGCTTGGCTGTGCCATCCTGTGTCGGCTCTTACCTGTGCATGCTACGGTGCCCCACTCCTACATTAGTACCCACTGTTTGCCAGAGTGCCCATTTTGTGTAATTATATGAACTACAGCAAGCTAATGGCCCCGACAGAGCACTGCCTAGGCCTATTACACCTCAGGGTGCTGCAAAACACCATTACCACCAACAGTAACCTGGAGTGTTTGTGCATGTAGGTGACAGGATGTGTGTGCAACTGCACTTTCTGCGTAACGTTCATGTAGATGTGTTGGTTGGAGGTGGATTGATACATGTCACAGAAACACAGCAGTTACAGCCAAAAATTGGTGCTTTTAGCCTCAAATGCGCGTCTATTGATATGTGTATGTGCGTACCACACCTGTCATCTCTCCTCCATTAATTTCTCCACGGCTTTAGCTGCTTGTTGCTGGCAGCTGTAGTTGACACAGCAGAAAGGATTGCAAGTTTTGGAAGCCATTGCATCCACTTCATTTACCACCATCTCATCTTCTGCCTTTAAATTGACTATTTGGTTCACAGGAAGTGATTTAATTGCATGTTTGTCAGTATGTATGTATGTGTGTGTGACTACCACTGATAAATAGTATCTAGTGTAATATTTCTCTCTGTTTGAGGCCTCAGCTCTTTTAACTAATAATCATCTGTGACTCACATGTATACATAATTTAGGTGCTCGTGTTCACGATTGTCTGCCCAGCTTTGCAGGTTATTGAAGATTGGCTGAGTCGGCAGCTCGTGCCTTTCAAGGTAGAAGACTTAAAATCAAACACGTGCAGCTCTTTAGATGAGAATAAGGATTGTGATGGACTCAATTAGATGGATGGATGGACTCATCTCCCCACACAGTCAGATCCAGGTCAAAACATTGACTATACACATAGCTAGTACAATTTACTTGACAGTGGCCTTGGCTGTCTGTTCAACCATTATGTTATTCCATTCTCTTTTTAAAGAAAGAGCCTTAGCACGGCTCTATTGACAAGCTGCTTTCCCCTCAGTATCAATAGCCATTAACCACTTTAAGCCTTGCCAAGCGTAGGAGATGGAGAGCTAATTGCCTTTTTTGTAGCATACAGTATACTGTAATGGTGAATCAATGCCTTTGTTAGTATTGTGGGATAAATGGATATTCATGCCTGAACAACCACATGCACCCACACATAGCGCTAGCGACATTAACAGCATATCTACCTACACATACACACAAATGTTTGTTTGGCTACATTTCTGAGGACATCCTATAATCAAATGGTTTCTAAACCATTTTACTCTACCCAAAAACTGAGGGCTTAAACTGTCATTACTGCCCTCTGTTAAGAGGTTAAGCAGTGTTGAGAAAATTAGCTTTGCCAAAGTAAATGAACTAAAATGTAAAATTTTATATATTTAGTTAATCATTTGCTGATTCCTTTTTTACACGGACTGTAACAAATACACATTCATCGATATGCATTTTTCTTTTATATACTTAAAGCATGAATGCTGCATTTCATGGATTCCAGCAAAGACTCACTCCTTCACACTAACACTGGTGGCCTCTCAGTGTGGAGTGTTACCACCTGTGTAGAGTGGAGTGAGTGCAGTATTCCCCCCTGACAGCGAAATGTATGCAATTAAACAGTATTAGAGTCATTAGCTCAACACAAGTGATAGCCAGCAGATGGTTACCATGCAGAAATATGCTCTTAATGAAGCTCCTCAGTCACTATGGGTGTATGCTTGTGTGGCCGAGCACGCATGAGCGTGCTTATGTGTATGTAGCGTGTATGGTCTATTGGCTATAACGCTCAAAGCAGCACTTGATTAGACGGCGGTTGGTCCTCCTCTAGCATAACCATTAGTGCCCATGGTTGTTTATAAAAATGCTGTAGCACATGGTTAATTTCATTCATGCTACTTCTTTATCTCTGTGGAGGTCAAAATGTGTGACGAAGATGTTTTCTACGAGTCTCTAGCCATTTTAGGAATTTTGAATTGTTTTAGAGCTTTAAAAACAAGCTTTATATCATGAACATCACTGAAAACTGACAAACCTTTTTTGTTAACATCAGTAGGTCCTTGATAAGAATTTGCATTTATTACACATTTTCTTAGCTGGATCTTGCTAGTACCAGGCTGGACAACCTTTTGCCTGCAGAACTACTTTCTTCATTGCACAGATTAAACAAGGTGCGGGAAACATTCCTTGGTCCATATTAACATGTGTCCATGTGCCAATAAAATATCCCCCCATTATTGAACCCCCACCAGCATGAACCGATTACAAACAGCCGGATGGATCCGTGCTTTTAGTTGTTTTTACACTAAATTCTGAGCCTACCCTCCAAATGTCACAGCAGAAGTCAAGAATTGGTTGATCAGGTAACATTTTTCCAATCTTCTGTTGAGCCTGTGCAAATTGTAGCCTTAGTTTGATGTTCTTAACCAATAGGAGTGGAGTCCAGCGTAGTCTTTTGATACACGTTGTGTTTGTAGATGCTCTTCTTCATTATTTTGTATGCAACAAGTGATTATTTTGACTTTTGATTTTGCCTTTGGCATCAATAAGGCAGACCTTCTCACTGGATATGTTCTCTTTTGTCAGCTCATTCTCTGTAGACTATAGAGGTGGTAGTGTGGGGAAATCCCAGTATTATCCACAGCTTTTGAAACACTCAGACCAGCCTGTCTGGTATCAACAACCATTCCACATTCAGAATCACTTAAATCGCATTTCTTCCCCACTCTGAAGTTCAACAGGTTGCTTGATCAATGTCTATTTGCCTAAATGCATGCATGAGTTGCTGATTGGTGTCAACCAGCAGTTAAACCTGCTGATTATTACCCAATAATGTGACTGGTACACGTATATGAGTATCAAACAACCACATGACTTCATGTTTATGTACAATGGACGTTTCAAGTTTCCACAACTGGTCCTTACTACTTACTTTGGAGCATGGATCCCTTTAGACACGGAATCATTCCACACCTACACACTTTGAAACCAACGCAGCCCAGTGAACTTTTCCTCTTTATTGTTTAAGCAGACTCCTGGTGTCCGAGTCTGCATATACAGTATATCACTCGACGTAGTGAAGGTCCAACGTCCAAGTGAAGTGAAAATAATCAAAACATATTTTTGAGTAATGGAGGACTTTAAAATAAAGTTGGCCATTTACAAACCTGTCATTATCAATAATAGCATATTGGCCCAGATTTGGAAAGACTCATGCTTATCATGAATTTTCTCTCTCATAACTGAAGCATGAAATACGATAATATGTAAAGCCCACGCTTGTTTAGCTTGTCTGTCAGTTACATCCTCACTCTCCTGTCAGGCTCTTGGAAGTGGTTAATATTTTTTTTTTTTACTGACAGCATCTTCAAGACATTTTTTTTTAAAGCTCTTCATCCTTGACAGATTTTCTCCCCGCTTCATTTCTGCTGTAAAGATGTTGAGTCCTTTTCAGCCGTCATGAATTTACTTCCTCTGTGACAATAAACCTTGTTACTTCAGCCTTTGGGAATTTCTCCAGGTTAAACTGGGGTAATAACAATAGGTAGCCTCGCGACACCGAGGCCACCAGTAAGTCATAACTGATTGCAGATTGTGCTTTTGCTGAATAATATCCAGGAAAAATCTTGGCTACAACATCAAGAGTGTTGCAAGTCCCCAGGGAGTTTTTCTTTTTGTAAAAGAGCCTGAGGCTTTGAGGTGCAGTAGGGGAGGTGCGTGGTGTCTCACCCCCAAAACTACTGTGCTTATAGGTACGTTTGCAGTCAAGCTATAGTGAATTGGCTGTGGTATTAAATAAAATTAAATAAATGTTTAGTTATTTGCTCTTCTTTTTTGTTCTGTTTATATTTAAAAAAAACTTGTTATTGGCTTAACTTATTAGACAGATATTGAGCAGGACATCTCCAGGTCAAAACAATTCATTTAATTTTTCTTTTCTTTTATATGATTTGTCCTAAGAAGGCATAACACTCTGCTGCCTGTGAGCAAATTTTGCAGATTTCCAACTTGTGTGTGTGAACGTGAACTCGAGAGAGAGAGAGAGCATGAGTGATGAAAGGAGAGAGCTGATAGTGATGCTCTATTGAATACAGATGAGAGAGAGGCAAGCTGAATTCTGATCAGGCTTTCTTCCACTCTTCCTTCCGCTCGCTCTCTCTTTTTTCTGTCTCCCGCTCCATCCCTCTGAGTGAAAATACTTCAGAGGACTGTGTCTTTCTGAACCAAGGGGGAAGTCAGTAGGTCAACCTTTCAAAGTCAACGTCCAGGCCCTCCTCTCAAAGGTGCAGCTATTACAGGGAGGGCCACCCCCTCCCCGTCCCTGTAGAATTAACAAGCGTGTGGATTTTGATGTTAGAGATATGGAGCAGTACTTTAGAGGAAATCTGATCCTGAACTGAAAATCCTTTTTCATGTTTAACAACACTAGAGGCCGAATTTGTTAACATTTTTATCAGCGCTCGCTCGGTACCTGTGAAAATTTGTATTATTATTTTTTTTTTTTTCCCTTTTGAGAAACTCCGGCAAGGTTTTAACGCATTCCAAGGGCCTCAGGTCCATCAAAGTCAGTCAATAAAGTAATCTGCAACTAGTCTCCTGGAAAAACACATTTCTACATCAGCTGAATGTCAAAACTGGTATTCAGCTGACTTCACCTATAACTTATTCAGAAGACCGGGGTGAAGCGAAAGCCTGATCTCAGAAAATATCTAGCCAGGATGGCAGCTTGGAGCTTAATTAGTTGAAGAAAGCATGTGCTTTTTTTCCTCCTCCCCACCCCCCACACACACACACCCCCCACCCCCCTCCCTCGCTCAGAATACAAATGATTTTTGGTGAAAAGTCACCGGGGTCGTCTCACCGCCTCATTAAAACCGAGCGAGGATGGGAAAAAAATTAATGGAGCCAAACACCTTCAATTTAATACGTAGGAGGGTAAACTAATACAAAGTGCCTTGCTGTAGTAAATATCCCCACTTAAAGTTTTGTATAGTTTGACTTTCTCAGTAGTCGTAGAAAGATCAGCGTGAAGATGCAGGAGCACATCGACGCGTCCGCAGCGTAATGGTTAAAACCACGATTGCGACGCGATTAGGTTTCGGCATTTAAAAGCGTCTTCGAATCCTTTTTGTAACAGGGTCACATCCTCTCGGATAGCAGCGAACTGCTTAGGACTCAGATGAGTGTAGACACCACAGTCCCAACGTGATTTGTCCTTCGATGTGATTATCAGCAGCGTGATTGGTTGTAAACCCTGTTGTCACGGCAATGATTTCAGCCTTGATGATGAAAGCTCATGGGACACTGATCCGTAGCATGCAGACACACACACACACACACACACACACACACACACACACACACAAACGCTCTCTCTCACTGCTAACCAGTCTCATTCCCCTTTGAGAGAGAGGCATTAGTCGGTGAGATTGAACTCTTGCATGTGTGTGTGCGAGTGTGTGTCGCTGTTGTCTGTCTCCTTACTTACCCAGTAATGTACAAAACAGGAATCTGGGGAAAGGCTCAAGCTCCACTGAATTGTACTTGACATTTTATTCTTTCTTTCCTGATTTTTTTTTCTCTTTCCCTCTCACACCATACCCTGGACCCCTTTTTTCTGTTTCTGTCTCACAGCTGTTATTAAACCACTTTGACTGAGTTAATAACATCTGTGTCACACACACACACACACAAAAGCAAGTGTAACTGTGCCTGTCTGCTACAGTACCTTGTGCAAACCAGAACCGCAAGTGTGCATCTTGGTGTTATCCGTCTAAATACACTAATTATTATACTGGGTTTGGTGTACCTGTACACTTTTTTTTAAAGATGGTAAAATGAAAATGAAAAGCAGAACAGAAAGACTTAATATAAAGATTTGAGTGAAAGATGATCATGGAAACATTGTGTTAATTAAAAGCTAAACAAAGAAACAATCAATAATTGAACTGAGCAGACCTCTCATTTTGAAATTTATGTAAGTAAATAAGTTTTATGTTTGAAACCAATAAAAATAAATGGGTTCTTAGAGTTTTCTCTACCCACATTTACAGTCTTTACATAAAATAACACAGCAGCCTGCCCTCCAACAGCAGTTCAGATTAGCACATTTCTAAAACGTCTTAAAGACAGTCGTAGCTGACGCTTTCCTGAGGTCATTTGGAGGTTATTCCAGAGTCGTAGCGCGATGACAGAATAGGTGTGACCCGCCCTCCCCATTTTGAAATCAGGATTACGAAAGGATCTTGAGGGAATGTATGTATTCAGCGTATTGACCACATATGCAGATGTAAGACTGTTTAAGGCTCTAAATGCGAACACTTTCACATTTAGTGTATTCTGTAATGCATGGGGAGCCAGTGCAGGACTGCTTTGTCAGTAACCTGCAGCAGCATTCTGGACAGAAATGTTCATGATGCACATGCAGGGCAATTCTCCTTAGCAATGCGGCTGTAATATGTGGTGTATGGTTTGGCTTTCTCTCACTAAGATGAGCTTCCCTGTCTATGTTGCACCAGAGGATGTTTTTATCATCAAGCATTAATGATGCCTTCATAGATGTGCAAGTCACATCCATGTGCAGAGATCCATACTTCCACAGATGCTGGATTTTGATGGTCTCTCTCCTTTTTAGCCAGTCCCCGATTCCTGAGTCCATGCACCCCAAAGATTTTGAGAGTACAGCTTTGTACTTCCAAGCTTTTCTGCGCATTCGTTATGTGCTTATGTTTATCACATCTGTTTCCTATGTCCTTTGGATCCGATTAAGGGGAACAAACTGAGCAGACACCATACACGAGGCATCTGTGTATAAGTTACCTGGTGGAGAGGGAATCTTATATGCTTAAGGCCACTATAGGATCCCGGACTCAAGTCCACATCAGGTCATTTTGTGCATGATTCCTCTCCCTCCCTGCTTTCCTGTCTGCGCGCTGTATTCAACTTTCAAGAAAAGGCTGAAAATGCCAAAAAAAAAAAGAATATATATAAAAGGCAGACAACAAGCCAAGGCATTTAATTAAAACATTGCACCCAGCTTCTGACATTAGCCAGATCTACACAAATTAAAAGCTCGTAATCCTGGCAGACCTTTTATCAAACGCAGTGCGTACCAGGTCGAGGGAAGTGGTGCAGCTGTATTGGCTCTACTTGTTTTTTCTTTGCCAAAGGAAGAGCTCGTCTAGAGTTCTTTGCTGGGTGTTGCTTGAGTTCCAGAGAAGAAGTACAACTAGGTCACCTTTTCACCTGCTAGATGAAAAGGTGACCCAGAGAGCAGCTAAACTGGAGCAAGCACATTTACAACTGACTGAGAGTTGGCCAGAGAACAAAGCAGACCACTTTCATTTTGAGCTGGCCAACGGGATGAATATTTGGCTATCAGCAGATGGCCAAATCCACTTCTGGTTGGTGGGGGCATTTGTGTATGTGCGTGAGAGAGAGTGTGATTTTTGACTTTTTTGGTAAAGTGCAATTGCTGCTTTGCCCTGGTGGTTAAGCTGGCTACATGTTCACATTACCTTACAAGGTCATTTATTAGCATCTCTTGTTCGTCTCCCTGCCTGTTTGTTGTTTAAAAGCCAGGAGAGCCACCTTTTTGATTTATTTCAGTGTTTTGACTGATGGATATTGTTCAACTTTTAAAAGAATTTTATTATTATTATTATTTAGGTCCTATAAGATGACGGTGAGGTCCTACCATCTCTGGAAAAGGCATAGATCCAAATTGGGATACAGAAAGTTTTATTTTCTGAATATAATTACAAGATGATGGATTCTAAAGTTCTGTCCTTAAGTGAAGCAAAGAGCCCAGACTCTTTTTCTCTCTTATTCTCTCTCATTGATTGCCTAACCATGTACCAGCTTTGTCTTACATTACTGTGAGACAGAAGTAGTGCTTCCACTCTCATTTATAATAAGTACAGCACCTCGACCCCCCAAATTGGTTCCTTGTCAGGTACAGAGGAATCAATGTACGAGCGTGATTCTGACCTGAAGCCACGCTGCTGAGCTTGAAAAATCCCTAGTTTTGTGTGGATATAATAGCCGACAGTATAAAAATTCATCAGCTGCTGCCCACAGATTGTGATTTCCCTTTTTTCTTTCCTCATGTCCTCCTCTAGCCTCTTTTAATATTGATCAGATACACATTTATCTTTGCCTTTCCTCTTGCATCAATATTTTCCTTTGGCCCCTACACACACTCTCCAGTGTTTGAGTTTTACTTTTTAAATCTTTTTTCTCTCTGAAGCTGATTAGATTGATTAGATCTTGCCGTCATGCATCTTGCGGTTTTGCGTCTAAATAATGTCTTTGTTCTTTCATCAGGGCCTGATGATCCTCTTACAGAACCTTCCCACGATGCACTGGGGCAACGAGGAAGTGAGCGTACTGCTGGCTGAAGCCTACAGGTTGAAGTTTGCCTTCGCTGATGCGCCCAACCATTACAAGAGATGATAAGCAAGGGGCGGGGGAGGGGGCTCCCTGTGTTCCTCCTTTACTCCCCCCAAAGTGGTCTACTGAACTCAAAGGCCTCTATTCCCACACAGGAAGGAGCTCCCTTTTCTTAACCTCCTTTTCCCTTATTGGCCGGTGGGCCTTTCAGCTACTAAGAGATTTTTGAATCAACCAATGACTGCGAGGATGTGCGGTGTAGCATTCTAACATGTTGATGTGGAGCCTTTTTTTTTTTTTTTAATGATTATTGTGTTCTCTGATTAGCTCTGAGCAGTGCAGAGTCCTGTTCTTTATCACTGCAAGCTGACAGCTGGGAGATCAACCTAAGGCCCGATGCAAAACCAGGAGCTGTTGCTCAGCACCGCCTGCGGTCTGGCTCTGAAAAATGCCTCTTTCTGCTAATTATTTCCATAACCATGGTAATACATAGTTGATTTTTTTTGTTCCCTGAGGCAAAATTTGATCTTTTTCCTTTTCAGTTTGCAAAGACAAAGAAAGATGTCAAAGGGCATTGCACTAGATACTTTACTTGCCCCTCCCCCCCACAGATTGTTTTTCTTCGTGACCCTTCCAAGACTTTTGAAGCAAGACACTTTGTCAGTCAGTGAGAGGAGGCATGTGTACTTCCTTCCATTAAGCCAATCACACACCAGCTTTAAACCCTCATTGTCCAGTCTCATCACTGCAGCGTCTCGTTGTTTGAATGTAACGCAAACAGTGGCAGGAGGCTGCAGAACAGGAGTCACATACACAGATCAACATCAAAGAACATAAGAAGCCATTAGGAGGGAGAACGCTACCTAGTCCCACTTGTTATGGTTCTTATTTTCTTTTTTTGCTCCTTAGACCTGCTGCATGTGAAGGGTCCACGTCTTATTATCAACTTCTCCTTCTTTGTGAATGTAAGACTACCTCAGAACACGCATTGTTATTACACGGTTATACACATAATGAGGCGTTAGCAGACATAAAGAAAGAATCACTCAGATTCACATTGGTCTGGGTGGGTGACAGGCCAGATCTGAAGTTGAAGCTAAATTCCGAAAGAGCACAATCGACACGGTTTGGGGACCTTTTGTTTTCAAGTTTTCCGCCCAGAATATATAAAATATGGATTGGACTGTTTAGAGATCACCAGCAAGGCGGGGCCTGAGCTTAAAAGATGTATTTCCATATAAACACGTGAAACTAGAAGGGTTTATTTGGAGGCTCCAACTTAATGGAAGTCTTGCAATTTTAAAATGCAATTACACACGCTTGATCTATTTCGGCTCTCGTAATTTATTTATGTAGAAGCTCTGCACGCAGATCATCGGGATTATCCTAAAAACGTACCAATACATAAATAAGTAAATAAATAATTACAAAGCTGTTTCTTTGCTTATGACCATCCATCCCATTGCCTCTATAATGCTGTTTGTAAGTACCCTGTAATCAGGCGTCGGCACGGTGCTTACTGAACTCTGTGAATATAATGGGAAGTTGACAAGCTTAGCAGGTGACAACGATTCATCACGCCCTTTAATTAAAAAGCGTTTGCATAAATAAGTTATACAACCTGCTTCTTGTTTTTGCACACACAACTCTCCGCCTTACATTAGTCGTTCACACGTTGCTCTGTTCTTATAGAGCACATGGGATGTCTTACGCAAAGTCAGTAGCACCGTATTGGTGTGATGTTAGGTGGTGGTGGTGGTGGGGGGGTAATCAGACATTCATGACATAACACAAAGCTGTTAACGTTTGGATCCTCCTGTCGCAACTCCGCCAGGATCCATTATTGTCACCCGAGCCGAAAAAGGCGGCAGGCGTAGGTGTGTGAAGGGAAGATGGAAGGAGAGAGGGGAAGGGAGGGTGTTGTGTTTCTTTGGAAGTTCAGTCCCTTTTTTCAGTGAGAGCTGTCAGTCTTTGATCACATGTTGAGGGTTTGGGCTTTTTTTTTTTTTTTTTACCCAATCTGCACCAGTTTCACAAGCCCCTCATCTCCCATGCTCTCTGACAAGGAAAAACTGCACTTAATTTAAAAGTCTAAAAAGTCCCCTCCCTTTTTTTGTATGAGATATATTCTTTCAGTCAGCATTTTAAATATTTGTCTTTTTCATTTAGGTTTTATTTTTTTAAATGCCTACATATGTTTACGTTTACATGCCTGTAAAGTTGTGCCTGACTCTGGAGACACGAGACAAACACCCTGATTGTGTTTTTTGACCACAGATGATTTTTTTTTTTGTTTCGTTTGGTTTTTTTTAGGTTTTAAATTTGTGCAAGCAATATGAAGTCATTTTTAATTAGTAATAAAATCAAAGGAAATATTATTTTGACTACAGAAACCACCAGCACGAGCTGTTGAATTACACTCTGGGCATTTATGCCATAATAAAATAACCAAGAACCCATCCCTAAACCCTCCCCATCCCTTAAGAGGCTTGTCAAGCTTTGCATTCCTGCACATGCTGAAAGAACATGCAGTGAATGGGCTGTGGCTGTAGTGCTACTCAGCATTTAAACAGTTTGGCGTCCGCAGTTAGCAGCTTTATGAAATTTGGGTGAATTGCCACTCCAGAATCGCCAGTCAGTCAAACAGACCAAAATCATCCCAACCATGTGTTATGAACCTGCAGTCTCGTGGCTTTTGAAATGGTTGCTTCAAAGACAGGGGCCAAGTCTGCATCCACATGCAGTTAGTTGCCATGTTCAAAGCAACTTGGTCTGTCAAAAACATGATAAAAAAATAAGAATCAGTCTGCTACCACTTTACAACCAGAATGCAACCAGTTGCCAACCAACTGAGACAAGTCCCCTATTGCAAAGATGCACATTGCAGACGAGTTGCACTCATCAGAGCAGACCGACTCTTAATTGAGTCGGTCTGCTCACTACCAAATGTTTTAAAGTGTGTTTTTTTTTAGTTTTTTTTTTTTTAGCATAGTTACTGGAGATGATATTTGCTTATGTGATCTGTACGTTGTTATTTAAGTTAGAAAACTGACGCCACTGAAGCCACTTCTGAGTTTGAGTGTTACATTTTTTAATCATGAATGCAAAGCTTGACAGGCACAGCAGCAGTCAATAAGGTTGGGCAGGGGTGAGCGAGCAGTCAATATTTGTCCCATTTATTACCCATAACCTGACTTCTCACAACATTAAACTGCCTTATTGCACACATTCATATGGATATGAACACTGTAAGGGGTAAAAGCAATGTTGGTGGTGAACACCGATGCTCCAAGATAACAACAAATGTGGGGGTCGAAAGCCGCTGTAGTGTCTGTCAACGTGTGTGTGTGTGTGTGTGTGTGTGTGTGTGTGTGTGTGTGTGTGTGTGAGGGTGTGTGTGTGTGTGTGTGTGTGTCAAAGGCAGAGAGTAGGTAGGTTTGAGCCCCCCTCCGTTTCTGCTGTTATGCTATATGCAGTGTTTTCCCT
>NW_005187415.1:1263840-1271336 GCF_000239375.1 Pundamilia nyererei
AGATGAATGTCTCAGCGGCATCAGGTTGAAACCCCTTTTTTCTATTAGCACACACACACACACACACACACACACACACACACACACACACACACACACACACACACACACGGCAAACTTCAAACACTCTTTGGAGCATCTTCAGGAGTGCGTCCTTAAGTAACATTTCCAGCTGCTTTCATTTCTCTTAGAGTAAAATCTGTCTATGAAAACCAAACTGAAGGAAAAAAGAAAAATCCTCCCTCATGTGTTTTGTCTCCAGAAAAAAAGAATCAAATAATACTAGAGCATGTGGGTGACAGGAGTAGCAGGTGTTGAATTTAAAAAATAAATGTGTACAGAGAAGATTTTGAAACAAAAATCTGTAAATAGAAAGTGTAAATAAATCCTATATATATGAGATCACGCTGTACGTATGTGCCTGTTTTTTCCTCGAGCGTGCGCACGTGAGCAGAGAAATCGACTTGCTTTTTCTGAATATCGCACGTCCGACGGCGGTCAATTAAACTCGACAGGTTTTCCGTATTTCAGAGCGCCGTGCCTCCGCTGCCTCCTTGTAGCAGCACGTCTGCGATGTGTGTGTAATCTGTCTCCCGGCGAGTCCGGAATGAAGCTCTTTGCTGTGATGAAAACACAGAAATGATGCAGATGCTTTAAATCAAAGCCGCCGCTGCTGTTTGTTATATGTGTGTAATGAGCATGCTAGTACATTAGCCAGTGCCGCAAGAAGGCCGTGGCTAACAGCTGTGCTAATGTGCAGCATGTAATCATATTGGTTGCCTACACACACACACACACATCTAAGAGGTACACACATACACTGCTTGTGTGGAGGAAATGGCAGCAGCAGCTCAGTTAATGAGACTTTTTCCCTTCCCTGTGTGTGTTTCAAGAGAAGGAAAGCAGCAGACACACAAAGACACGCAAAACAACAGCCAGACTGCTTTCAGTTGCAAACAGGAGAGCATACCTGTGCGTGTGCAAGTGTGTGTGTGTGTGTGTGTGTGTGTGTGGAGCAGCCCACAGTAGAAGCTCCCTCTTGCTCTCGTTAGGTTGACTGATGTTCACACAGGCAGCCAATTATGGAGTGCCGGTCACCGAGGACTTCAGTCACTTCATGGGAAATTAAAAATACATTAAAACCAACAATGGTCGCAGGAAGGCGCCGGTCGTGCGCTCGCGCACACATTAGGGCAATAAGAGTGAACGGTGGGAGGAGGCGTGCCAGCAAAGAGCCAGCTGGAGCTCTCTCTCTGTAGCTAAAGAGATGTAGCGCAATTATTAACATAATCAACTTTTCCTTCAGCTTTCCTTCTCACATATTGTGGCTGTTTTTCTTTTTTCTTTATTCGTACAGTATGTCACTATTATTATATCAGCATTTGCTATTTTACCTCCCAAATCCTGGTTAACTCCCTCCACCCAATTTATAGTCCTGTAAAGAAGTATTTACCTGCATGAGTCCTTTTCATCAGGGGCTCACGCTGGCAAATGTTCCAGCACTCTGGGATCACTAAGGCAGAAATGTCAAGACTCTGATTTTGAAGTCGTGTCTAAAAATCTATTTCCTGATTCAATTTTTTTTGAAGAGCGGATCCGAGCAGCAACGGCATTACAGTCACACTATAGCATAAAGACGCAGATTGAGGATGACTCCGGAGAGGATTGTAGATGCACTGTGGAGGCACAAGGCAGCTGTGATGTAAATCAGCTTCAGTCTAAAGGGAGAGAACCAAATATGTCAGGCAGTTCACTAACTAACCTAGAAACAATAAAAAACACCCATAAAACAGCCATAAGAAAGTCATCAACAGTCTACCGAAAGTCAGTTGTGTGTTTATTGCTAGTGTATAGGATTATCAACATTTTTTCTTCATCAGTCACAGATTCTGAAAGCTTCAAGTAGAAATAAGCTGTGTCCCAAAACGTCGGCTGCATCCTCCGGAGGCCGCGTTTGAAGGCCGATTACGTCACAGCCAGGCGACGAAGGCTGTCCCAATTTGTCGACTCCTTGAAATGCGGCCGACAAATGCGTCCTTCATTTTCCCGAATTTGAAGGATGGGTCGGGTGTGTCCTTCACCATATCCCAGAATTCATAGCGCGGCCCAGCCAAATTTCAGCTGCCGACAATGGCGGCCGGGTCCTCCGAACGATGCAGCCGACGTTTTGGGACACAGCTATGATCTCTCCAGTGAGAAGCAAAAATACATTGTATTGCCAAAAGTATTCACTCACAGGGCGGGGTCAGCACATGCTGAGGAGCGTGGTACGCAGAGGTCATCAACTTTCTGCAGTCAATCAGTACAGACCTCCAAACTTCACATGGCCCTTGGATCAGCTCAAGAACTGCGCATAGAGAGGTTCATACAATGGTTTTCCATGGCCCACCAGCTGCATCCAGGCTTTACATCACCAAGTGCACTGCAGAGTGTTGGATGCAGTGGTGTAAAGCACACCACAGGACTATGGAGCATTGGAGACGTGAATAATCACACTTCTCTATCTAGCAATCTGACGGACGAGTCTGGGTTTGGGCGTTACCAGGAGAACAGTACTTATCTGACATTGCCAAATGTAAAGTTTGGTGGAGGTTATTGTATGGGGTTGTCTTTATGAAGTTGGGCTTGGTCCTGTAGTTCCTGTGAATGGAACTCCTAATGCTTCAGTACCAACACATTTTGGACAGTTTCATGCTCCCAACGTTGTGGGAACATTTTGGCCCTTTCCTGTTCCAACGAGGTCCATCCAGACATTGATGAGCAAGTTTGGTGTGGAAGAATTTGAGTGGCCTACATAGAGTCCTGACCTCAACCTGACAGAACATCTTTGAGATGAATTAGAGCAGACTGCGGGCCAGGCCCTCCCATCCAACATCTGTGTCCGACCTCACAGATGTTCTTCTAGAAGAATGGTCAAAACTTCCCATAAACTCTCCTAATCCTTGTGGAAAGCCGTCCCGGAAGAGGTGATGCTGTCATAATTGCAAAGAGTGGGCTGACACATTATTAAACCATATCGATTAACAATGGGATGTCACCCAGTTTTATATGTGTGTGGTGGCAGATGAGCGAATACTTATTAGTGGACGGTAATCTAAGAAAGAACAACGATCCAAGATGCCCAGTTTGTAGTCCATCCTCAGAACTTAGTTGCACCTCACAAAAGCCTGATGTAAGTGCAGTTATCTTTTCTAAGTCCAAATAAAATCTCACAGTGGGGAATATCATGAGGCGAAGGAGAGTCTTTTGTTTTTACTTCCCCCACTGAACTACTGTACAGTGCTTCATTTCACAGTCATTGCTGTCATCTCGGTGATTGTCCTAACAACAAGAATTTCCCCTTTTCATTATAATTTTTTGATTTCTCATCCAGCTGAGAAGGTAAATTAAACACCTCCACGCTGTCTCTGATACCACTTGAATCAAGACACAGCAGGCCGAAGTCAAGTAGAGAGTCAACTTAAAACTTAACAGCTTAAAAAACACTGAGCAATTTTGGTGATTGTTTGAGAACAAGTAAAGCGGTCACTACAAGGAGGAAATTAAGGCCTATAAGAAGTGGATTTACTACACTTTAACACTTTAAGACATGTTTTATTCTAATCAGCTGGTCTAACAGTAGAAGTAGGGGGATTTATCAGCCACTGACATTAAGCGACAGAGAAAGTGTTCCACTTTAAAGATGGTGGTGCAAGTGTGTTCTTCAGAGATTATATTTGAAGGCTATTAAAGGAATGCACTTTGCTTGAACTTCTGCAACAAAGAGCTGATCTGTCCTTTGATTTTGACTTTTTTAAAGTCTTAGTTTTTCAGCGAGCGGCTGATGATGTGAATCGGGAATTTTTGGAGATACGTGCAGCCTAATGAACTTCATGTCATCTATTTTACCTTTGCAGCTGTAGAGGGATATTAATACTCAGCGTCGTACAATAAGAGCATGACTTGGAACTTCTGGAGACTTTTTATGGGATATGTTTGCAAGGTAAGAAAACTGAACTCCACAAATGAACCCTGACTGCTTACTCATCACATCAAGCTAAAGTTCAGCCTATTAGATTTGTTGTGTGTCTACTCATCACCGCTGACAGCATCATGGCAACTGGGATCAGCATGACTTTTATACATGAGTCACTCTGAATCCATCTTCAGACCATCTCCACACTACTGCTGTGCTCACGCACATTATCACGGCATGAAAAAGCATAATCCCACCACTGATTTTGCCTTGTAGCCTATTTATCACATGTAACACATACTGCACTGGCTCATTTCATCATATGGAAGTCCATATGTTTTTAGACCATGACCATTTTTCCTCCTCATTACATCACCACAGTGGATTTTAAATCAAACAATCAATACTCAGTGCAATCAAATTTATTTATATGGCACTAAATCACAACAATGTGCTTTATATTAAAAGGTAAAAAGCAAAAAGTAATACTGAAAAATCGCTAACATTGAGATGAACTCCTGTGAACAGGGACTTGGTGACAGTGGGAAGGAAAAACTCCCTTTTAACAGGAAGAAAGGGAAATAACTGGAAGACTGTTCCTGCTATAAGAGTAGTAAGTCCAACCATTATTCAGTCAGGTGCATTCTGACACAAATATTTAGGTAATATTTTATTAATACCTTCCATTTTTGAAGTTCAGCTTCTTTCTTTCTTTTTAAGCAAGTTACATAATGTTGTATTAGCTTCTGATAGTGTAATGGTGAAGAAATTAATTTGGCATCCAGTTAGGCATTTCATTTTCCCAATGATCTGGGAGACAGAAAACTAGTGAAAATGTTGTATTTAAGAGCTCAGTTTCGAGTATACAAGTAATAGTTTAAAATGTTTGCTTGAATTAGAAGATAGTGATTGAAACTAAAAATAGGTAAAAGTCTTAACAAATTATTTTGTCTTGTTTTATTAGAAAAAAAGAAAATATAGAGGTCAATAACAGCCACTTACCGGTTTTAGTGAGAAATGAGCAGAAGTCTTCAATTTTGCTCAAACAGCTTTTTGCAGTGACGCCTCCCCCGGGTTAAGCTACCTAGATTTTCACCTAGAGTAAAAGTTGTTCTCATCCCTTCAGTGCTGTGGTGGCACTTTTTTTTTTCAGGTGATTGGGTGAGAGCAGAAAACTGCAGCACTTCGGGTCCAAATCACTTTATAAACTTTAATACAAATGTCCTCATTCCTGTACATTGGAGTGAATGTGTGTATGTGTGTGTGTGTGGATATATATATATATCTGTGATTTTGAATGTGGGTCTCAGTGTGTGCATGGGGAAGCGCTCACGTCCTCTATCATGGTTAGGCCACCAAGCTGCAGTGTTAGCTAAAATAGCAGCCGACCCCTCTGGCCTAAGCCTAAGTGACTCTGTAGCGATAAAGACAGAACCGTTAGCAATGACACACTGAGGATATGTAATTAACTGGTGTGTGTGTGTGTGTGTGCTACAGTTACTCCTGCTTTTCATTTGGCAGCTTAACCAATTCAATCCTGCCAACTGGACGGTAGATTCGTTCACACACTAATGGGAAATACTCTCATTGGCTTTCTTTGAATTAGTTTAAGGCTAAACTGATAAAGTACAACTCATTCTCTTAACCTTATCGTCGCGCTGCTGCACTAAAGATACCTGGGGCTAAACACTGTATCTGCACATCTGTATACATGTCAGTGTTGGAGCTGGTGTTTGATTACATGCGTGTGTGTGTGTGTGTTTGAAGGAGACAAAGATCATTGTCAGTCTGATCCGGTTTGATTTGTCATTTCTGCTGTGAAACGACACTTTACAGAGTGCCCTGCTGCATTGCCTTTAGCACAACAAAACCTCATACTGCGACACCGTTCCACCTGGCACGTTGCCATAGTGTGTGTTTAAGTGTGAAAGGAGATTACATACTTTGTCACTTTAAAGAATACGGCCTGTCTTTGTTGTAACGATGCCACTTGGCTGTGAGGGTAGCTTGTTACATACAGATAATGCAGAAAACCCAACTTATCCTCAGGTAAGTTTGATCGTCTTCATAATACAACACTGAGTGCTGGCACTGACCACCCTCAAAGGTCAGTCTGAGGTTGTGTGATGAAGGACAAATGTCAGTTAATAACACAGAGTTGTTCATATATTAAAGCCCGTAAGCCCACTCAGGCTTGAAACACTGCAAACGTTAGGCCGAAGCAGCCACCAGGTCAGGAGGTCTGTGTTTCATTATTTGGATCTGAGCTGTGTTAGATGGCTGGCTGCATTAGTTTTCCCATCAGCAGCACATCACAGGGGTTTTGCCTGGTCTGTACTGACGATGACTGTGTGAACAGAGGCGAGCTGAAATACAAATCCAACAGCTGTCAAAGACGAGCGTACACAAACTGCTGTTTGACTGTGTATCCCTGTATTTGCCTTTGACTGTGGATGTTTCCACAGCCAGTTTGCTTTTCTGTCAGACCACGAGCTACAGTTAACACACTCCCCTCTCACCCCCCACCCGAGCTCGCCTCTTCACCTTCTCCACTCTTAATAGACCACTTTGAAGAAAAGAGGGACTAAAAAGAGCTACAGCAGACTTGTTTTTGGCACGTTGGAAGGATTTGTACAGTTTATAAACCACCTTAGCTGGATTAACTGTCACGATCCTGGGCTGTTTGACCCAGCGCTTTGGATTTAGATATAATTTGATGATTAAATGAACCCAAACATAAACCATAAACATCTAAAGCTCCTAGTTTGCACAGTTATAGTTCTCTGTTTATTAGACTTCCTTTGTGTTATCACCTCCTGTGTTTAAGTCTCCCTTGTCGGTTCGTCATCTTGAATCTTCGTGTCTTATGTTGTCAAGCTCGTATCATGTCCGCGTCTTGTTATGTATCCTGTTTTATTTTGAGGAGGTCCGGTGTCCCATGTTCATTGTGTTTAGTTTCAGTTCTCTTTTAGCGTCATTATGTTCATTCTAATCAGCTGTTTCCCCCATGTGTTTCCACTCCTGTGTGCATTTAGTTTATGTGTTTTCATTCATTCCTCGTCCGATCGGCTGCTATCCTGCTGTGTCGTGTCATGTTTCCAGATCTATGAATCCATGCCAGGTTTCTATGTTCATATTCATGTTCACATTCCAGGGTTTTTTATGTTTAGGTGATTGTTTGCCTTTTGTTTTGTAATGCTTCACCAGCCTTAATAAACGGCTCACCATCAAACAAATTTTCTTATTCTTCTTTGGAAACTACATATGCATCGAATAAGACAAAGTAATCAAGTTACAAGCAGGATTAGCATCTCATATTTACCAGATATGCATGGCAACACATTCCAGTGAGCCCCAAGAACCACTGTACTAAAAAATGTATTCACCAAAAACAACATACATGTCACCATTTGTTTGAGATCAGCTTCTACATATAATATATATAATTTGTAAGGATTTCAGCCTTCTAAAAATAATTCCCCAAATTCATATATACCAATCAGGGATAAGATTGAGACCACCTGCCTAATGTTTTGTTGCC
>NW_005187415.1:1271356-1287294 GCF_000239375.1 Pundamilia nyererei
CCCTTTTGGTGTCAAAACAGCCCTGACCCATCAAGGCATGGATTCCATTAGACCCCTGAAGCTGTGCTATGGTATCTGGCACCAAGATGTAACAGACCCCTGAAGTCCTGGAAGTTGTGAGGTCCATGGATTGACAAATTAAATTCATCGTTGTGCTCCTCAAACCATTCCTGAACCATTTTTGCTTTGTGGCAGGGAGCATTATCCTGCTGAATCCAGCCATCAGCGAATACTGTATAAATGGAAGTGTTATTCACTTCACCTGTTAATGGTCATAATTAGGGATGGGTATTTTCACGATTCAGATTCCATTTTCGATTCTGTTTAACGATTCGATTCTTTATCGATTCTTATTTTTAAAGAAGGAGAACACTAAGGTCGATTAGCTTAGAACTTTGTTTTATATCTTCTCTTTGAACAAGATAGAAATTTAGGAGTAATATGACCTTACAAACCCAACAGTGAGATCTTAAGAGATCCACAGCCTACGGCTCTTCAATGGGGTGTCACAGGGTCCCCAGGAAAAAAAATTGTAAATGTAAAATAATAAAATAAATATTGTTCTGTAGCAATAACAAAGTATAACATAAATTATTCTGTAGCAATTACACAAGAATATCCAGTAATGTCCCTGCCTACAATTAAGCACATTCACTTACTGAAAATCGGGGGCATCTGCTGTGGCAAATGGGTGCAAGCCTTTGACCACAAACTTAGTCACTGCTCGGTGACATTTGTCTATCCTGGCCTGAAAGGAGACGCTACTGGTAGACTGCAGTGAGAACTGCCAGCATCTGAGCCAGCCAGACTCTGCCTGTCTCTGTCATCATGGTCACCTAAATGCACAGTAATGGCAGGTTTTGTAATAAGGAAGATCGCGCTAACATAATATGCACTGTTAGTTGATTATTTACCTGCCACATTAACGGGAGAGGACGCGCAAACGTTACCACTGCTGCTGGGTTGACGCCGTGTTTCCTGCCAGGTAAATGACGCTCCGCAACGTGGTGACGTCATTCGGGGGCAACTGGAATCGATAAGGGAATCGTTTGCAAAAATGCCAAACAATTCGAAGGAATTGAAACAGTGGGAACCGGTTCTCAACGAAAAACGTGTTTCGATACCCATCCCTAGTCATAATGTTATGCCTGATCGGTGTAGATATTGATAATCCTGGTACCCAAGTCAGTTTATATAGTAAGTGTCATCCAGATTGATGCCTAGGAGGAGTTAGGGAACATACGCTATGCTATGATCATTTATAATAGGATGTACACATGGATGCAGGAACCCCTTGCAAGACCAAAATGTGTGTTCAAGTCCAACTCAAGACCCATTTTGAAGTGATGCAGGGTAACAAATACTCTTCACCTGCTACACTTGTTTGTGGAATACCTCAGGGCTCTATTCTGGGCTATCTTATTCTCCCTATACATGCTCCCATTAGGCTCTGTTTTTCAGAAACACCAGATTTCCTATCACTCTTATGCAGATGATACACAGTTCTATCTCTCTCTAAAATCAGGTGCTGATAGTACATTGCATAAAGTTTCAGATTGTCTTAGTGACATAAAATGCTGGCTGTCTCTGACCTTTCTCAAACTAAACCATGACAAAACTGACATTGTAATTTTTGGCAACAAAGACTCTGTTAGTCTCATAAGAAATTACTTGGGCCCACTATCAGCTAATGTACATCCCCATGTTAAAAATCGTATCTTCATTTTTGATTCTACCCTTAAGCTGGACGAACAAAAACCTCAGTTGTTCGTGACAGTTTTTTCCAGCTTAGGAGCATTTCTAAAGTCAAACTATTTTGTCATCTAAAGATCTGGAAACCGTTATGCCTTCATTTCATCACGTCTTGATTACTGTAACTCTCTCTATTTAGGCGTCTGTCAGTCAAGCCTGTCCTGCCTGCAACTTGTTCAAAATGCAGCTGCAAATCTACTGACAGGTACCAGAAGGAGAGAGAGTATTACTCCGATGCTCGCATCTTTACGTTGGCTGCCAGTTAAATACAGAATTGATATCAAGGTTTTATTATTTGTTTTTAAAGCTCTCCATGGTTTGGGGGTGTATACATATGCATGTATATGCATGTGCATGTGTACGTGTACATATATACTTGTATAGACAAGTGTATATAAGAGTCTGCTTGTGTGTGTATATATGGATGTTTTGTAATATTTACCTAGAAATATAAACCTAGAAATGTGTTTAATGAGTTCATCAGAAAGAACGCCGATTAAGGCAATTGTGCATTGGCTTAATTTTACAGACCAGGAAACTATGGTTTCATATTGATTAGACAAACTCAGCACTGTTCATTTTTTCAAAACATAGCTAAAGAAAATATCAGCTTGATGGCACTGCAACTCCTGGGAAAATTACTTATGTGTCTCTTCAACTGTGCTGGACAGAATAATAATAATAAAAAGAGACACAGTTAACAGCACAGCATTTACCCTTCTTCAGTCCTTCAAACTGCAGACACACAACGCCCCGGAGGCGCACCGAGTGCAAGCATCAGCAACAAAAGCACTGCTGAAGGATAATAGAAAAACACGATTTTGTCACGTTGTCATTCTATCAAGAGTAAAATATGACATTTTAAAAGTGAAAGAAATTGTGTTTGGCTCATTGTAAGTCAGACGGAAATGTAGGAGGTTATTTAGGTATAGCAGGTAATCTTTTTAAGTAAAGAGGTTGTTATGAATCACTTTGAAAAAAATTTAATCAAATATCAAATGAGAATTCACAAACAATTTCATAATGTGATGGGATCGCTTGTGGTTATAAAAGTTCAGATGATTATTACTCAAACCTTCAGCTCCCCTCAAGTTTTGGCTCACTATTTTGCTGTCTGACTTATGAGCTCTAGTTTTGTGCAAAAAAGACAAAAATGGATATACAATCTGCCATTTACACTACCACCAACAGGTAACAAATACACACAGAAATTAGCTGGTGGAAATTGGACAGCAAGGTTAGGTCTAAGGAGTTTTTAGAAACCAATAAGAGAGCTAAAAAGTAAATGACGGGTGTTTCAGATCATTATTCCAAATATATTATTCGTTACTACCCTGTAACTGCTAAATTTGAGCATCTGTTTGTGGACTAGAGCGTGTTTCTGCTGCCCTCAGGGAAAAAATATCAAGCATATTTTTTTAACATGATGTGTAAAAAGAAAAAAGGGTAAAATAACCTGTCTGATTTCAATGTTTTTGGTTTGTACAATCAGCACCATGTCTGCATTTAGTCACCTTTCCCATTAAAATAAAATACAAATGACATGGTTTGTTGGCTACCTCTGAATTCTCTTAGACTCTTTTGGAAAAAGTAAATGAATTTCCCCCATTTTCTATTAAAAACATAACAGATGTAAAAAGCTTTAACAATCAGGCCTATATTAGAGTGGGTCACAATTACTCACTAAGCCGCTGTGTTCCGGAGAGCCAAAATACACACAATGACCTGGCCTAAAATGACACTACTTAGTCCCATTATCTCCTCTTCATCCTCTCCTGCCTCTCGCACAGAGCAGTGATTCACAGAGACTTTAGAGGGCTTGTTACTGAAGCTGCCTTGTTAGCAGCTTTGATTAATCTTCATTTGAATTTCAGAAGAGGGCTAAACTGCTGCATTTCATGGATGTGGTGATTTTAGGGATTGATGGTGATTTCAAGATTGTTCAGCCCAATGTGATGGAGGGATAATATTAGACTGTGTTCAAAGTAGAGGGAAGAAACTGGTGGAGCGGACATCAACAAAATATTTTTAAACATGCTGGTTATTCTTCATCTTCTTCCTCCTCATATCCTGAACTAAAGCCAGGGTTCTAACACATGAACATTTGCATAAAAATACTTATTTATTCCTGAAATTGTCACAATTACTTGTTGTCAGCAGATAAACCACGTCTAACAACAAGCAAGCTAAACAACAGTGGTTAGCTATAAGCTAACATTATGCTAGCTAATATTAAGCTAGAGTGTCCTAAAATTAAAAACTTTTCTTTAAATAGAAACATAAAACAGTCTGATTATATTCTCACATTTTAAAAGAGTTTATTTGTCAGAGTCTAACAATGTTAGTGAAACTTTCTTTGAAGTTGGTCTAACACCAGCTAACAGGAGCTAGCAGTAGCAAAAACAGCAGAGCAGAAAAGGTTTTATAGCCCCCTCCAAAGTAAACAGATGTGGACCCCTAGCATATTGACAGCTGAGGTAAACAGCGGACTGACAGGCTACACTCACTACAGAGTTGTTTGTCCTAAAGTGGTCACCATAGCTAGGATTATGCAGTTGAATTATGAGAGGTAAGAAAACACAACTCAACTGATTGCAATGTACTGATATCTAGCAGTGAGATTTTACATACCTTACCTTTAAGGACTCATAAATGGTGCTTCAGTGGTGCTACAAATTGGGGGTAACTATAAAGGAAAAGTTTCTCATTTTCTTCTCTTTTTGCTAACAGCGAGGAAATGCAGCAACATCTCAGACTCTTAATCACTGAGAAAATTCAGAGTGTAGCTAAGAATTTAGAGGCCCAAAAGGAGGCTTGGTAAAAGAAAATGTCAGCCAGCCCACTCAGCTAATATGTATTTTTAATTTGTTTCACCTCAGTTATTCCTTTGGAGTACATGAATGCTCTGCGGCACTGGCTCATTTGAATTGAAAATGACAAAATTCTATTTTTCATTTCAAAAAATATTATTTGTGTGATTTATTTCAGAAAGTAACACTGCTGAATATTTAACTAAAAAAAAACCTCACTTGTCAAAGCAGGATTAAACCTTGAGAAAAAGGAAAATCTGTCCTTCTGTGTGTTTACAGATGTATCACTAGAAATTTGAATAGACTGGAATGGGGTGCATTCATTTCAAAGTGAAAAGCCAAACTAATTTGGATTTAGAAGGAGGCTGCAATGTCAAAATAAATCCTTTGTGATACCTTATTGGTACAGTACACCTCATCTGGTTTATTACAATGGAGAGCGCTTCAGTTGGAAAAATCAGGCATCAGAGGATAAAACCTCAAGATCTGCTGTGAACGTGAAGCACCCGCTTGATTGCTGTGTAGTGCAATAATTTGGCAAACTGCTGAGCTAATTGAAGAGATGCGTCTACCTTGACACTTGATTTCTCAACAGCTTGCATATATTTATAGTCTGTCAGCTGCTCATTGTGTGTCTGTGTTAATCACTCCTTGGCAATATTGTGCACCAATTTAGTCCAGACAATCTCGACAATATGCCGTCATGCTGTCCGTCAGAATAAACTGTAATCATTGATCACACAGCAGCTTTATCTAGTGTCACCATTAACGCTTAAAAAGCTAAAAACTTTAGATTGATATCATTGCTTGTGCCTCTGCAATTATTCCCCTTACGGCACTTATCAGTTTATGTTGTATTGTTTTTTTCTTGGCATGTTGTATGTTTTCTGCTCGGCTCTATGTGCTACTTTTAAAAAAGAGGATCAACTTTGGCTATTGGCTCTGATTTGCTCAAGAATTTGCCATTGGTTTGGTGGTAGAATCGGTCTGTGGGCCATATTTTTCTCAGCAAGACACTGGATTATCGCCACAGTTCTTTTCAGTGCTTCGCACCAAATCTTTCTCTCTGTCTCACTGTGCCATTTCCTGGCTATTTCAAGGCAAACCTCAATTCTTTTCATGGCCTCATACTTTAAAAGCTTCAAAACCTGGGGGTATTACAATCATTACAGACTTTCACGAATACGCTTAAAGTCCTGTGAAAACAATTTGGAGTAAAAAACAAGACGGACTGTTTTCTTTTCATGGCGTTTTACTTATCATCTCACCATTGACTAATGATAACGTGTCTGTTCCTTTTCAGGAAAATATAATCCCGCTTGACATGAAAAGGTCCTCTGCAGACTAAATCAATCCTCATAGAGAAAGCAGTGAATGAGGATGATGGTCCTATGCAGCAATTGTTGAGTCACGGGAGGTAGATGTGCAGTTAGGGGGCAGCTGTGTCTATTGTCAGAAGGATTAAGGATTTTCTAAATAAAGTGGAGACGAGGTGGATGGAGACGCTGGTGTTCCTTTAAATACTTCATTAGAAAAGTAGCATGGAAGATACAAGGCAAGAGCTTTTACACAAAGACATACACAGGCACCTACCCACAGAAACTCTGGTGACAGTTAGCTACAACTGTGTAATGGGTATAATATTTTTTATAGCTCATAGAAAATGACCTCATTACATACACTGTCAAATCGCCACAGAATGATTAAGATTGATTGGAACACATTCACATTTATATCTGTTTGCATTTATAAATTAGGCAACAAGTGTTTGCAAACCTTTGCCTCAGATAGATGCAGTCACTCTCAAACAGATTGGCAGACTACAGCTGTTCAGGCAGGCGTTTTCTGAATGAGTTACCTGTGCAATCAAAGGTGGGCGCCCAGAGGACGTTGCATGCTCGACTGCAGCTACTTGTCATTTTGCATGACCACCAGGAAACCTATGCTACTGCTAGTTGCAGGGAGGTTGTTGTTTTTTACTTTGCCAAGAGGATACATGAGAAACTGGGACTGTTGTCGAGGGTTCTACATAACAGGCCCCGTTTCTCATGTAGCTACATGGCAAAATTAAATACCCACGCCCCCTGTTTTTGTTGCCTGAACAACCACCCATGTTACATCTCTATAGTATTTGAGACTTACCACATTCCAGAGAGACAGACAACCATTTACACCTATGGGCTGAAGAAGTCATTCGGTTGAGTGACGAAATGTTTCTCCCACTGAAAACCCCACGTCTAGATGAACAGAATCAACTTCTTTGGGATCACCAGTTGACCTAACGCTATCGACTGCATGTCTTTGTTACTGTAAGAAGAAGCTGGAGCATCCGGGGAGAACCCACATAAACATGGGAAGAACCAGATAGGCATCAAACCCATGACCTTCTTGCTGAGTGGAAACAGTGCTAACCATCATGGCATTTCTGATGCTGCAATTCTGTTGAAGATGCTATTGGTGACCGTTAAGTTACCTCTGGGCGATAAATGTTGAGTGTGACACATGAAATAAAAGCAAACAGCGATTACAACATTGCATTTGGAAAATCAAGAATTGGGATTTGTATCAAAACTTTTTTGAAAAACGTATACATGTTAGTATTGCTGAATGTGTGACAATGTATTGGGAAGAAGTATAACATGCTAACACGTTAGCATGCTAACATACTTAGAGAGAGATGATGAGTGTTGTCAACATTTTAGTAGCTTTACAGTGTTAAACAGCATATTTATCAGCAGCTGTCTTGTCACGCACCTCTGCCCTTTACCCCTCTTCTCCTTTGCTATTGCCTTAATGCACACCACACATCCATCAGCAGTAAGTATGTTGACCCTGACATTTCCTCTCTTCCACATGTTCTCTGTATGCGAGGTGCAGCTCCCACTCAACAATTAACACGCAGCTGCTTAAAGGCAGCTGAGTATGTACTGTTTTTAAAGAGCAAGCTTGGTTAGCCGTGACAAAGGAGCTCTAATTCAAATGTGTACTTTTATGTTTCAGTGATGATGTATGGAGCTTTGTAAATGAAATGGAATGAGAAATTTATAGACTGAATAGATTCGTTTATCAAGCATAAAAGCCTTCTGTTTGAATACTGTCGTGTTTGGCTAATTAGAGAGAACTAATATGTTTTCCTTGTTTGTCCTCAAGCTTCTCTGCTTGGCGTACCCACTTTTTAAATGCAACCCATGCCGAGTTTGTGTGGTTATATCTTGCTCCCACATGCCTGTCAGTGGAGACTGCTGGACTCAGCTGGTGGAGTTACGTAAGATTCACCTGTAAAAGCACATCTGATAACGGAGACGGAAAGAGCTGAAGCACATGTACCAGCACATGCACGTGTACTGCTTCCTAGAGGTACACTGAGTCCTGTCGCACAAACGCAAACATTACATAACCAATGTACACACTTTGCATTGTCTATCACCTGTAGGGACTGTAGAGTGTGGCTGCTGTCCTACTGCTCCTATAGGAACCAGGATTATATTCTTAGCATCCTTGTTCTTTCTTCACAGTTGCAGTTCATTGTTAGCTGCACTCGACATGCTATAGAGGCTTTGCAAGAGTGATACAAATCCCTTAGCAACCTCAGTGACTGCCATCAAACTCCTTGACAGCCATGCATGAAACAGCAATGTGAAGAAAGTGGAAGGTTTGTCATGACTATGTGGAGTGAAAGTGGAGCAGTTATTTGCTCATATTTGGATAATTTGCAGAGACCAGCTTACACAGATTTGAGATATGACTCAGTCCCATTAAAAACTATAATATTGGCAATCTATGCATTTATTATGTTTAGGCAGGGCAACTGTAGTTACTCTTCTGGATGCTTTCAGTTACTCTCCAAAAAGCTCCCAGTGGTCCCAAAACACTGGAATAATAGTACTGATCAGGTTTCTCCCATATCAGCCGATTGTCCGTAACATTCATATCCTCCAATACTAGTCTAGTTTTTATCATCAGTCTTAAAACGTTCCTTTTTGATGAAGCCTATAGTTGGGACTGAGGACCCCAAAACATCCTTTAGTCATGTAACTATAGTACTCATAATGCACTCTGTACCTGTCCTCTACTCTATGCTGTTTACCCTCCATAGATTTATGCCACTGCTGTAAGCCAGTAACTTTGTGTCCTCTCACTTTCATGCTATTTACCTTGCCGTCAGGGTTCCTGTATTGAATGATGTTGATTTTACATTTTAAAACCCGACCACAAGCTTTCAGGACAAACCCGTGTCACCTGGAGCACCTACCTGTTGCCATCTTCTCTAAGATGCAATTTATTTTCTGTCATGGCTTCACCTGGGCCACCGCTCAGGCAGCTGTGATGTCTCACTGGAGGGAATCACCCTTGTGTTCTGAGGACACCTTTTCTTTACTGGAAGTCATTCTGGACACTATGATGTCCCTAACAATAGCACATTTTACATTGCGCTGGAAGAGGAAAAAAACATTTTTCTTGTGCTCGTCTTCAGTCAAAATGCTCGTGAGACAACACGAAAAATATAGCACTGTATAAACCGTGAGAAGAAACTGTCATTTCTTTTTGAATTTCTACAATTCTGGCTATATATGAACTTTTGACCTCCACTGTAACCTTGGATTTAACACTCTTACTAGGAAGAGGAAATCTGGAGGGCTACAAAGTACATGTAAAGTTAAATTTTAAACTGTTGCATAGAAAAAAGCATTCTGATGACTGGTGACTGCTGTTGTGATTTGGCAGTTTAAAAATGAAATAGAATAGAATTGAAGTTGCACCACTGAAATGCAAATAATCCTTGCATGTCTTCTACGAATGCCTGACATTTAATATCATATTTGAATTCAGCACATCAAAATCAATAAGAAATTACACATTTTTAATCTCCAAAGCAGACAACTTCTGAAAACTGTTAATTGTAAGCTAAATTAAAAGTAAATTTATTTATTTATTTTTACAAAAATATAATTTCTGAATATGCAATAAGACATTTTATCACCCATTCCCAGTGTGTAAATCACCTGCATTTTGATAAGAAACATCTTGTAGTCCATTGTGTTTCAGATAGCCATTTTTTCCTCAATTATTCATCCAATTTTGATAAAATTGGACCTGTATCAAATATTAAATGAAATGGTCAGTTTAATCTGTGAAGTCCATTGTGTTTAGAAGCAAGGACGTGTAGGGTTATGTCTCAGCTTCTCAGTCAGGGAAAGAAACAAATGGCCAAATCAGAGGCGATTACAAGATCCAAGTTTCTTTCAAAGTGTTTTAGTAATACTTCAAGTTCAGCATCCCTATGCCTTCTACTGGTTTTATTAATTACTAAATATATAGTAATTAATAAAAGCAGTAGAAGGCATAGGGATCCCGAACTTGAAGTATTACTAAAACACTTTGAAAGAATTGTTAACTCAACCACGACAGAGGACAACTGACCTTGAAAAAGGTTGAATTTAGTGGTATTAAACCTGCCTAACATTTACAACAAATGTAACTCTATGCTCTGCTGTAATGAATTGCAGTATTTCCACTGCTACAGACTCATGCTCAATGGCAGATTTTACTACCAACATTAACACCAATATACTGGACTTGAATAGCAAGTATTGCCAATATTTTAAGCCATTTACCACATTCTAATCCTCAAATCTACAATAATGCTCAAGAGGATTTAGTGAGACTAAATGCAGCACTGCAATCACTTTAGCCAAGATCCAGTCAAGGCCTATTAATTTAGAACATTTTCCACAGGTACTGAACACATAAATGTGTAAGAGAACACAAAAATACTCATGAGCATTCTTCAAATAGTAACACAAACTAGATTGTTTTGCAGGTCAAACCACTGGTTATGTTGTCACTAGTTTGATTGAAGTGTTCTCCTTTGAAATGTCAAAACTGTTGCTCTCGAATGACAAAAAAGACTTCACATTTTTAACTAAGTGTTACAAGTGTCTGAATGTCAGCTCTGATGTGATCTCTGGGTAGTCTACAGAGGTATTTCTCTATGTCAGGGCCCTGGAGAAGGGAAAAGGTTAAAACAGGGCAGGAGTAGGCAAATGCAAAACAGGACTGACATTTGAGTGATTGTTTTCCAATGTTTGTTAGGCCTGTCTATATGAAGTTAATATGATCTTCTATGATTTCATGTGCTGAAGGAAGATTTAGCAATTCTGGATTAAACAAACAAACAATAAATATGCACTTGTTTCAGATATTCTGATTCATAAATTAATGGAACTGTACTGATTGCTGGGCTGGATAACCAAAATAGAAATATTGCAGAATCAAGTGGGAAGACGTGCTTGTCTGGGAAAAACTACCTGACATGCAAATAGAAAGAAATTGCTACCACAAATACTGGTGAGGGAAAATAACAGGATTAATGTTACCCAACAATTAGAAAGAAACTAAGACTTAAGAGCGGTTGGGCATCATTGACCCAGATTCTTCAAACTGGATACTGTTTTCCTTGATAACAGCTTTGGACAATGTCACAATATTTTAACTACCTTCACGAATCATCTCCTGGAAAGTTTTTCAGTGTACTGGTAGAATTTCTTGACTTTTTAACTCACTGGAGACAATTTATTTGTTTTGTGCCCGTGATTCATATGCTGTTTGTCCAGAACCACTCAACTAACAAAATCTTAAACTGAAGAAATGCAAAGACTTCAGACTTAAAAATAGTAAAGAACTTCTTAACATTCCTTAAGTGGAGTCGCAAAAATCATCAAATGATGAGTTGAAATGGGCTCTCATTAGGGCTGACCAAAGGAAGAAAGACAGAGATGTGCTGCAGAGAAAAAGTTTATCAGGGTTAGATGCCTCAGTAATCGCTAATTAACAGCATCTCAGATTAGAGCCCACATCAATGCTTGCCAGAGTTCAAGTAGCAGACACATCTCAACATCAATTGTTGAGAGGAGACTGCATATATCAGACCTTCACGATCGAACTGATGCAAAGAAACTGCTGCTGAGGGAGACTAAGATGAAAAAGAAAGCTGCTTGCACCAAGAAACAGAGATAATGGACATCAGACCAGAGGACCTCTGGCCTTTCATCTCATGAATCACAAGATTTTTGTTTCAGGACTTGCTGTATTTAGGTGAGATACAAAGAACGGCAATGGATGTAATATGATTGCCCAATTTTAAATGTGATGGGTGGAAGAAGAGGTAGGATGCTTTGCTAGTGAGACTATTTATTATTTATTTCATTCAGAACAACACTTAACCAGCATGGGTGCCATCTTGCAATAGGATGCTAGTAGGGCTAGCCTTGAGTAAAAAAGATTTTCAATTTTGTCGATATAGCAGCAAATCACAACAGCAGTCGTCTCAAGGAGCTTTATATCGTAACGTAAAGACCCAACAATAATAGAGGGAAAACCCCAACAGTCCAACAAGCCCCCATGGGCAGATATTTGCTCGACCTCACCTCTGCTAGTTTGAAACATTGAACTGGACCTCTCCGTCATGTTTGTGGGGTTGGAGCATTTTTGATGGAATGATCTGACAAACAATCAAATTACCTCTGGAAAACTTCAAGATATGTTGAGGAGGTAATTTAGCCATTTGAATCATCGGTGTTGGCTCAAACACACATCTAAAACCTGCAGGACACCGGCCTTTGAGGCCTGGAGTTCCTCCACCCCTGCTCTACAGGCTCCTGTAACATGTTTTACTGTCAAGGAAGCAAAGGTTATGAAGTCGTGACCTCAGTGTTCACAAGGCCTGTTGATACTGTGAAGTGACTCCACCACAAGCACAAATCATACAGATTTGTTGGACACTGGATAATTTTCATCCAATTATATATCTACAGCAGCCTTGGGAGAGAATGCCAAGGTTTCCTTGTAATGAAACCAACTCTGGTTAATATGAATCACTCAAATGAGGTCACGTGGATGAACACATGGTTGTTGCAGGAGTCAGTCTGTTCTGTAAAGAATTTAACACACACATTCAAATTAAATGGAAATCTAAGCTGTCTACTCATATCTTTGCAGGAGGTCCCATGAATGTTGCATGTGGAATCACATCAGTGAATTAAAAGCCCCCTGCCGGGATGCTGCCTGTTTTGTTTCAAGCTTTAAGTACTTGAGCTGGAGAAAGACGAGTGAAGAGAGAGACGAGTCAGATGAAGCGAGACTGAAAGTTTGGGAGAAATAAGTTGGACGGAGGAGGAAGGAGAGCAGACTAAAGAAGATGCTGAGTGAGGATGCAGGTGCAGTGAGGTGCGTTTGAAAAAGGTGGTTGAAGTGTTTGAAAGAGAGTAAAGGGTAACAAACAAGATTTCACAGTGCGTTCTCGCTGCGAGTGTGCTGTACTCAGCCCACCAGATTAACACCATTCATTTGCACTGCAGATTTCCACACTTCAGAGGCCGATTTGTTCAGGCACCCCGCTGGGTTGCACGGGGTTTGGCCAATCCATTCCCGCATATTTAAAACTGCGGCTTCTTCCACTGCCTCGGTTGATATTCGCCAACTTAAAATTCCTCAAATGTATTTTTTTAAATAGAAGATATGAAATGGCTATTTACAGCCATGACCTTTCTCCCCCACTAGTTGTTGAAGATTGCGTGCTTTGGGTGAGTCTAGTGATCTAGTGAGTCAGACTTTGAGGACTGAGGCGTGTTTATATGGAGCTCACGCACAGCCATGAAAACATGAGCCAGAGTTCACAGAGCATAGCAAAGACCAACCTTTTCTCATTTTTGCTGTAAAGAGAGGGGCAGCAACATGTTTGATCGTGAAGGAATGTTTGCTGTGTAGAAACATTTTTACGAGAGGAAAGAAAGTAATTGATTTTTTCAGTTTTTATTATTAATCGACCGAGGACCCAGGATTCAGACCAGCGGCCAGAAGTGTAACATTTGTTGGCTAAAATTTACAAACCTTTGCATTCTTAGTAGATTTTTATAGCCGCAATAATAAAACAATGGGTAAGTGAAGTTAATGATATTGGTTGTTTTGGGTCCAGAAATTCAAGTGGATGTTACAGCTCTTCTCGAGGTGCCTGGTCGTAGTGTAAAAGTACTGGCAACCGCCAGTGCTACCTTGCAGACTACCATGTACTGCTGTGCGATTTCGGTATCAATCCGATACCAAGTAAATACAGGGCCAGTCTTGCCAATACCAATACTGATAGCGATACTTTTAACCTATATAGGAAGCTTATGTTGGGAAGAGCAATGCGTCACGACTCACTGGATGGCTCAACATCAATTTGCAAATAATGACCACTACCTCAGTCTGATTTTTACTTTCCATAATACTTTCCAGCTTTTCATGTACTTTGCAACTGGGTTTTTTGGAGATCTGCTTTTTCTACCCGTTTCCCTTCATTAAGAATGGCTTCTCGACAGCTACCCTTCAGATCGTTTCCACGAACTACAGCTCCTACACTGGTTTTTTTGTCATCACCCTGCAGCAGAATACTTGCTTAAGCAGAATGACATTTACTTTTACTTTGAGTTATTTTCTATCACTTAACCTTTCGCCGAATCCGGCTCTAATTGCGCGAGCGCTTTCTCGGCGTGGACATTAGAGCGAGCACAGGCGTTCTTCTGCCTCACTGAGAAGGGATTAGGAGTCGAACATAACAGCGGGTTGACCCTCTGCTTGCCACGTGCGCTTCTGCTTCTCTCGTGGCTTCTTTTCCCCGCCAGGTGTCCGGCTCCCCGCCGAGGCCCAAGTCTCGCTGATGAAATTGAAATTAGGTATTAAACTCTATTCCTACCTTGACTCTCTCTTTCTAAAATAAACCCACCTCTCATGCTCTCACTCTTTTGGTTGTATTTGTGCTCCTGGCAGGTAGGACTCACGCTGAGGTACAAGCTTTTGTGCACGGATGTGTATCAGTGTGTGTGAGCACAACACCTGCGGTTTAATGTGCCCATTTGATTCACACTATAGGGGAATTGCTGTAGGAAAAAAAAAACCCTAATATTTGAAGAAATAAAGGCTAAAAGATGTAATAGCAGTTGCCATGACAATTGAGTCCTGCTTGCACTTAATTTTTGAGTCCATTATATCAGAGATTGGCAGTAATACAGTGTTAGCCATAAGTGGAAATGTCAGGATCCAGAAAAAGAAAGTGTCATGTACATGTGTTAGCCTGGTGTTTGCCGAAGCCTTGTTGCTGTCAGAACGTGGTTGGTGCCGGACACAGGTACTGTCTGAAAATATTAAGCCTCTGCCAGTTGTTTCTCTTTGTAGCAACAGTGCGTGGGTTGCACAAGAACATACAAGATGTCTGTGTGTCTGCTTTGGTGTTTCATTATTGTAGCGACAAAAATCTTTTTCCTATCGCTTTTCAGAAGAATGTGTGCGCTGTACGTCGACTAGAAAGAAAAAACACAAGGCTGACCAATCAAAAGACACCTCGCCATTGGGCTTAACATGCAGAAAACCTTAATTGGGAGAATAAACCAACCATCCAATAACAGAGTCTCCTCGGTGCTTGAATTAAAGCAGAAGGGCACTTGAGGACATGTAGACCAGCTTTTGTTTGCACAGTAGACATTTAGCCAGTGGTGCTAGTCAGTAAATAATAGCTTGACTTGCACAGTCATATGAGGAGGAGGCTGTTGCTTCCACATTATTACAGCAAAGGCTGAATACTCCCACACTTTTTTTTCTCCTTTGTTCCACAAACGGTGACCCCTTTCACGACTTGTTAGCTTGACTGCCAGCTATGTTTCATATTCAGTTTCACTGGACTAAATAAAATAGTGTGCACGGTTTATCAGAGCGCCTCAAAACAGAGACTCCTGGTGTTTTTACGAGTATAGAAACTAGTTTTCTCCCCTCAAATGGAGTTTGTCTGACTGTTTGTTAGCAGCCTAGCATCTACAGTAAAATTCAGGTCAAGGTTGTCGTGGTCCTGGGTCAGTGACCCAGTGTTTTGTAGCTGTTTCCTTTGTGTTTCTTGATTATTTGTTATTTATGGTTGTCACTGTTAATACTTTTGGTCCTTTTCTAGTAATTCTTGTTCTCAGGTTTTGTATTTTGAGCTCCTTCTGTTCTGTGCGACTGTGCCTGCCCTGGTCCCACGTCCCCGTGTTTCCTCCCTGTTGCCATTTCTGATGTGTTAAGCTTGTGTCTGTGCAAACCTGTTTTACTTTGAAGGTCCATGTCTATGTGCATGCCTAGGTCAACTTGCTTGACAACAAAATCAAAATCAAAGCAGAAAGTTTAGCAAAATCACACATGGCATGGATACATCTTAAAATCTCAAGTTTTTAAATCTCATAGAAGCCAAAGGCTTCAGCTAATTCTGCTCTATTCATATGGGTATAGATAATAAAATACACAAATTTAGTATGGTCATAGGTCAAAGGTCAGACTTTAGTATGTTGCTATAATAGCAGGCTGAGTATG
>NW_005187415.1:1287314-1323106 GCF_000239375.1 Pundamilia nyererei
AGAATCCACCCCAGCGGCGCACACACACACACACACACACACACACACACACACATATATTTATATATGTATATATATTTATATATATATATCCTCCTGTCCTTCGGGGGGAGCTGCACTCTCTGAGTGCTCTTGTAATACCTGTAACTGCAAACAAATGAATGTATTACCGCCATAAAAGTACTCGTCCACCTGTCTCTGTCCCTAATTGGCTGTGTCAGCTGTTTCCACCCTCTTTGGGTTTTTCTCATTTCTCTGGTTTGTGCCTCCTACTCTCGCTTGGCCCCTGTCCTCCTGCCCGTGACCTGGAAATAAATCTCAGCACACCATATTAAAGGATGTCTCAATTCCCAAAATACAGAAGGACAGGGGATCAATAACTGAGGATGCAGAGATATCCTTTGTGGAGGCATGACAAGCAGCTGGGATATACAAATCATGTCGTGGAGAGGCAAGAAATGACATCCTCTCATGCATTCCTACATCCTGAATTTATTTTAAAAAATGACTTATGTATAAAAGCTGTCATGAAAACTGCTATAGATGTGTGGCATCTGGGATTGTAAAATATAGCAGTAGGCTGTGCCACAAGTAATAATTAACTGACAGCACTTTAACATGACGGCTCAGAAGAAAGGATGTCTTACTTTTGTTAAAATTGCTCTTTATTATTCCTCGCGTCTCTTCCTCCCCGCCTCTGCCTGCTTCTCTGGTGGGAGAAATGATAAAGGAGGCTTGTGTTTCTTCAGTTTCCCCCCCTCTTTGTTTGCTCCCTGTTTGTGTGGGTGTGGCGTACGGCTCCAAAACCTGCTGCTGCTCTCCTCGCATGCCTGAGGTTCATCATTCACTAACACGAGTGCTGCATGAGGTTGTCTTTCTGCAAGAGGTTTTACAAAGTTGCTTGTTGCTCTTTGAGTTGATTAAATACCAGCAGCTTCATCCTATCCATAGCTGCATCTCTAAAGAGAAAGAGACGTGTGCTTTTTGCACATGACATAATGTAAGTAGAAGAAGGTACTTTTAGCCTCCTGGGGATTTATGATTCAGCAGGAAAGCTCATGCCGTAACTTCATCGTTACCAACTTTATTATACTTTTGTAACTTCTACTCATTTTTTTTGTCTTATTTTTTAAAATTTCTATTAAATTTTTTTTCTTTTAATTCAGTTTAGTTTCAGCTAGTTTCTGGAGTGGCAGACCAGCACCAGGGAGTAAAGGAAGAAGGTGCTATGTGAGAAAGCAGAGAATTACGTTCATTTCACGCTAGTTACAGACCTTTGCACGTCTATAGTACCTTCCTGCTTTGAGAATACAAAGCACATGGGACAAACTTGTACTGTACACGTGATAGGTGGTTTGGATTGAGGTTGAATTCTTGAGGTCGAGACCACCTCCTGCACCTCTCGGTCTTCTTGTTTTGGTCCAACCCGAGTGTGACACCTGCACTAACAAACCGCACAAAGTGGAAAACAAACCCGTTTGATTTATGAGTTTGGAAGTATATTTGTCGTGAAAAAGCGACAGTAAGTATCCTAGGAAACAACACACACATTCAGCTATGTAAGCTATTAAAGTTGGTAGCTTGTTAGTGATGCATATATTCAAAATTCTCAGTGATTATGAAATCTTTAATGAACTAGAAATAGCATTTTGTGAGCTACATGTCAAATTTGTGCTAATACCCACTAATGAATTTGTGGGATATTATTATTTTGTGGGACTGAGCCCCCCAACCCCACCCCCACAAATAACTTAAACTTCATCTTCCGGTGTTCTTTTTCTTAATGCATAATGCATGACCAGATCTCTGAGCAGCAAACGGCGCCTTTGTTCGATATTGACAGCAAGAAATAGATGCAGAAAAAATAAGAAGGAAGAGAAGCAGAAACACTTCCTTTGATTAAAAGCTTGGTTCTTTCATCTCGCCCAGTGTGAAACCTTCATTCTGGCATTCCAGCGACACAAATCCTCCCTCTCTGTTGCTTTACATGCCAATTTGACCAGTTTTCTGTGTGCTTCTGTGATCCTTGCCCCAATCAAAATCTGACTCCAGCATCCCTTTACTTCTCACCCTTCCATCACTACCTGCTTTACACTCTTCTCTGCCTGGCACTTGCACCGGTGCTGCTTCATCCACGAGGAGCTAGAGAGCTAGAAAATGCATGTTGAAGAGGCTGTGCCTGGCAGCCTTGGACCAAAAAACAAATTAGAAGTTTACAACTTTGAATGAAGCCGCACCAAGACAACCCTCTACCTATGCTCTTGTCCCTTGGCTTGCTTAAAGATAGCCAGTAGGAAGAGATTTGAAAAGGAAGAAACTCTGTCTCACATCCTCAAGTGAAGGATAGTGAGGCTAAATTATAATCTCCCGTTCATTAGACTACAGATTTGGTGTCTTTTCATACACTGTGCACACAGTTGCTCAAAATATGAGCAAATTTTAAGATGATGCGCCGGAACTGACAGCAGATTTAAGTTCTGTCACTTAATCACACCTTTGCCCAATTTGTCCAGCACCGCACAAAACACAAAAAAGTTTGCTGACTGTTCCAGCGTGAAGTTTTGCAGAAGACAGACAGAAAAAGATGTGCTCCAAGTTTCTTGTACAAGTCTCGTCTGTATTCTGAAGCCAAAAGCTTTGCTGACTGCCTCAGAAATCTGCCTGAGAAATGTCAGCAATTACTCCTGTCAGCTGTCTTCTATTCCCTTGTTTACCTAGGAGACTATACCTCACTGTTATTGATCTGCGGTGCATAAAAGGTCAGAGGATTGAAGATGACAAGCAGCCGTGGTAACCATGGAGATCCTTTCTTGCTCAATCTCTCACTGAGCATAGCATCGGTCGATAGGTAAAGCTTGGATGCCGGTGGCTTTGGTGTCAGGGTTCATGTACGGGTAAGGGAGTCGTAATCTACTCCCTGTATGTAATGTGCTGCTTTGGCCCACAAACATGCACACAGAGCACAGAGTGTGTTACGCCATTTACAAAAAATGTACAATTATAATGAATAACTAACAATTAAAAGGAGTTTAATGATTGAAAATATGCTGAGATAAAATCTCCCTAATAAGATTAAGAAAATCTACTACAAGTAAACTGTATTTACATGTTTATATTTTGCACTTTACAAAAAAGGAGGACTATGATAAAGGTCATGGTTGCTGGCACATCTAGCAAAGTAGTTCACCTAAAAATTCTCAGATTGAAGAACGGTACCGCCGGAGATCAAAAAAGAAGCCTTAGCCTGAGGAGCTTTGAAAACTAGCAAGCAGTTTGGTGGAACTTGGCAGTAACCAGTTAAACCTTACAGGAAACACACTGATCTCAACCCTCTGTGATTCATGCACAAACACAGCTTAAAGACTCCTAAACAGATTCTCTTGTGATTGTGAGCTTGCAAATCTCGCAAGGATCCAGTTGCCTTCCAAAGAAAGCTTAGTTGGCAACAAACAGGACATTCGGTATCCAGCTCTCTTGTACCTCACAGCCATGATGTAACTCCAAGTGTTGAAATTGCAGCATTAGCCCTGATTCCATATGTCACCTCGCAGGAAGACTGAACCCACTTTGAGTTTTGCTGCAGTGCTGATCACAGAGGACAGAGCCAGCTGAGTTATGTCCCCACAGCTTACAAGCGTAGTTAGGGTGAAGCATCTCAGTCTAACATGCAGATTTCTGTGTGTTATGCAGCCAGCCATAAAATGTTAAAGTGTGAAACGTGGTATCATCAAAAAACAGTAATATTTTTTATTTATTTTTAGCACAATTCACACAAGTTGATGGGATAAATGTGCTGCTGCAGGTGTGCTGATGAAGTTTCCACTCAAAGTACTTTATTGTTGATCTTTTTTTTTTTTAAACAATCTTTTGTCAGCTTTTTTTTCGTTTCAAGAAGGCACAATCTTGTGGTGACTGAAAAAAAAAGATTTAACCAGAAGCATCCAGTGGGAATCAGCTCCCCCACAAAGAGGCCTCTGCCCTCTAGCACTCTCAGCATGAGCTCGACAGCTGGTAGGCACTCCACCGCTGGGAGGTGTATGGCACAATGTTCTCCTTCTCCTCTATGTGATTTAGAGTGCTGTAGAACCACATGCTACCCTGTTTTCTTAATTTCTGCCAAAGTAAATAAAGTAGATTTGAAAACTCCGGTAACAAGATCCTTACACGCTGAATGCACCAGCATGGCTTCAGACTTGGTGACCCAAACATTATGCGTACACTGTAGTTCAGACAATGTTTGTTAGTTAGCTTAATTGAGCAGGGGCAGTTACTGTTCTGTCCAAAGCTAAATAAATATGCATACAACAACTCGGGCAAAAGCTCATAAAAACACATTTACCTAATTTGGGCAGAGCCAAGCTGGTTGTTTATGTTTTTTTTGTAGTCTTTATGCTGTTCCAACCAAAGGCACTGCTGGTTGCAGCTTCATATTTACTATAAAACCTATCTATATTGGGGGAAAAAAAAAAGAAAAATAAGCCAATAACTTTAGAAAATGTCACACTTTTTCTTTCTACTTGGTGTTCTTAACCTTTAATCCAATTGCAAATAGCACAGATAACACCTAGGCTTCAAAGTGAATTGAACAGTATGAAGTATATTAAAAGTAAAGTTGTTGTTGTGTGTGTGTGTTTTTAAAGTGTATAACATATATTACACAGAAAAATGAAGAGGAAACTTTTACAGGTTTTGCAGGTTCTGCTCTATAATAACAAGCTGACATTTGAAGTTAGTGAAGACATATCGAAGCCTGTTTTTCAAACTAAAAGAAGAAGGAAAAAAAACAGTTTGAAGTTTTAAATCTTCAAGTTATTATTTGGTATTAGGTATCTCAGAATTTTGACTTAACGACTTAATGACTGAAAAGTTTCAGGTATAATTAGTTTTTTTTTTCAATTTATCATTATGGGGTATTTTTTGGAATAAGGCTGTAACATGACAACCTGAGGAATGTTTTAAGGATGCACTCTGTATTGCTTTTCTACTCTACTTGCACACTCAAAGTGCTTTATACAACATTTAAAAACAACAATTATATATTTACCCAGTAACACACATTGACACAAGCAACTTTTTTTTTTTTTTTTTTTTTTTTTTTTACATCTAAGTGCTTTCTAGCTCTCATTCACAGACATTCAACCTCTGATGAACGCATTGGAAACCACTCTGGGTTCAGACTGAAGCAGCGAGGGATCGAATCCCCAAAGTTTCTGATTAGTAGATAATTTTCACCACTTCTTAAGCCACCGATTGCTTCTTTCAGTGGCAGTACCTGGTACTATTACCTTGGCCGGGGTTCCAAGTGATCCAGAAACGTGACGTCAACAGACTCGAGGAGTCATGAAAGCATCTCCTTCGACAAAAATCAGAAACTGCCATTTTTTAAAATCTTGCAAAGAAGGTAATCGATGCACAAAAAAACAACTGAGTGTGAGTCTGACAAATGATGTCACTTTTGATGGGATTTTTGGCCACGTTGCTACAGTATAACGACTATTAGATAATTGTCTTGGTCTTCAGCATCTGATATTTTGTGGCTGGTGCATCAGGGCGCCAATGCTGAAGAGCAGCTTTATTCATAGCACGAGTAGCTTTGATGAAACACAATATTTGGAGCCAAGGAAGCCTCAACATGTTTGTTCTAATTTGATAGAAAATATCTCATAATGTGTCCAGAGTAGAAGGAAATAAATATTTTATTTTGTCAATGATTTAAAAAACTGTTATCAGTTGGTATGAAAACACTAATTTGGTTTAAATGTTTGACTCAATCAAAGATTTACCAAATGGTGAAATCAAAGTATCCAGTTCAGACAGTTTTCTTTAATTACTTTACATAATTCGATATTTTCAATTATTCCGCAATTATATTTTTACATATTAGCCATTCAGAGACTGACCGTAGAACATGGGCACCATTAAGGGTAATAAATCCAATCATTAGTAAAGCAACATGTCTGTTTTGGAGTAATTTGCAGCTTCTCATTGCACCCTTTCATGCATAATGTAATGGTTTTAGTCTGGGTGTTCAGAGCAGGGAAGATGTGAGAAAGAGGAGATCACGGCTAACAGCTCGTTATGCCATGCGTTCCAGTAGCTCATCAGCGGGCAGCCAGTCAGCCATTAAGTGTAATATGTTATTAAACATTTATTTGGTCCAAGGCCCCTGCTTGTGCTACATTACATCTCCATGTTGGTCATTAGAGCATCAGTTGCATAATGAATTCAATGTGAACCACAGTGGGCCGGAACCAGTCGAGGTCAAAGGGCAGCTGGTTGACTCTGAAACATGGAAAGTTCCTGAAGAAAACTTACAGTGTCACATATTACACTTCAGCTAAATACAGTATAACTCATATTACAGTTATTGTAAGTTCTGCAATCAAATCCATGAATATGCTAACAATTAAACAAGTTTTAAACCACAGTGGATTACAATCAAACGATGACGATGTGATTTAAGTTCAGCTTTTTAGCATCATTTAGCAAATACTGCATTAAGTGTTTGGGAATTGCAGCCAAAACTGGATTGTGTATGTAATATCATATGCATACACATGCTTTTTCGATTACATATAGTAAACCCTTGCTGTCTTCCTGTGTTAGCCCTGTGATCGACTGGCTGTACCCATGTGTTGCAATGCGACAGCTGGGATGGGGTTTAGCCCTCCTGCAACCATGAATTTCACAAGCAGATTAGACAGACGGATGACTGTCTATGGCCTGAACTGGTTCAAGGGTGGGGGGAAGCTTGATTGGCACACATGTGACAATGTTCATGCAAAGTTTGGTCAAGGCTGGTTCATCCATTTAAGAGGAGAGCGGGTAAATAAAGACATAGATGATGTCTGTGTGAGTAGCCTGTGTAGTCCAAACCTAAATAAACTTACACTCTGATCTTTGTTTGAGAGCAAATAGTAGCAGTGGAAGTTTCTTAGTGTTCCTGTGCGTTTCTGCATCACATGTGCAGGGGCCCACTTTGAATTTCTGGAACAGGACATGTGGCTTAACACAGTAATAATTATATGGATTTATTTCAACACCACGTCCAGCAGTGAAGGCAGTGTTCTTCAGCAATAAGGTTAGCCTATTGCTTCCGAAATAATAAAGGCAAAACATTGTTTGCATTTACTATAAGTGCATTTGTGTAGTTGTGCATGGTCGCATGAGTATGTTTAAATCTGATTTCTTTTTTTGATGAACTCAATGAGGCACAGGAGGAGTGCTAGAGAGTGGGCCCTCTTAACTATCCAAACACACGCCACAGTGAGGTGCCACTATGCTAAGCTGTGCTGGGTGACTCAACATAGTTCACACTATAGACCTCACTGTGGGATACAGTTAAACACACACACACAAACACACACACAAATATCAGAGTCCAGCCACAGCTCATTACTGCTGGTTGAAATGGAGCGCAGCACACACACTGGGATTAAATGGGTAAATAGCTCAAATAGAGCAGTGTGAGCTGCTGTCTTTGTTCTGTGTGTTAATGTAGTCAGCGTACATGTGTGTCTTTACGGGATGGCTCAGAGGTCAGAGACAGCATGATACTAGCGATTACTGAGACACACACACACACACAGTCCTCTTGCTTCACTGTTTACACATAAAGCTCAGACACCCTGTGTGTCAAAGCCGGAGGTTGGATATCTATATCCAAGCCCATAGCATCCCTCATACACCACTGAGCGATAGCCACATTATACAGTGCAGAAAATCCTGTTCCAGCTTTATCAATATCCGGCCCTGCAGCCAAAAGACCCGCCGCAGCCAACAGAAAAATACGACTGCAAGAGACAGAGAATATTCATCATCGCTGGGGAGGGAAGGTTGGCTCTGGGGAAACTGCAGGTTGTTTGCTCAAGCCAGACAATGTTGTGTTTGTTTATTGTTGAAGGCCCCAGCCAGCTGGCTTCCACTTCATTGCCACAGGACAGAAATAATGGACAGCCAGGCATTTTGGAGAGGGGGGGGGCAGCAACAACTTTTTCTTCTGCACCCCCCCACCCAGCCTAATATTGGTTTGTTTGGGAGTAATGTCTCTTTCTCGGCAGAGCCAAGCTAAATCCTCCTGCACACATCCACAGCTGCGAGCTGCCATGTTCAACACTAGTTGAGTGCTGGTAGCCAAAGTGTTGCTCCGCTGAAGCTGCTGAGGGAGTTTGTTACCTTTCTCACCTTGATTGAAGCTGCTGAGAGACTGGAGGGAGGATGCTATTCATGTCTGTTCCTGTCAAGACTTCACTGCATTCAGGCAAGTGAGGCTTGTTCACCCAGGTTGTTCTTAGCCCCACAACATGCAACAAAAGTCGAGTCTGGTGTTTAGTTAGCGGGGTCGCTTCGCGGTTAGAGAGAGAATTCTGTTTGTGGAAGTCAAACAACTCATTTTAGTGTTTTCTTCTTATGTAGTGCTCGTTGAAATGAAGAGGTATTTGATATCTTGTGCACACTGGTGGAATCCTATTATCAAAGCTAATCCCTATTCAATTCAATTCAGTTTTTTTTTTAGCAGAAAATAACAACAACAGTCACCTCAATGTACTTTATATTGTAAAATAGAGAAAACGCCAACAATCAGATGATCCCCTATGACCAAGAACTTGGCGACAGTGGCAAGGCAAGGCAAGTTTATTTGTATAGCACAATTCAACAACAAGGTGATTCAAAGTGCTTTACAGAGACATTAGAAAGTGGGAAGGAAAAACTCCCTTTTAATAGGAAGAAACCTCTGGCAGAACCAAGCTCAGAGATGGGCAGCCATCTGCAATGACTGGTTGGGTTTAGGGGAGGGAGACAGGATAAAAGAAGAAAAAAATAATGCAGTACATTAATAGGAAATATTTACATCTTTTCTGTTTAATCCATACCAAAATCTGGATAAAGCCTGATGGCAGACCTTCCTCTTTAGCTAAATCGCTGGTTGTTCTGTTGTTGTTCTTACTTTGTGGGACAGAAGGTAATGAGATTTAAAAACAAAACAACAAGTATTCCTGTAATCAAACAACTCAATATGGCAGATCTTGGTCTTTGTGTGCGCTCTACCTTGCAAGTTAATTGTTTGTTAAAGCTCTGCCAGGTAGCAACTATGCATATATAATCTGATATCCCTTTATGCACTGTTTGAAACTGAAATTTTGGGAACAAGTCAGACAAAGCCCAATTTTATAGGTGCAAGTCCTGTGCTTGACACATCCATCCAGCACAACCTCATCCCAGAAGCCAGTGGCATTACTTTTCATGGCACTTGGTTGGCAAAGCAGTGACATCAGGCTTATACAATTTGCCAAGTGGAGCAACATTATTATAATTATATTGTAGGAACAACTTTCACACTGGGATATTACATAAACCAACTGTACACACCAAGAGAGTTCAATTATTGAATCGCTTAGTTCAATTCAGTCCTGTTAAAGCTATCGTATGGCACTAAACAGAGAATCTGGGATTGAATTGGTTTTATTTCAGCTGCATCTCTACGGAATATTCGTATATTCAGCTTTGAAAACTCAGTTCACAGTTCAACTGTAAAAATTTTTACTTTCCTTTATGTTTTCCAGATGGTTTTGCAGGGTGGATTGATAGTACTTCTCTGCATTCATAAAAAACCCTTCACCGTATTGTCAGATTGCTGTAGACACTTACTGTTGTACCTCTCACCTGACAACCTTCAAACACACTGATGAATATTTGAACCAGAAACTGACAGGCACGGAGACCATTTATAATGAGGCTTCAGTGATGTGACTTCCAGACACTGTTGATCTGTTGCACATGGTGTTTTAGGCCTGCTGCGTCTTCTTTTGTCCTCCACTTGGACAGTTTTCTCATTTTTTTTCAAGGACATACTGCACATCATCCTGAGATGTGCTACATTTTCAACCATTAGTTCTTTGGGAATCATCTTGTTAGTGCAAAAATCATAATTAAAAAGAAAAGAAACATTTCACTCAAACTCCTAACCTGACATTAAGACATAATTAAAACATTTAATTGAGGTTGTGAGTGCATCACCACAGGAGTTGAATAGAAATATTTATCAGGTTGCGCTTATTAGCATTTATGACCAAAATGTTAAACGAGTTAGTGGTGTATTATTATAAGAAAGCTGCCAGTTGGAAAATTAAATGAATTAAAGTGGAACCAATTTATTTTTAAATGGAAAGTTGTAGGAAACATTGCTTAATAGCTTAGAGTCTGAGTGTTAAATAAAATCAGTAGCATTCTTATATCTGCACTGGTGCTTCCTCTCCTGGTTTTAACCTCAGAGGAGCTGCGAGGAAATGAAGAGTCAAGTCTTTATGGTTAGCTTGGCAAGTTAGACTTTAGTGTCTTCACGATGTCTTATGTGTTCCTGAACTGACAGTCTGCTACATAAATACTGCTTAAACACACCGACTGTGCTGTTGTGTAACATGAGCCAACAGTCTTTAATTGTATATTTAAAACTGAAGGGGGATGTTCTTCCTTCTCAATGTGTCTCATTATTTCTCTCTCTCTTTCTCAAGCTGTTGTATATTGGGGGTAGCAGATGATGTTGGAAGAGCAATAATTGCACAATGCTGTTCCCATCTACTCTTATCTTGTTGCATGCCCAATTGGGAAATCATACAGGACTTCTTGTCACTCAGCAAGTTGTATTGTGTCTTGTAAAGCACTCAGTCTACAAATTTAACATCTTCATTTTTACATCTCAATGGTTCCTCTTGCTGTGAAACAGAGCGAAAAACTGCCTTGTACCTAGCAAACCCTAAAAGACCCTCCTGTCTCTGGACAGCTGAAAGTGAGCCAGCACAACAGCAACAACTGCTAATAAAAGGCTAACATTCTGCCATGTTAGGCTTAAGTATCCTAAAAATTACACTTGCACTTTGAAAAAGGTTAATTACATTATCCGATAATCTGTAAAGTGTTTGATTCTAGCAATGTTAGATCCGCTTCAAAGAAAGTTTCACTAATGCCGGCTAACAGCAGCTAACAGCAGCTAACAGCGCCCCCAAACAAACACAGTGCTTACCGATGAAACAGTTTAGGATATCCCCAAGAACTCACCTCAGTGTCGCTGTCATCAGACAGAAGTGAGCTTCACTGATTCTTTGACTTTTGTTTAGACTTTACAGCCTCCTCTAGACTAAATAGAATTGGACATCCATCATATTGATAGCTTAGCCAAACAGCGGTTTTGTAGCCGCTGCAGATGAGCGGTCAGTTAACTGCAATCTGCAATTTACTAAAATCTAGTGGTGAGATTTTACACACTATATCTTGAAAAATTAGAATACGTTAGAATATATTTAAATATTTGTTAATATACACAATGAAACTCTTGATTCATTTCATGCCTAGTTTTTCATTTTTTTGTTTTTTAAGTTCAGCCACTACTTTGTTGAACTGTATCCCATAAGTTTGTAGTTTTGATGTTGTTTTCCAATATTCAACCCCTTTAGCAATAGCCATCCCTCACAATTAATCAGTAACTTTTCCATTAATGCTCTTTATAAAAAATCAATAATGCTACCTTTGGCAACCCAAGGCAGAAAATGGTAGCAGTAGTTTATGATAGTTAGTAGTTTATAATAAAAGAATAATAAAGAAAAAGCAAGCTTTAGACTGGAGTAAAAAGAAGTGATTAGAAATTGGATGTGGTATTCCATGTCACCACATTCATGGATATTAATCAGTTCCTTTTTTTAATTATTCACAGATGTTAACATGGCAGTATTGTGGATTACACATTGATATACTGGTCTATTTAGTCACTACACTGCGCAAGGCAAGGCCTGTGAGGTTGTGTCCGCTGCTCTGGCTGGTCAGTAGAGCTTTGAAACCACGATGCAGGACAGTAGGACGAGAGAGTGTTTGATAAAGAAAAGATCTTCACTTAATATTCTTACTCTTCTTTTGTGGATCCCTCTGGGGACTTGTCATAAACAAGGGCCAATATAATTACTTTTCCATATGATAATGCTTACTGGTAGTGACTACTACCATTAACAGGTTTTCAATTAAAATATTTAAAAATCTAGATGGCTAAAAGTTACAGTGTATAAGCTTCTTTTGGTTAAACATCCTGAGCTCTGGTACTACTTGCCTGATGATGTCAAAGGCCATTTTGAGATTATCACTATAGTCAGTTTGTACTGGCTCCATGAAAACTCTGAAATATGTGCTGAACTCTACTGGGAAAACCCAACCACCTGCTGACATATGGTTATGTTCCAAATGTTCCCCCCTTCTTTATCAGCAATCAACCAACCACCTGAAGTTAAGTGGCTTCAAAAGTGTTTCATTTTCAGCATTTGTAACAGTATTTTTTCACTCAGAGCTTTGAATAATTGATAATGATCTACTGATACCCACTTGGTTGAAATGCTGAAGCCAGGCCGCAGAGCCAAATCGATTCACCCCCTTCCAAAATCTGCTCGTATGGTAAAGGGAAATGTTGGATATAAAACAGAGCTCATGGAGATAAAGTGAAGTGTACCTAAAATGTGTGAACTCCTTGCCTGAAAATATTTATATTATAGAGACAGAACCAACTTGTCAATGATACTAACAAATCTCAAATCACAAATAGAATATTTTCAAGAGTCGGCAACAACGTGGTAACTTCTTTGATTCTCTTTTGGTGCTGTCTAACATTACAAATTAGTAACAGAAAATCTGATTGTCTTGTACACAGCCTTAGCTCAGTATGTTATTTTGACTTTACCTTTTGTCTGCTCCCTGTCTGGATTGTTTATCTTGCTGCTTACCTGTCTGTAAAACACCACAGTGTGTTATTGAATAAAAGTTTGGGTTTTTGGTCTTTTACTCACTCTCTGTGTACCTTTTAGATGGATAAATGTTAAACATTGATAACTTACAGTATTCACGGTAACTCCAATGTATGTTTTTTATCCTTTTTTAAAAGAACTAGCTTGTTGGTTAGCTGGCTAGCTAGCTTTATGTGCAGGGATGATAATTCACGGCAGTACTGAAAAGGGTGGTTTCTTTTTCTAGAGCTAAAGATATACAGGGATAGCTTTAATGTTTCTTATTTTGTTTATTTTTACACATTTCTGCTGTATACTGGGGATTTTAGGAACTTTTCATTTGTCATTTCTAGCAATTGCTGCTTGCTATCTAACTCAGGGGTTCCCAAGCTGGGCAGTCACGGCAATGTAAGAAGTGTTTTCCAACCTCTGACATTGGACAGAAAAAGTTCAAGAACTAAGACTTAAGAGGCTGTCTACAGTCTCTATCCAAAACATAACTATATGCATTCATTTGCTTTCCTTTATCATTGTCTCGTTAATGTTTTCACACATACACATAATATATTTCTATACACACAGTGATATTAGCTGCTGATTAGGGAGTGCACAGACAGAGATATTATGTGTGCCATTTAACAAGAGGACCCCTGCACCTTACCCAAGAGAAATGCCATTGTGCAGCACAGGGTACCACTTATTATATAGTGACATCTGTGGAAAGGTTAATATAATCCTTCAGTGGAGGAGAGCCCAGTTGCTCTGGATGCCTTTGGGTTTTTTTTTCCCCCTTTCATTGGTCCATGTGGTGTAAAGAGTAGAAAAAAGTTTGAATGGAAATTCACACCAACAATTTGTAAAACTATAGAGTCAATATCACTGTTTTCTTTTTCAAATATAAAGTTTTTCTCTCCCCTGCCCATCTCCTCTACTGATGTTTGAAGACAGGTGTGTCAACTTCTTCTTAAATTGTGAAGCTTCTACAAATAAACAGCAGACTGATGGATTTCCCGGAGCTGTTGAAATAAATATCATGTGGAAGATTTCTTAAATCCAGATTAAACCTGCAAGTGCTTTTTAAAAAAGACTTTCCTAATCTGAGATTCTGAATAAACTCTCCTTTTTGTTGAAATTTCAGTCTTCAAGAGTTTTGCATTAAAATGAAAAAGAATAATTAGGTATAACTGCACAGCTTCTACTATTAAAGAATTTAAATGTAGTGATTGAATATTGCTAATGAGTCACTTTAGTATTAAAAATTGGGAGTTAGCTTTGACCACTAGTTGTGCTTAATAAGAAAACAGGGACATGAACATTTGTTTTTTTCCCCCAAAATATAAAACTAATTAATCTAATTAATAAAAGTTAGTGGCCATAACAGTAAATCAATAAATTTACATATTTGTTTTCCACTAAAATATTAAACTTTACATCTGCTAGTTTTTTGTTGCTTTTGTTTTACCTTTTTGAACTACAGTATCTGCCTCACTCTCCCGCTATTCCCAGCACCCTCCTCTGTCCCACCAACCCTCTGCTTGTCCTCCTCCACTACAATCACAATTTTATTCAGAGGTCTTAAAATAGCAATCATAAGGTACTGTGGGTGATCTGAAGGTGCGCTGTGCTGTGTGAATTATTTTAACTGATTATTGTGGAAAGCAAAAGTCCCAGTGATTTAATGGTCCTTAAAATGTGTTTAGAATTTGCTAATTAATTGATTGATTCAAATCATAAATCATGACACACTGCTCTTCCCTACATAAGCTGCTGTTACAGGGTAAAAGTACTCCCATCTGTATTGGTATTGGCAATCAGAGATGGGCAGTAACGCGTTACTTGTAACAGTAACGCGTTACTATAATCCGATTACTTTTTTCAAGTAACAAGTAAAGTAAGGGATTACTATTGCAAAAACGGTAATTAGATTACCGTTACTTTCCCGTAGGAACGCTGCGTTACTAAAACCGTGATTTTTTTGCGAGAATGTCTCATGACAGTGACGTAAGCAAGTGCGACGTTCGTGACAACAGCTGTCTGCAGATCAACAATGGATCATGTATCGAGTGCGGGAGAGAGTATGAGCGTGCAGCGTTTAAAGCGTGGAAGTACTGACCTTACTTTGAGTTTGATTCCATAAAAAGTGACAAAAACATTAGCGTCCGTTGTGCGTGGGAAGAAAACTTCTTTTTACAGCGAAAAAAACCCCTAAACACACCCGCACCAGAGTAAACCTCCACCTACGCCACTCCTGCTTTACAGGTGAAAATAGAGCAACAGGACCGCTAGTCTTTGATGTTATTTATTTTCTGCTGTGTTTTACTTGCACCTACTTGAAAGAGTGAATGTAAACATAAAAAAAAAAAATTATGTGCTGGAATGTGCAGAAAATAGGTTTAAATATTAAACAAATTTCTTCCAGTCAGAGAATGTTGCATATAATTAAATTTTTGCTTGATGCATAAAGTTAAAAAATTAAAACTAATAAAACAAGTTTTAAAAAGAGACTTTTCCATTTGATTACATTTTGTATGATGGATTATGTAGAAAAAGTAGAATTGGGCTGAATGATCTATCGCTTTATCACCTATTCAGGTTGTAAATCGTGTTTCTAAAAAGTAACTAAGTAAATAATTACTTTTGAAAATAAGTAATCAGTAAAGTAACGGGATTACTTTTTAAGGGAAGTAATCAGTAATTAGTTACTGATTACTTTTTTCAAGTAACTTGACCAACACTGTTGGCAATACTTGCATTTACTTGGTATCAGATAGATACCAGAATTTGCAGTATTGCACAGCACTTAAGGTTTCTAATGCTATTTGAGTATGTAGCTCAGATTCCATTGAAAACCAAGTTTTAAGATCACCAGCAAGTGAGTTATTCTCTCTAGTGTCACGTCTGCCATTTCCCAGGCTAATGAACTTATATGGGACCAGTTTTTCACAGCACAAAATGTCAAATGCAAATTTTTTCAAACCAGCCTTTAGAGCGTAATAAGCCAACCTACTGCAGTGTGTCTTAGTATGCTTTGCAAGCTGTAACATTATGTGTTGGCTTTTCAAGATGTGAATAAAAACACGACACTGGAGGATGAAGCATCGCTTATTGATGTTCTTTTACAGTTTACTGCCTATTCCAGAGATACCTGTCCAGATAAATGCCTGATAAGTAGAGAAAACCATTCCTTTACAAAACAAAAATTGGTATCACCCTCTTCCTCAGCTGCCCTCTGAGCTTTTTTTTCCTGTTTTGCTCCTGTGGCTCTGTGTCACTAGGAATCAACTTTAACAGTGCACCACGACATCTCCAGGGAGATCTTAAAAAAGAAAAAAAAAAACCTTAGAGACAGAGACGTGCCTGTTTGTTTTTCTTTGTTTTCAAACCTAAAAAAAAAACCCTTGGTGTTTAGGGAGGACAGGGAATCAAAGAATACATGTCTGTAGGTAAAAGATTAAATTAGGGTTTTCAGTTTACTGCCTGAGGGTAAGGTAGCCTCTGGAGATAGTTTCAAAAAAAAGTCAGGACTTTGGTCTAGGGCCTTAGTTAGCACAGCTGTTGCTGCGTTGGAGGAAGAGTAATTAATAGAAGTGGAATGAGAGTAGTTCATATGTATGGAGTTGTTAATGAAAGAGGTAAAGAGAGCGCTTAATGCTGTTCAAATACATTTGCTCACAAACCTAGCTTGAAAGAGTAAAATGATGCGTTTGGGTATTGTGATTTGGATGTTGCCAGCAGCTGTGTGCTACAGGTTGAGGTTAATGAGGGGTTACTAATTACTGATTGGCCACAATATGGTTAGTGAGGTTAGTCCTGTTAGACTTGAAACTGATGTTACAAAAGCATTTTCAATTGAGACAGTAAGTGTTGCCCATATCTGCTTGCATACTTTTGAGGGGGGTGATAGCTATATTAGAATATAGGCTCTTTACAGCAATATTTCAAACAATTTTAGAAATGTAGTATGCTGCTTTCTCGCCCAAATATATACATGTATTCCTTCATACCTTCCTTGTCTCCTTATTTGACCAAATGCAAATTTCCTGAACTGATCTTTTATTTTGGGCAGTGTGTGGCTGTGCGAGTGTGCACTCGCCCAAGCCTAATATGGGTTACTGAACAATTACTAGACATTGAATCCAAGCTTATTAAAAAACATGGTGTGGCTTAAGAAGTTAGAGGAAACTTTGCAGCACTTTACATTCCAACTGCCAGCCTGCCTTTGATTTCAACTGGATGACTGTTTAAAAAAATGGATGTTTAAAACACATGTTTTGTGCACCATAAAAGAGAGTTTTAAACAAAGATTTGATTAGTCAAAGGAGCTTGCAAAGAAAAGCATCTGGACTTCTTTAAGTTACTTGAAGACGTTTCACCTCTCATCCGAGAAGCTTCTTCAGTTCTAAGGTCAAATGATGGAGAGTCCCAGATATAAACCTAGTGGGAGTAACCCCCCACAGAGGGACAAAAGGACCCCCTGATGATCCTCTAATCGCCTGAGCCAAGGTGTGAAACTGGGTGTGGGTCCCAATCAACCAGAGTTTCGGATGAGCTCATTGTGAAACCTGGCCCCACCTTATCATGCGAATTCCTGAGGTCAGATGGCCCAGGATGTGAGTGGGCATTAAGGCGTCTGGGAAGGGATCTCAAAACTGGATTATAGATGGCAGAGAGTTGGTGTCGTAAACCACCACCTCTGTTCAAAGATGGTCGCTCACAGTGGACATAGATGGCTTCTTTCACTCCTCTTTCAAACCATCTGTCCTCTCTGTCCAAAATGTGAACATTGGCATCCTTGAAAGAGTGTCCTTTATCCTTAAGATGCAGATGGACAGCTGAGTCTTGTCCTGTGGAGGTGGCTCTTCTGTGTTGTGCCATGTGCTTGTGAAGTGGCTGTTTGGACCAAACACAAGCCCTCTGTGGGGGGATACTCCCACTAGGTTTATATCTGGGACTCTCCACCATTTGACCTTAGAACTGAAGAAGCTTCTCGGATGAGAGGTGAAACGTCTTCAAGTAACTTAAAGAAGTCCAGACGCTTTTCTTTGCAAGCTCCTTTGACAACGATGACCTGGATGACTGAGAACCTTCACAGACATAAAGATTTGATTAAACTTTAGCTTTAATTCAAGGAGGCTGACAAAAGTATTAGATTAACTGCTGAACAACTGACTAACAGTTTCATTGCCAGGTAAGGACTGTTTCCTCATTATTGCATGCAGAATTAAGCAACTAAAATATCTTGAATGGAATTTTTTTGAATGGACACTCCGCGTCCACACTATCGTTTTCAGCTGTTTTCACAGAGCTGTGCATCCACATTGAAACGGCCGAAAACACTTACGTTCCAGTACTGCGCATGCGTTAAACGCAAGAAGATTCGAGCTCCCCAGTTCTGTCTGCCGTTTATTTACTTTCCGGCTCTTTGAAACGTTGCGGCAAAATGTTGAGGAAAAGCACTGAGTTTTTTAAATGGACTAACAATGAGGTGGAGTTGTTGCTGCAAGTAACACAAAAATACAAAGTTGCAAAAACAATTGAGAATTAAAGGATCTGAAGAAAAGTTATCTGGAGCATGTACAAACTGATATTAATCTTTAATAGGGCTGGCAAAATTGAGCGCAAACAAAACAACTGCTGCATAATGCCCTCCGCTATCTTGGTTTAATTGGTCACATGAGTGCATCACATGACTAAAATGCCTCATCGTTTTCGAAAGTCTCCGTTTTCGCTGTCCACACTGCGACGCGAAAGCACCGTTTTCAAATGTATGCGTTTTTGAGAGTGTTTTCAAAACGCAGCATTTTCCTTGAGCAAAATCGCCGTCTCAGTGTGGACGGAAGGCCAAAACGGAGAGAAAATGATGCGTTTTCAAACAAAAATGCATTAGTGTGGATGTAGCCTAAGACGCATGGCCTTAGACCACGTCCCAAAAGCCAGTCTGACACTGAGGATGTCCAGGTCCTCACTGTCACCTGCTGTCCAGCTCACAATGCACTTTCTAGTGCAAACGGATAAGTACCCAATGCAAAATGAAAGCTTAACGTCTGTACTTTGATCACAAAATGACAGATTTCAAATCTTCGGTAGTGGTGTACAATGAAAAAATTATAGATTAAAAAAAATGGTGCAAATGTCCAAATAGTTTAATGCGGCCTTTGTTATCCTTAAAATGATGAGTTATGCTGTGTAAGATTGGCCACAATTGCAAAGCCTCATAATATTGTCACGGAAACTGTACATGTTGCATAAAAAAGCCCTCTGCTGCAGCATCCTCGAATTTCCTGGAGGGGCTGATTAATGTTAGATGGAGTCATGTCTAACTTGTTTGTGTCAACAAGTCAGAAGAAGTTAAAACTGCATGATTTTCCTGTGACGTATGATCGGGGAGTCTGATTCAGCGTCCTAATCATGGTCCCTCAGGCAAGACCCCCCCCCAACACAGAAATAACCAACTGCTGCTTTATGCCTCTTGCTGACTTAAGTCGACACACAGACAGACACGTGTGCAGGCATGGGTGTAATAGCAGAGATGCACACAAAATGCACAGACAGGTGGACAAACACCAAGGCAGATACAAACAGGTGTTAAACACCCACACCGCACAAAAACGCACCGTCGTTTTTCGATAAGTGATTTATCTGCTCTAATTTGGGAAGAATGAAACCCCATAATAAAACACAGAGAAGATGATTTTTTTTATTCATCTCAGGACAAAGCAGGCCGTGGCCCTTCTCTTCATGGTAGAAAGCTTGTATAAACACCGCCAATGAGTTTGGAGTTTTCCCATTACCCCCTCACACCCTCTCATCATCTCCACTTTGGAATCAGCACGCTCGGACAGACAATGCACCTAATGAATGTCTGAAAATTCATCGCCCAGCGCCTCGGAGAACCTCGCTGAGAATCTTTCTGTCACCATCCTCTCCTTAATCAATTTACAGGTCGTGAGCCTTGGGCTTAGCTAGATGATTATTGTTATGGCGAGGCGGGCGTGCTCGCCGCTTGCTTGTCTAACCTCACTAACACCCCCAGAGCAGCCGGCCAGATTGAACGATAAAGTCGTCCCTGCAAACCCATCCTGATTTAAAGCCCCTCGTAAAATTGATACTTATTTTTCTCTTCTGCGGTGCTCACTGAAGTGCGATATCATAAACTGCTCCTCCTCTCCTTTTTTTTCTTCTTCTTCTTTTTCTCATTTGGAGATTTAAGGCTGTGGGTCACAGGGGTCACTGAGCAGGGCTCTCTCAATGTCAGTGATCATCAAGCAGTTGCCTCTTAACTCTGGGATTCTATTCGGCTGAAGGGAAGAAAAATGACTGGCAATCCAGGTCTGAGTCACTGCCAGCGCCGAGAAGCAGAACAGTGAAGGATGCCTGCATTGGATTCTTTGAGTGCTTTGAACAATTTTCATTTTCATGAGTCTTAAGTGGATATTCGGGGGCCTTATGACCCCACCTTTTTTTTTTTCCTTCTCTGTCTCTTCATCACCCAGCTCACATAGGGAGGTGTACTAAAAGATCACAGATAGGCTTTGTGCTGCACTGTTATTACCTCCCTCTTAGTATGTGAGCTGCAATACCAGTGGGTCAAAAGCTGTCATAGCTCCTAAAAGTGACTGACAGACAGAAACATGTATGCAGGGCTGTAAAATTGACTGAACAAAACCTCACATACCTCAAAAAGTAAAAAAACAACAACACACAAATGGAGACACAGACAGGTTTTCAAACTGAAGCGAGCTATATCGTGCAAAAGTCCTGAACCACCCTACACTTTATTCTATTTTGTCATGGGTCTGGGTCTTTGGCCTGTGCTTGGTATTCTGGACTTGTGGATCTTGTCAAGTCAAAGTCACAGTAAACTTTATTGTCATCTCTGCTACATCCAGTGCAGCATACAGAGAGACGAGACGACGAGGCACCGGCTACATCAGTGCAAAAAAAAAAATCTAATAAATAGATATAAAAAGGAGTAAGAAAATAAATAAATATATGCTTAAATCTCTCTCCTTTATCCGCTGTCCCTCTTTCCAGCCATGTCTCAGTGTTCTGTCTCCTTTACCTGTTCCCATGTTCTTCCCTCTGTTTCTCGTCCTTTGTCGTGTGTTCCCATGTTTGTTTATCCCTGTCTTAGCATCAAGCCTCTGTGTCTTAGTCTGCATCTCCATTTGTTTCCTGTTTTATTTTGATAGTCCTTGTCTCTCGTTTTTTACTTTCAGTTTGCTTTCCTTACCTTGTTATGTCTGTTGTGTTTCCCAGCTGTCTCCACTCCTATATTTTCCCCCTTGTGTCTATATCGTCTCAGTCTCCCCTTGTCCCTTGTTAGAGTCTCTGCTCATCACCCCTTGTGTCTCTCAGGTTTTCTAGGTTTAGGTTATTCATTGCACTTTTCTTTGTCTTTTGTACTTTTATGTTCAGCTTAAATAAAGGGCTCGCCTTTTGTTAAACTAGTTCATGTTTTCCTGCATCATCTGCATTTTGGTCCGGTCTCTGCCTTGGTAATTTTTCCAAGGTGCCAGCCTTTCTTGTAATATATATATTGTTTGTTAAGCCACTTAATGCTGAGTCATTCAGGCATAAAAAGGCATCCAGCTCAAGGGATGAACCACTGCTGTTAACAAATAACATTCCAATTTCTTCAGCTAAATATATCAAAAATACCAATGATGCCACAGTTTGACAGGCATACCTGTTAATTTTTTTTTCATTTAAAAATAAATTGGTTCCACTTTCATTCGTTTAATTTTCCAACTGGCAGCTTTCTTATAATACTGCACCACTAACTGGTTTGATATTTTGGTCATAAATGTGAACAAGTAATATTTGATAAATACCTCTAATCAACTCCTAAGCTGATGCACTGACAACCTCAATGAAACCAATAATGGATGCTTTGATTGTGTCTTAATGTCATGTCTTTAAAAGAAATATCGTTTTGCACCAATCACGTGCATGTATCACGTGCAGTGTGGTCTTAAAAAAACTGAGGAAACTGGACAAGTAGAAGGAAAAAAAAGTGGTAGTACAGCAGATAAACAGTATTTCAAAGTCATGTTATTAAGAAACAGGAAAAAAATCCAATAAAAGCCTGATACAGGACCCGAGAGATGCATCTGGCCCTTCGGTTGATCCATCTGCTGTTTGCCTGAGCCTCATCAGAAATGGTCTCAATGGAAGGGTGACTGTCAACAAGCTGTTCTTAAGGAAAAAACAGAAACAGGGAGAAAAGGCTGAGGAATACCAGACTACAAAAGAACTGGACTGAAAATCAGTAGCAACAGTAAAAAAAGTTTTGTTGCCTACTATTGTACTTTATGTATTTATATAGTTCACTCTTTCTGTATGTAGCTGTTGTGAGAGCGCTTAATAAATACATTTTACCTTCTTTACCTATTTTTTTTATATTATATTTATGTCATCAAAATGCATCAGGAGGGGATCAGGAAAGAGCTACAACAGTGAGTGTCGACAGCCATCTGTAAAACATGGTGGAGGCTCTGTCATGGTTTGTGGCTGCATTTTTTCCAGGGGCATTGGCCTTCTTGTCAAAATTAATGGAATTATCAGCACAGAAAAGTGTCGGATCAATAACGCAATACCATATTGAAAGTATCTGGCAGTGACTTTATTTTTCAGCATGACAGCACCAATGCAATCAAAGCATACCTGGATAAACACACAACAGAACACTAGAGTCACTGACTGGCCTCCCCAGAAGCGGGACCTTAACATTATTGAAGCAATGCGGCACCCGCTTAACAGAGAATTAAACAAAAGGCAGCCAGCACCCAAAGAAGACTTTGAATGTTCTTCAAGAAGCCTGGAGAACTATTCCTGAAGACTACTTAAAGACTACTTGAAGCAATAAAAAAGTGACCCAGAGAGTGAAACACTGAAGAAACTGGGGAGAGTTGAACACTAAGAAACACAGGGACAGAGATCAATGATATAAATAATTAACAAAAGCCAGCAACATTACACTCCATAAGAAAATGGATCCAGCAATATTACAGAACAAATAAAGCTCTATGGAAATGTCTCTTGTTTTACAGGACAACAAGCATTGGCACAGACAGTTGTCCCAGATTCCTCCCTGACATGATGTCCACACTCCCATTGGGCTGTTGTGTTTCAGTATAATGCTGAGGATGTGTGCATGTGTAATGCAGTGAAAGGGACATTACCAGGGCTTGCATGGAGGGAAATGGAGGGTTCTCAAGCACTCAGGGACATCTGGATCTAATTTTTATCCACTTTTAATTGCATGGATGCATTCTCCTTCAACGAAGCAATGTACTAAACTTACTCTAAACGCCCAACCAAAATACACTGAATCATAATGAATAACTTTACTATATTTGAAAAGTGATAGTCCAATTCATCATAATACTTTATTTGTACTTTTGACACAATCTGCGTTATTATTGTCCCCCCCTTTTTTTTTTTTACACATCACAGATACACTTAATTCTACTCTACTGCCAGCTGAATACATGAATACATTCAGGAAGAAGCAGGTAAGATTATTTCTTTTTATTTGTTTCTTGTTCTTGTGTGGGCAATACATGTGGGCAGTTAGTACTGAGATGGGAAACATCGAGTCCAAAAGTGAAGACCTCCAAGATCACCACGTTTCTTCTCACTTTTCAAAGCCTACCCAAATCCTGCCAATTCCTATTTTAGTACCAAACTTTACTGAAAACTTCCACTGAAAATCAGTTGAGCCAAGAAGACTGAAACTTGGACACTGTGGTGGGGTTAGGATAAAAAAGATATGTGCTTCACTCAACACTCAACATCTATGTCACAGAATCAGATTTTCATTACACGGTACAATGTATCCAAATTATATCAACAGCATCCTGATCCAGTGTGTGCACAAAACATAAATACCACAGTATCAGTTACTTTGTATAAAAGGCCCCAAAGTTCATAGAATAGTTTATTGGTGTTTATAAGTTTATATAAGCTCATTTAAGATTCAGTCTTCTGTCAGTTTGGGCCAGCTCACCTTCTAGTGACATCATCCGGTTAGTAAGGTGGGCAGTTTAATGTCGGATGAGCAGTGTTGGTCCGGAGGGGGTGCACTGATTCCTGGGGAATGTTATGTGTGCGTAAATGACAAGTAAGTATTGACCTGTGTTGTATTTTGCCTTTGTTTGTGTCAGTACTGTAGTATGTTACCATTTAGGAGCTAATGTAGTCCATAGTTGGAGCGGTAGGCCACGCATGCAACGCGTGAGTTCACCCTCATTTCATATGCTAATTTATGTTGTTAGCTTACCCCGGTTTAGCTTTGTTGACGTATGTACGGTCGCTCGTATGTCCATAACGTCATTCCTGTGTTATCAGACCTTCTCTGTATGTTGTATGTGATGCTTGTGATTGTTTACTTTAAAGTAGCGGAGTTTGTAGCGAACAATAAGGTACGAGGATTAATCAAATAGCGATCGTAGTTTGACCGGAAGGATCGCGTTCCCGCTTGCCCTTCACAATAAGAGCATTACGACTGATTATAATGGGGACGCTTTTATTTTGTACAACTACCGGAAGTAACCTATGTCCCCACGGTAACTTAACCTCGCACTAAGGCTGTTTAGTTGCATAGTGTGAGCAGTTTGAAGTGTACTATATTTTTCTGATCTTTATATTTGATTATGTTAACTATATTGTATTATGTCTGTATTTGAGTGTTTGTCTTGTCTATTCTCTTTATTTGTTGTTATTTCCATTGTTTATTTCCTTTGTAGAAAACCACACACACACCTATGTACACCCGCTGTGTTTACAGCCCCAGAAATTGAGTGGTGACAATAAAGTGCCTCAAACGGAACCTCAAGCTCCCTTCTTCTTTCATACTGTTCTGGCCGACACACCGGGGTGACCGCAGTGCTCAAAGACTGAATCAGTGCCACAGCCGTGCCTATCTTTAATATCTCCACTACACTGGTATATTTAATACCTTAATGGAGGTAAATCAGGGTCAAATGTTTTATTCAGTTGAGAAAATGATTTGAAACTAATATTCTAAGTTTTAATATTTAAAAACTGGAAAAAATGTGTTTAAAAGACAAATGAATAAATTTATTTTGAATAAACTTTTTTGTTTTCATGCAAATCTTTTTCTTAACAGTTTTAATTTTCAGCTTCAAATTCATTTTTTAGTTTCAAGTCTAATTTTTTTCAGTTTTCAGGTCTTTTTTTTTTTTCCAGTTTCAGACTTTTGATCCTGGTCGCTAAGCTATAAGAGTGATGAACTCCGTAGAGAAATAAAAGAATCACCCGCTCATTTCTGTATATTACATTGAAATTAAAATCCCCCATCCCCCTTAATACACCTTTATACCTTACTTCATCTTTGACCTTAATGTATATCAATATGTTACAAACATTAACTTATCAATATACTCCATTATAGGATAATAGGAGAAACTGTGTTTCGTACCTGTTGGCTGGTGCCAGCAGCATCCCGAGAAGGAGAGGTGGTGGAGAGAATTTTTAACTTGTAATAAATGTGACAAGGCAGCTGCGTCTACCCCTTGATACACACCCACAACACAAAATCAGAGTAACAAATCTGAAACTGGAAAAAAGGGTTTGAAACCAAAAAATGACTCTGAAGCAAAAAAAAAATTAAACCGTAAAAAAAAAAAATGCATGAAAAATAATAATTTATTCAAAATAAATTATTCATTTCTTCTTTTAAACACATTTTTAAAAAACATTTTTAAATATCAAAACTTAGACTTTCAGTTCCTAATTACTTTTTCAAATGACTGAAACTTTTGATCCTGATTTAGATCCATATGTCACGATCCTGGGTCATTTGACCCAGTGTTTTGAGTTTTAATATATTTTGATGTTTACGGTTTATGTTTAAGTTCATTAGCTTATCGAAGTTCAGTTCTATTTTGCCTATGTAGCCCTGTCAAAGTTCATTTTTTATTAGATTCCCTTTGTGCCTTCACCCCTGTGTTTAAGTCTCCCTCGCCTTTCATGCGTTTCGTGTCTGTGTGTCGATGTTGTCAGTCTTGTGTTGCCATGTCTGTGTCTCGTTATATTTCCTGTTTTATTTTGAAGAGGTCTGGTGTCCCCTGTTCATTGTGTTTAGTTTCACTTCCCCCGTGGCATCATCATGTTAATTGCAGTCAGCTGTTTCCCCATGTTTTTTCACTTCCCCTGATCACCTCCTGTATGTATTTAGTCTGTGTGTTTTCATTCATTCCTTGCCAGGTCATCTGTTGTTTCACATTTCCAAGTTTTTAATGTGTTCATGTCCAGGTTTGTTCATGTTCAATTTTAGTTTTCCCAGTTTAGGTTAATAGTTTTGCATCAGTTTGACTTGCCCTTTGTTCGTACCTTTTGTTAATTCAAGTTACTTTCCAAGTTCCATTGTGTCTGCGTTTGAGTCCACTATTCACACTCCAGACAGTCTGCTTCCACACACTGTGACACCATACCACTTCTCCCTGAAGGACATCACTTTCTTAATCCCCAAGAACCAGTTTTAGCAACAAAGGATTGGACCACGAGCCTTGATCTGGGTGAAGTGAGACAGAGTCCATTCATATTGTCTTCAGAAGAGTCCTCTGAATCACACTTAGTCTGCCCATTCACCCAACACCAATTGCCTTGCCTTGGGAAACTCTGCCAGAGGCAAAATGTTAGGACAGCATAACTCCTGGGAACACTGTAAAGTCCTCCACTGCGAAATGGAAAGTTTTTTTCCCTAAATTTGGGGAAAAAACTGATATCCCTCCTTGTCAGTGAGTAGGAAGACAAATATAACTCACAAACCTGCATGTTAACTCATATGGTGTAACATGTATAAGCAAGATGACTTGATATAAAGGCTGGACAAGGACTTGAGAGCTCTGGCTCTGGGTATAGACCGAGTTGTCCCCCATTCAGAAGGTGGGTGGTTTAATTCCTTGGCTTCACTAGTGCTGTAGTGTCCTTGGGCAAGACATGGAACCTCAAAGTGCTACCAACATGCATTGGTAACTGTGGGAAAGCACTTAAGGCCCAGAATAAAGCTCCGTATCAGTGTGTGAGTGAATGAGCTTTCTAATAAAAAGTGCTTTGAGTGCTCACAGTTGAAACATTCTGTCAGTGTTAGTCCATTTAAAATTTACTAAAAGATGAAGCACTGACTCTAAGACGTCTTTGTGCCCAAAGAACAAATAGGTTGTTATCACAGTTTGTAGAAAAGGTGGTAGAAGTTTATAATATGGCCAGAGACAAAGGTTGTAATTCCTCCAGCTTAAAATTACTTTATTTCAATGTATTTTTTCTTACATTAGGCGATCATTTAATCTATGCAAACATATTTACTGATAGCTGCATGAGAATGAGAGGGCAACAGTTCAGCTATTTACAGGAAATAAGTTATACTGTAAGTCATACTAGCATGCTAGTACATTGCAAACAAACATTGTTAACAGTAACCTCAGTGGTGGGGAGTGCAGTGCAAACAAGAAATAGACTGTTAGCTTGTAAAGGAAAAGTTTGAATGTGTTGAAATGTTGTGGTTGCAGCAACTGAATGTTTTAGATGGTTTCCTCCTTTTACTTAGGCACACAGAAATGGCAATGTCTGTGCTCGGAAAATCAATTCTCACATTCATCTTCATCACAAAAGGGAAAAAAGAAAAAAAGAAGTTAAAGAACAGTAAAAGGAAAAAGGCACACAAAAAAAAGGAAATAAATGACTAAGCTATACATATAAAAAAATGTAATAAACAGTTTATTTTGGGTTCAACCATTAAAAAAACCCATTTTATTTGCATCTTTTTTCATTCATGTCAGTTTAAATTTTTTATAGTTTTTGCACCGCCCTTTTGAAAGTTATGGTTGATCAATGTTTGTAAAAGAAAAATATCTAATTTGCTCTGACCTATGCCCTGGAAAATTTTATGTTTCATTAATTTTTTTCTTATAAATAGGAAAGCAAGAACATTCCTTATTATATTTGTATTTGTAATATGAAGCCAAACTGAATAGTGTAACAACCGTCATGTACATATATTACACAATGAAAATGTTAAACGGCAAAGTTAACGCATGCAATGGCACTTAACAGTACAGAGTATTTATTGTGAGATGTAAAATTTTCTATTTTGTTTCTACTAAAATATCAAATATAGAAGTTGTGTACTTACAGCTCCATCTGTACATATTTGTAAGTAAATGAAATTACACCCTATTTTCAAAATCTAGGATGTAGCAGGTGTTTTAAAGTGCTAACACAGAGGCAAAGACTTTGGTCATTGATTTCCACTGGTGCCTAACTGATTACAGTTGATACCATCTTTTTGTAGTAGCTGGGAATTTTCAAAGATTAACAGCAGGATGAAGGGAGATGAGTGGCTCCAGATACCTAATTGGGCCAAAAAATTAGCATATACAGCGTCATTCAGTGGCAACATTAGTTATATTAGCATATACAGCGTCATTCAGTGGCAACATTAGTTATATTAGCATATACAGCGTCATTCAGTGGCAAGATTCAATTAGGCTCAACATGTCCTACAAAAGTAGGCACAGTTATTGTGCATACTCTTTTCTAAGATAAGCTAATTGGCTGCTGCACCAAGGTTTGTTCTACTAAACAGCTGTGAGGGGAATATCGTTTTTTTTTTCCCCAAGTGCTGTCAAGATGGGATAGATTTACAGATTTACTAGATGTTATAGTCCCATTATCAGGGACTATAACATCTAGTCCTTTTTACTGAAATAATGTTTTAAGTGTGTTGTTAGCTTGGCAGTTTTGTAGATACTGTTCTAAATTATGCCCTTTACATCCATCCTTTTTCTTTTTCTTCCTTAGGATTACTCTCATCCCCGTGTGTTCATTTCATGATTTAATTGCCAGACTTCTACATAATTATTGTACAGGCAAGGTGTGTGTATTCTTGTATTTCTGTCCTCATAAGGACCAAATACAATTAAAGAGTTTGAGAAAGGATTTTTTTTTATAACATTAGGGTCCTCACAAGTATAACAAATGCCATAAATCACCTGTAAAGTGCTGGAGATGAGGAAAAGGACACACACTTGAGAAGATATTTACTTTATCTAGAGATCTGATTTCTTTTTCATTTGACCGCCTTCTACTGGTTTTTGATTTTCTGTTCGCTTCAGTGTGCTGTTTACATTCCCCCCCTTGTCTTTCTTTCTGCTTTTTTCTCTCTACCCATCGGTTTTCCTCCGCCTCTGGCTAAATCTAATTTTCTTTTTTTTTTTTGGGGGGGGGGGGGAGTATTTTCAAAGCGCTTGTTGCAGTGAGAAAAAAAGCTAGATTCTGCCCACTACAAAGCACTGAGAGCCCTGCTCTTGTTTGAAATCTTGTGGGCTTATTGAGCAGCTTTGTGATTTGACAGGAAGGAGGAGCTGTGTTTTGCTCAGGTGCTTCAGCTTGGGCGGGAGAGCAGATAGGAGAAACATTTTTGATGTGTCTTTATATGTGAGCATCTTTTACCCTTTATGCCATTATTTGACATTAGGAGGTCATGTTATGGCCTGGGCATTTATGGGTGTTCATCAGGCTACGTAAAACCAGAGTCATGACAAACAATATATACGCAGCGTTTTTTCCTCAATAGTGTCATCACGTTTACTGTCTAAGGACAGCGCAGCAAGTACTCTCTGCTTATGACCAAAAAATTAACAAAACAAAACAAAAAACTGCCCTTTCATGTTGGTGGAATTTGGTTGTTTAGGAAGAGGGGGAAGTTTTAGGAGTGACGGCGAGAGAGAGAGAAAGAAAGACAGCAGAAAAAGAGAGAGAGCGAGTTTCGAGATGTGAGAGATTTGTGACGTTTAGCATGTTTGGAGTGTGTAGTTAATGTGTTGTCTTGTGTAGTTAGTGTGTAGTGTTGTGGATAGTTTTGTGTTGTGTGTCAGAACAATGAGGCGACTGCTGAATCAAAACAGGATGAGTGATACACCTGCTGTCAGACCTGCAGGTATCAGGCTGTGATGTTCTCCTTTATAGTGGGCAGAAATTTTTGGAGTGGCACAAATAATTTGTGTGGCATCTTATTGAATGCAGAACACCTGATTGTTATGTAAATAGTTTGAAATGGTTTAAAAAAAGGGTAAAAAGGTAAATGGCTGCAAATAACTTTGTTGTTTGCAAAACTTGTATGATTTTTATGATTTTAAAATTTACAATTTATATTTGCATTTAAAGTTAAGAAATATGATTCAATAAACATGTTTGTGGTTGTTACAGTAAAAAATATAACTTTTTCTGCTCTGATTTTATGTTTTTTAATCTGATTTTAGATCAATTGTGTTAATACAGTATGTCAAAATGAAAAGATAACTGTAAATTCAGACACCTGAGGTTGTGCTGAAAAGAATGATACCAAACAAGGCAAAGGAAATAGTTTTTAAAGGTGAAATGTAGAGGAAACATCAAAAGTGGTTAAAAATGGCCAATTAAACTTTTTTTTTTTGAAAGTAATGCAGTAGTTACTTTTCAAGTAATTAATTACTTTTAGAATCTTATAACTCAGTTACTAACTCAGTTACTTACGTTTTCAAAGTAACTTGCCCAACACTGGTGCTTATAGATGAAGGAACAGATGATAAAGCAGCAGCATGAATTCATTTATATGTGCACAAAACATACATATTATAAGAGGAGTGGCTGAATAACCAGTTTTGCTTAGGAAGGTTCCTAACTGATTTCAACTATCTGCATGGGAGCCATAAAAGGAGCTGGTCAGATTCTCTAGAAATGGTGCTTTATTAATTCCTTTATTACACAGAATACATCTGGATCTTTATGAAAGGATAGAAGATAGGACAGTTGTGACTCAGGAGGTAGAGAGGGACATCTACTAATCTGAAGACTGGTAGTTCCTCCGACTGAAGTATCCTTGGGCAAGATACCGAATGCCCTAGATGTATTCATCAGTGTGCAGCGTACATGTTAAAGACGTAAAGTGCTCATTTGTAGTAGAAACGTGCAAGTCCATTTGTCATAATTCACAATGGAATAGTTACAAAAAATGAGCGATCAACATAACCAACAGTTTTTGCAGAGGAAATGTTAAGTTTTTCTTTGCTGAGGATATGTTAAATCCAAAGGAGACACTGCTTCACTAAAATCTGCTTTTTTTTCTTTTTTTTTAAGTGTTTTCCTTCTGTGATGAATCCATTCATCTACTCATTATCTTAACTGCTAATCCAAATGCAATGTATCACTTTGCGGGGTGGCTGGACTCTGGCCCAGCTGTCGTAGGGTTACAGCCTTGACAGTCTTTTTCAGGATTGTGTGAAGAACATATGAATAAAATAAATAAATGAATAAATGGACTCCATTCCAGATTTAAATAACATTTTTAAACAAACCGTATGGTGCAAAGAAAATGAAATCTAGACGCCATAAATGCTTCAATTTTTTCAAATTTTCAAAACAGCATTCAGGTTCATTTTACAGAAAAAAGTCTAACTAGGGTTCTAAAGACACATGTTTCCTTCATGTGCTGTGTCGGTAAAGCAAAGTAATGCTAAAAAAATATGCGACACTGACCCAGACTAGCTGTGGGGCTGACCTATTGACATAGCAGGAAGAAATCAATACAGAGCCGATAAAAACTGAATATAGAATACACCATAAAATATAAATAAATCCAAAAGATCTTTGTGCAGCTGAGTTTTACATAATACATACAATGGAACAACTCTAAAATGGTTAAATTAACAAATGTGATCTGTTCTTATCTGAGAATATCTCAACAGCAGTCTACATTACATTAGAAGCTCCTTAACTCAAGTGATATGAGCTGCTTAGTGAGGGAAGAAAACATGTTTAGTGCAACACTCGCAGAGGGCTGATTGAGATCCCTGCACGCCAAACATAAACGAACGCTCTGGAAAACTGATTTGCTCTTGACATGTTGAGCTTGCCAAGCAATTACAAACAGCATTAAAACTGTAATGAACCATATTTGCTTCTGGGCCAAAAGAGAGAGAGAGGACGAGAGAGAGAAAGAGAGAAAAATTGGTGTTGAGGATGAAGACATGCAAAGATACAGATGATAAAGGAACTTGATGTGCCGACTATCAGGGGTAGGCATAGTCGAAGTCCATTTTACTTACAGTCTAAATTAATCTACGCTTTAAGGCTAATTGCTGGAACTCAAGATAATGTTTACGGTAAGATGAAGCGTATGTTTCAAAGCAGTTCAAAGTATTTGCACCCTTCATACTGAATTTAGATTATTTTTGGCACAAAATAAAGTAACTTGACTAAATTTAAAACACAAATGATGACAAATGTAAATTTCACTTTAAGGTTTATCATTTTTGTAGTTGTTTACATTAGATGACAAGCATAGGGTTCTGACAAGTTCTTTCTCATATTTCTTTTTTAATCAGTAGCCCATTTGTGCGGAGGTTACCATTGTTGCTTCACAGCAAGAAGGTTCTGGATTTGAATCTTTCTGCTGCCTTGGATCTCCCTGTGGATTTGGGCTACATGTGACAAGCTAAAGTAAAAAGTCACGGTCTGTTGTCATGTTAAAATTCTTTGAGTTATACAGTTATGATGGCTGAAGTTGCTTAATTTATTCTTTATTGTTAAAGTTGAGTGAAAAACAACAACAACAACTTTATTTATATAGCACACTTAAAGACCAAGGGTACACCAAAGTGCTTCACAATAGTACAGCAGATTAAAACATGAATAATAAAGGACCATTAATAATGTACTGAATATGCTAGCAGGTCAATGGCACTAATTAGGCAAGAATAAAAGTTAAATAAGAATTAAATATCAAATCATAATCAATAGAGAAATATGGATCAAGTGAAGGGATATATACAATGATAAGTAAGTAAAATGAAGATAGTATAGGATACATGCATTAACTAATTGGAAAAGCAAGGTTAAATAAGTGAGTTTGTAGCTGTGATTTAAATGTTTGGATGGAGTTGGATGCGTGAATAGCAATGGGAAGGATGTTCCACAATTCAGGTGCAACCAGGGCAAATGCACGGTCAACTCTGGTCTTAAGCCGAGATCTAGCCTGGACCAAGGGTAACTGGGCTGATAATCTAAGGGCTCTCCCAGGGGTGTATGGTCTAAGGAGTTCAACGAGATAGCTAGGCGCTGTATGGTTTATGATTTTAAAGGTAAGCAGCAATATTTTACATTCAATATGGTATTTGATAGGGAGCCAGTACAAATCAGCAAGGACAAGGGTGATAGAGGCAAACATTTCTGGTTCCAGTCAAAACTGTCAGTGATCTACAAACTGAGCCTTACCTGCTAGCCTAAGATCTATTGTTTTGTTTGCAAGTGTAAATTCTCACGGATTCATCACTCTCGTGATTATTTCTCTTCTTTCTTCATTTGCATAAAGTTATTAATTGGTAACCCTGTACTTAGGTTTACCATCACTTAATATGCCTTTATACTAAGGTACAAAATTGTTACGTTTGTCAAGGCCATGGCATTAATCCCAAGGGTACAAATATGCATCCATTTTCAAAGGTACAATGACATCAACTTAGAGGTTGCCGCCATTGTGAGAAGTAATTGTGCTTAAGGTAGTATGTTTACTGAGCATATAATTCCTTAAAAATACTGTGAGAAAGTGTAACAACCTAATGAGGGTGCTGTAAGGCAAGAGTGATGAAAAAGGACTTGGGGAGAAATGGTAGAGAGGTGAGTCAGGGACAAAGATGGAGAATTGTTTAGAGATTCGGTGCTCCTGTGTGCAAGGTGGCTGTTTGTAGACCACATGAAATGCAGAGCACTAATAAAGGGCCTGCAGCCACTGAGGGGAAATTGAATTTTTATGGCAGCTCATCAAACATAATTAAAAGTTTGGGATATACAAAGGAGAAGTGCTACGAGTGTAGACACAAAATGTGGCTTTGTGAATACCTTTGTCTATTAGAGATAAGTGTGAACACTTTGCAGTTATTGAGCCAATTATAAATGGGATTTTGTCAGTGATGACTTGGCAGATCAACTTGGAACAAACCCGATCAGGTCTGCCGATCCAGTCACTGTTAGTTATTGTCATTAGGAATAATTCAAACACTGGGATTGAAACATCATTAAATTTCCTCCCTAGCAGTGAAACATTTACTGGAAATGTGTTCAGTTATGTTTGTGTGTGTGTGTTGGGAGTGGGACAATGCCAGAAATTTATTGGCCGGCACCAATCCTCGATACTTCTGCTAAAAATGTTCATGATCTAATGATCCGAAGTAGTTAAACGTAAACGCTTTTATTAAAATGTCATTTAAAATACTGACAGGGTAGCAGATCATGTTAACATTATATGTTGTCGAAAAAGAATGAAATGTTAGGATTTTTGCCAAGTAGCTTACCGACGTTAATGTCCCTGTGAACTTTCTCAACTCACATTCTTTGAACAGATCTGGATGGTGGCCTTTGTGCTTCACAAAATTGAGAGCATTATCATTCCTGGGTCGCTCCTTCTTGAACACGCTTCCATCACCGACTCTACTTTTCTTATCAATGAGTCAGAGCTTGCTTTTTCTTTTTCAACATGAAAAGACAGATCAGAACACTTTTAGCAATATGCTGCCCCCTTTGGTTTTGGAAGAATTGCTGCCTCTGTACATGCGATTCCTACAGTACCTACTCTGTCAAAGAAACCAAGTACCATTCGGTTTCGAGAATTTTGGTCTTGAATCGTACTGTAATTATTGATATCCCAAGTGTATGTGTCATTAACATACCCCGTCATAGCTTTAGGAGTTCAATCATGTTTGGTATGTCTATGTGTATGTTGAAGTTAATCTACAGTTTGTCCTAAAATTTTACAACTTGTGAAATTAAGCATCTGTACATAACTTATACATTTAACTACACATTGCCTCAAATTTAATCTTCTGCTAGCTGTGGCAGCGCCTTAGGTCTCCATCTGCTGTTACCACTGATGTTACCTACATAAGCTTAAATATTTATGTTCAGAATAACCACATACCAATAACCGTTTGGTAACGTAAGGCTTGATGAAAGTAGTCCCGCTTTTGCATACATGCTGCGGCTCAACATCAAACAAGTTTTCCAACATGGAAGAAAATAAATGTCAGCTTTCACTTGAGTAAAACATGAATGCAATCCACTTTGGATAAGTGAAATGAATGGTGTGGTGTCATGCAGGAAATAAGAAATGAGGAAAGTGCTTGGATGAGAAATAGCAAGAGAGGAAGAGATGTAAGAAAAAGACTTCACAGAAAGCGAAACATCAGAGAGAAAAAGTGCAACTCAAGACACAGAGGAAGAGAGTATGTGTTGAGGAGCTAGAAGGAGAGAGGGGGAAGCTATTTTTCCCCCCATCGGATGACACTCAGATCTAATTCAGTCATTTGTCAGCCACATAGGCAGTATAGCGGGCTAATGGACTGGGAAGGCATGAGAGACACAGGCTTAGGGAATCCCTCAGTTGTTATCTGCGGCAGGCATTATCAGACCTACTAACTGAGAGCTGGCTGGCAGCAGAGCTGCCACCAGAAATGGCACTGCAGCCAGAACAAATGGGCACCATGGCCAAAATTGTGAAAGTTGGGGGGGGATGATACAAATGACTGCAATATGCAATGCAAGGGATGCTATAACAGCTTTACTTAAAATCGAAATTTAAGAAGGATGTGACATAAACTAAAATCCAGAGAAGTTAAAGAAGCAAAAGGTTACTCCCACAGTCCTCCGCCCATCATTCCCATCAGCTGCTTTTGAGATGACTATTGTTTCCCTAAAAAACAGACTGCATGGCAACAAGAAGTGTTCAGGTTCTATCTGATTGCACATTGTTTCCTCTGCCTTTTTTTTATAGCCATTATTATATTATGGTTAGCACCAACCAACATGTATCTATTTATTCCTGTTCCCTTGTTTTTTTTGTAAAGCACTTTGTTAAATGTGAGATGTTATTTAAATGAGGTTTATAAGTTGAGTTTGCCCATCTATCCATCCACTTATCCGGGCCTGAGCCTAAGGACAGAAGCCCAGACTTCCCTCTCCACAGCCACCTCCTCC
>NW_005187415.1:1324081-1325813 GCF_000239375.1 Pundamilia nyererei
TGAGAATAAAAAGCAGATTTATTATCAGCTCAAAATAATATCTACAGGCTACATCTTTATAACATTGTGACTCAATGAAGAGTAAGGCAGCTGTTGCACCCCTGCACTGAAACATTTAGTGTAGTCATCACTATTTAAACAACGCAAGTCTGTATCAAGCTGTAGAAAAAAACCCCAACTAAACACTGATCACTGGAGAATAATTTCTGGTCAAACTGATGCCAACCTATCACAGTTTGCATCTGAAAGACTTGATATAACTGTGAGGATGATCAGGCCCCATCTTATCTTAAAGACCTCATAGCACTGCATCACCCCAAGAGAGCACTCTTAGTAGAATGGGAGGCAGAGCCTTCAGCTTCCAGGCTGCTCTTTGTAGAACCAGCTTTCACTTTGGATATGGGATACAGAGACGCTCTCTACTTTTAAGATTAGGCTTAAAACCTTGCTTTTTGATTAAGCATATGAATCCTCCCTTAGTTGGGCTGTAATAGGCCTGGGCCGCTTGGCCTTCCCATGATGCACTAAATGTTTTTTTTTCTTTGCTCACTATGTGTTTATACACCTCTCTGTATTTAATTATTAGTTAATATTAATCTCTGGCTCTCTTCCAGAGTGTGTTGTTTGTCTTGTCTCCCTGAACGCCCTGAACCTGGTTTCTTCCTGTTAAAAGGGAGTTTTTTTCCGTAAAACTGTTGCCAAGTGTTTGCTCATAGGGGCTAGTTTGATTGTTGGGGTGTTCTCTGTATTATTGTAGGGTCTCTACTTTACAACACAAAGAACCTTGAGGCAACTGCTATTGTAATTTGGCACTATATGAATAAAACTGAAGTGAATTCAATTCAGTGTAATCTAAACTGAGCTTTTTAATCCAGACTGGAGATGGTCTGAATGTATTCTGGTAGAGTTTTTATGTTGAAATATAATCATTAAATGCTGTTGTTTTATGAAATTAGGTATTAAAAAAATTTAAATCATTTCTTCTGGGTCTTAATAATATCTGAGTTCATGTTCACACACCCCCGTTCTCTATTGCCTGTTGGGGCGGGGGGGCTGGGAGGCGGAGTTGGCTGTCCGATTGGGGTCTGGAATGTGGGGCCTCCCTGCTGCTGCGGAGTCGGGGTGGTCTGCTTCTCTCCACCCCAGGGAAGAGGGTAACACTACCTGGGTCGAGGGGCAAGGGTACCTAGACCTGGGGTATAGAGTACGCTTGGGGAATGTGATTGTGTGTACAGTGTCTATTTATGTCTGTCTCCACGTTGGGTGAGTGCTGAGAATTTGCATATGAGAGCATGAGGGTGGGAATGGATGTCTGTGTCTGTGTGTGCCTGTTTGTTTGTGTCTATATGTCAGGTCGGGTATCAGACGCCACCTCTCTAGGGACATCTCAGGCCCTCCAAGGTATGGAGGCCTATCTCCCCCCACCACTCCCCCTGCCAGTGGCAGATGCCCTCAGACATCAGTGCATTAGTGGTTCTTGGTGTCCGGGGATGGGCGTCCAGGTACGCACCGGCTCACTCCTGGTGGCTGCTTGTTGGGGCCTGGAGCCTGGGGCTCGCTCGGGCCCCTTTAGGGGGTGGGGTGCCCGCGGCCTCTCAGCCTGGGGCTCTGTCACTCAGGCACGGCTGGCTGCCGGCGGAGCTCACGGGCACGTCACTGCAACCCCCCCTGGCTTCTGCTCCGCGGCTGCTGAGCGACCCTCATCTGGGACTCTCCTCAGCTCTTTCTGGGA
>NW_005187415.1:1326555-1328032 GCF_000239375.1 Pundamilia nyererei
ATTCCTGTCACATTTCAGCTGACTAATTAAATTCAAATTTCTGTTTTAAAATTGGGTTAGATCTCACCGTCACCTGTTCATGAAAATTCAAGTTGGGTAAATGATGACTGACTGGATGACGTTGATTAAAATTACTTTAATTTTTCCCTCTTCGGTTTTTTAAGAGATAAGATGGGGAAACGCATCTCATCTCATGTCACAGTGAGGACTGACTCATAATCATATTCCTGGGCCCAGTGATTTAAAATTAAGGCTCTGCTCTTCATTTAGCCCTTGCCATGATGAATCCTGGTACTGAAGCTCCATGATGATGGCCTTTTCCTATTACCCACATGCTTAATTAACCAATTCTGAAAACTCAGAGTCAATCAACTCAAAGTTTATGGCTAGACTTGCAGTTTGTTTAAGCAACTTTCTGGAAAACGTTTCAGTTTTAGTTGTGCAGTCACACATTGTGATTTCGTAGCTGTGGGCAGATAGAAGTGCATATGCAGTGTCATTATTCTCCACTTTGTGCAACCAGCGTCGACTTCATACTAAGTTTAAGCAAAAAAAAAAAAACTTGCCTGTGCCTATCCATCTGTTTCCTTCCACTTATTTAAATCAGAGTTGGGGGTGGGCTGGAGTCTGTCCCAGCTGTTACAGGACAAGAGGCAGAGTACCTCCTGGACAGGTTACCAGTCTATAGCAGGGCTAAACACATTGCTCGCATTCACTCCTACAGCCAGAATCACCAATTAACTGAACACACGTGTTTTTGGACTGTGGGAGGAAGCTTGAGTATCCAGAGACAATCTGTGCAAGCGCAGGGAAAACAAACTCCACACAGAACGGCTCCACCGCTGTGTAGCGCTGTGTGATACTGCAAATTTTGGTATCAATCTGACACCAAGTAAATACAGGGTGAGTATTATACGAATCTGATACCAATATTTTTAACTTAAAAAGGTTCAGACATTTTTCACTGTGCATGTTTGAGGTATATTTTTTCATTTCAAAAACATTTACTTACACATTTCAGAGGGTTACATATTGAACTTAGAGGATAGAAACAAAGTATCAATCCTGTGTTACTAGTATCAAGCCGATACCAATACCAGCCTTAGTACTGATATTATCAATATTTAGATGGATCTGCTCACATCTACCAGCTGACTGGTGGATTTGAACGCAGGAGCTTCTAGCTGTGAGGTACCAGTGATAACCACCTCATCAGTTCGCAGTCTATATATCTTATAACTGTCTATCAATGAAGAAGGAGAAGATACAGTTTTTTAGGATATATTCAGTATTCTTAAGAGTATTATTAAGGAAAAATATCTGCTATCATTATAGTAAATGGACTAAAGTGACTGAATTGACCACAAAGATGACTAGTGTTTCACAGTCTTAAGCTGACTGTCATTTCTGACCCGTTTCTTCGCCCGCTTTGAGACGACCAAGCCCTCAGCTGCCACACCACTTCCACCCGCCCCCA
>NW_005187415.1:1333475-1338488 GCF_000239375.1 Pundamilia nyererei
AAAAAAAAGCAAAAAAACTCTCTGCTGGAACAAATGGAAAGCGTTCCATTTGTTACACAATAAATACACATAAATACACAACACAATAAACATAATATAACACTTGATAACATATGACCAAGTTAGGTTTCTTGGTAGCCAAATTCAGGTGATAATTTTTAATATCACAGGTAATGCTAATCCATTCATCTCTGCTACTAATATGAGTCCAGGAGGTATCAGTCGAAACAGAGGCTCCTGTCCACCTCCTCTGGCTTGAAAAATAGCTAAATGAAAACTAACTAAGTTAAAGGTGCTTCATTGGAAATTACTAAATGGATCAGAATGTTGCAATAGTTGCAATTTTATTTCTTCATTGACACCAACTGCTCCACCAGTATTTTGCCTTTGTGTTTAGGGCATAATTTTCAAGAACATTAGATGATAAGTATAATTTTAGATCAGAGAAAAAACAGAGCAGCAAAAACTTTGATTCAGCTAAATTGACAGTTGGGTTTGATGGGTTTGCGTGAGCTCTGGCAACTTTTAAATAAGGAAGCAAATTGAAGGAGTGAACATGCGAAGGGCTGGAAATGACTGAGTGCAAGAAATAATGTGAAGGTTTGTCGACTGGTGCAGAAATCCTCTGTAATTTCAATCACAAGACCATGAAGCAGTCTCTCTCATTGTTCTCACCTGGTGAAGATTTGTTCAATTTACTGTGTACAACTGCCCATTTTCCTTCAGGGTCATTCTCAAGTGTACGCATTGAGTTTTGCACCGTTTCTCTCAGAGTCTGTAATTATTTAATGGTATATTTCTACTTCTGTTCAAGTTCAGCCTTGTTCAGGTGCACACTGAATCTTTTATGCTGGAGTGTTTTACAGAGGCTTCATTTTTATTACAAAATCAAGACTCGCGTGTTTACAGTGTTGCTGAAGACAGTGAATAATAGGATATAAACACATACAGGTGAAGCCTTGCAATACAAATTTTGTAGTAACACTTTCTTACTTATCTCTCCTCGTGGGTGATACTAGATGCCCATTAGGTGTTTAAATCCACAAGAAATGATGAAATACACTGTAAAAGAATTGATTCAATTAAGTATGTTTGTATTAAATGTAAATTTCAGTAGAGCAGAATCACCGTACCTCAGCAGGAACTCCCCCCAAAATATCCTTGTGGTTTTATGAAATATCCACTGGTGACGCTATGCAGCACAGCTGGAGTGGTTGAACATTGCCAGTGAGCTTCAAAGAACATAACATCCTTTGATGCTCGACCACGTTGTCCGTGTCCGCCAAGAAATGTCCCAGTTTTGGCATCAGGTGCTGCCCCGGCCATGCCAGAGAAGTCATTCACAGGTGGGAGCATGTGAGAGGTGGCTCCAAAAAACAAGAGGGCATGCCATTGTGTTATTAGCTACAAATATCATGCGCATTCACATTTGCTATAATAGACGTTGACATGATGCCAGACTCCATCCTTTTACTCTTAATACCGTTTGCTTAATAAGAGCAAACTCAACAGTTTTAGTATTTCTGTCATCAGCAGTGCAATTTTAAAACTGGGTAAATGAAATTTGTCAGGCTGACCTGGTTGCATTTGGAGTGGTTTTCAGCTGACGAATGACATTGTTTTCAATTAGTCTCATAACAGAATAATTTCATGGAAATACCTTTTCTGACAGATGTGTGTATTTAGATAAATGACATTTGTGAAATGAATGCAAACATTCCTCGGTGCTGTAAATCGATGTGAAGCCCAAAGGAATGTGAGTCAGTCTGTGAAACACAGCCCAGCTTTCCACTGATACACCAACTTTGAATAACTGTCTGTCTGTCTATCTATGTAGTTTATTTCCTAGTTTGGTGCTAGTGTGGTCTTACAATCATATCAATGTTTTATTGTTTGTTTTCAAAGAGCAGTGGTTTGATTCACTGCAAATTACTGCTGTTGATAGTAAACCTTGACATTACTGTAGCCTCTACACACAGACTGCAGAAAACAAACCTAATAATATGTGTTTACTCTGATTACACAGTCACTTTAAAGCTATCATCTCAGAATTTCTGAAGGGAGAATTTCTAAAGTTCCTACTTTCCCCCCCCAACGTATTGCTTTTTAAGGGGGTAGCTAGATAGCCCAGAATGTATGGCTCTATGTACAGTAGCCCAAAATGTAACATCCTATTAATTTCTGTAATGTTGCTTATAAAATTCATTAAGAACACAATAGATATAGGTGATTATTTTGTTAAATTAGTTTAGATTTATTAATGACAATTATTTTAAAGTATTTGATATTTTGATTTCAAATACCAGCTGGGAAGGTACAATTAATTTCTAGCACCATGCCATCATACGTTTTTAATCGCTGTTTTAGTTATTGCTTAGAAATGGGTGCCTTTTAATTTGTTATGGGTGAAATTGGCTTCTAGGTTTCAGTTCACACATACTGTATATAGTATATTTACAAGGAAAAAAAGTTTGGTGTTTTAGGCTGTTACGTTCTTTGAGGCTGTGGGAGTGTGTGGGTGGGGTGTTTGCCCCACCCACACACAGATGTGAATCTTTTCTAATGTTTAATGAGGGAAAAGGTGATGTCTTGGTATCATCCAGCCAACTCTGGCACAGTAACATTAAGAGCATTTGTTCAGACTGCCCACAGACATTGTCTGATTTAAGTGACATTCCTGAAGCTAAGAAAAAGCATAGTTTGATGAATCCTATCTTGATTAAGGAAGCTGAAGCAGTTTAGTTTGTTAATCTATAGAAACAGAGAATAAAAACAAGAAACAGTACAGTACTGTACTTCTTAGGTAGCCTTCAAGAATAGTTCTCCAGGCTTCGTTTTTGGGGGGATGTTGGCTGCCTTTTGCTCTATTCTCTGTGAAGATGATCCCACACTGCTTAAATAATTTTGAGGTCTGGGATCTGGGGCGGCCAATCAGTGAAAAACTGAAAAAGGTCCACTGAATTATTCTAGTGGACAACCATTATTGTGCCTGTTCCTGTGTAATCTGGCGTACCTCAGCATGTTCTCCCTCCCTGTTTGCCTTCATTATGAATGACTTCAAGACAGCCACCCTTCCACTGAGATCATTCCTGATGAGGCTTCGGTGAACAGTAGATGGATGAACTGAAGGCCAGATGCACCTCAGCATTTCTCAGGAACAAGACTTTAGGATACTCTTCATCTACTGCAAATACACTTTTGCCTTGGCCCCTACACTGTAAAGCAAGCTGAGATATATTTAAGTTTTATGGGTATCACCGTGTTGCAATACTTTTTTTTATGCCTGTCAAATTATGCTATATTTTCAACAGAAGAAATGAGAGTAAATGCTTAAAGATAGAATTTAAAAGCTGGTTCTTTGCTTAGTTATGTGTAGACACAACAATGGTTCATTCCTTGAGTTAGGTACTTTCTGTGCTTGAATGATTCATAGATTGGTCTTAAATGGGTTAAATAAAAAAAATAAAGACTGGACTGAAAATGAGTGAAAAAGCAGCTAATGTAAAAAAACCCAAAACCCTCTGAGTGACAATCAGAAAGCCTGGAGAGCTATTGCTCAAGAGCATTTAAAACATATAGAAGATAGTTTGACTCCTTGGATGCAAAATTAAGGAAATGAGGGGTGGTTCAAGACTTTTGGGACCTTACTGTAGTCTTGTTTTAGTTCATTGTTTTCCTTTTACCTTAAAGAAAAGTTTCTCTAAAAATGTAATATTTCGCTTTGGAGAAGTCTTGAACAGCTGTGCCGCTTCTGTGTTTATCTGTGTAATCCGATGTTTGTGCTGCCTGAATTCGTCAGCGACTGTGCTTACTTTTAACGAAAAACGTCAACATTTTAGATGCTGTGTATCCTCACATCATCAAATGCATGTGCCTTTAAAACTGAAGGTGCTCTAGGTGGCAGCTGCTGTTTTCATCAATCACCGCTTCAGTTCTTTTTATTCTTTCCATCAGCACCACTGCGTGATGTGCTGCTCTCATTTTGTTATGGTCAAGTGAATCTTTGAGAATAGCATTATAATCTATTTTTCAGCCCTTATCCCCCGTTTGAGTGTGCATGTGTGGTTGTGTACTGTTATGGATTGTAGTGGCAGGTATTCTATGAACCCCAGAGGAGCTCTACTGCAGAGTATTTCAGATGAATCACCTGGAAGGTGGCAGGGGGTTATTACAGAGAGAAAAACACAGTGATATAAAAAATCTAAAAGAGATAAAGGAGATTGATGCCTCTCCAGCGGGCACACGTGTTAAAACATGCCAATGACTCTATCACCTTTAGGTCCTCTTTCTTCTTCTCCATTTCCCTCTCTCCGCTTCTTCCCGATTCACAGTCACCCCACTGCTTCTTCACTTCTTCTCTCCTCTCTTCACCTCTGCCATCTACGCTAATAAATCCCATTTAAGCTCTCGTTGCGACCCCTCAATCATCACCCGCGACCAGCTTAAAATAACACTGTGGGAACAGAGAGAATGAGGCTAGTGTGCAGGAGCCCCATGCCGATGTTATTAATTGTTGAAGAGATGAATATCCCATTACAGTCCGACTAAGGAATGGAGATGGAGCGGGGGTTATGCCGTGATTAATGCTAAGTTCATGCAATGCATGATTAATTCTGAAGCGGCAGTGGGTGTTTAATCAAGGCCACATGCGATATGATCAATTATAGGGTGAAGAAAAAAGAGCCAGATGATTAGACTACCTTTCAGAGTGTGAAACATACTGTATGTCACCAGAGGTTTAGTGGGTTCAGTTGTAATGTAGGATTACAATGAGGAATATAACCATGGAGGCTGGATTACACTGTTGCTTTGAAAAGATGGGAGGGTTAGGCTATATTGGGCTCATTCATGTGTGAGCTGAATGTGCTCACTACTTTTCCAGCGGGGAGATCACACAGAGGATACAAGTCCCCTACAATGGGAGTGGGGGGGTTTCGGCTCACCTGCTTTTCTTTTAAGGCCGTCCCCTCAAAGTCGACACTTGGAAGCATCAGTTGAAGATCACTGATTCGA
>NW_005187415.1:1339067-1341102 GCF_000239375.1 Pundamilia nyererei
TCGAGGGAAATGGTGCCTTCCAACAAGCCGCCAATTCCCTCGACACTTTTGAGTACAGTGGTTGGGAAGGACATCTCCCTTCCAACTCTCGTTTTACATATGTGGCTATGTTCTAGCCTTAAAGGTTACCAGCTAACTAGGCAGATATTAAAAAGGTTAAATATAATCTCTGTCAGCAAGACTGTTAGCCCATTATTCAATAACAGTGAATGAGAGACATCAGGTTTTTATTTTTTAATTCGCGGCAGCGCTATGAATACATTTGGTTAAATGTATGCATTTGCCTGACTGTGCTGGACTGTGAGCTGGAATTGAACAGAAATACAGGACTGTGCAAAAGTCGTGAGTCATTTTTTAAATACCTTTTGCTTGGAATATGGGAACTAGATACAGTGATTTATTGAAATTTACATGCAAAAATAGAGCTTGAAAGTCAATATATGGTATCACCACCTTCATATTTTAACACAGCCTGAACTCTGTAAGACAAGCTTCCTTGTTATTTCTTTAAGTAGTCTTCTTTAAGTAGTTCTCCAGGCTTCTTGAAGGACACTAAAAGCCCGTCTTTGGATGTTGGTTGCCCTTTGTTTAATCCTCTGTCATAATGATGTGCTTCAAAAATGTTGAGGTCCAAGCTCGGGGGGGGGGGCTCTGCATTATCATGCTGAAAAAGCAGGCTGCTGCCAATCAGTTGTTTTCCAGATGGTATGGATTTATCAAAATCTGTTGATACTTTTCTGCATTCAGTTTTCTGCGTTAAATCCATCTGTTTTGAGAAGATCTCCAACACCACTGACATTGTAAAACAGCTCCAAATCATGACAGAGCCTATAACGTATTTTAAAGATGGCTGTAGACATGTATATATTGCCGATGACTGTAAATGAAAAAGGAGGTGATATATGAATTTGATTTGACAGAATTCCCATTCCTAGGATTGCATATATTCAGGTCAAATTACATAACATTAAAACAGGAACGGGAAAATCCAGGCCTTGAGGGCTGGTGTCCTGGAGGTTTTAGATGTGTCCTTAGCTAAATTACCTCCTCAACATGTCTTGAAGTTCTCCAGAGATCGCCTGAAACGACCACTTCCAAGTGTGGCAATTTCCATCTAATCTGAGGGTAAGAACACAGGTGCACATTATACAAGCACTTATTCATATGGCTCCTAGAGGTTGCTGAACTTCCAAACACAGGTAGCTCATAGGAAACTGCTTGCACAAACAACCTGTGTGGTTGTAGGATGGAGGGAGGGCAGTCTAAAGCGTGGATGTTGTTTCAGAAACAGAAGCGACTACAGTGGATTTAACTTAAAGGAATTGTTTCACTCTGTGTGGGGAATTCACATGCTCACATTCCTGCCTTGAGTTAGATAAGAAGTGTGGTACGTGAAGGTATATTTCTGTTATAATATGGAGAGCCAACCAGCAGCTAGCTTTCCAAGACACATTATGTACTGTTTGTTTAATCTGTGCGAAAAGTGAAGCGCAAGAACACCAATATTACGGGGGAGTCTTAGCTTGGCAACAGTTAAGGCTGCAGTGTGTTCCTAGCCGATACATGTTTATGTAATTCCGTTGTTTTGTGTGTGTGTCGGACTAATGACCTTATAAAACACTTTGCAGATTGACAGGACAGACTGCTTTGCAGCCTATATCCCACACTCCACAGTCAGAACTCTTTCAACGTCCTTTGTTTCACTGAGATGTTGAGACAACGCTGTTTACCAGCTGCCTATTCTCTCAGCTACAGCACCTGCTGTCTACAACCAATGCAAGCTCGTTTATCTCTTTTTTCGAATAGAAAATACCTGTTTTTACAAACCTCGTAGTAAGTTTACAAATGTTTCTTATTCAGGAACCAAGGTCTGACTTTAATTAGGTTAATACCTCACATAGCAGAGGATGACAGAAAGTATGTTAACCCGGCAACAATACAGTGGGGCAAAAAAGTATTTAGTCAGCCACCGATTGTGCAAGTTCCCCCACTTAAAATGATGACAGAGGTCAGTAATTTGCACCAGAGGTACACT
>NW_005187415.1:1342485-1364253 GCF_000239375.1 Pundamilia nyererei
CTCTGGTGCAAATTACTGACCTCTGTCATCATTTTAAGTGGGGGAACTTGCACAATCGGTGGCTGACTAAATACTTTTTTGCCCCACTGTATGTCATTTTTGTTCTTTCCTAAGAATTTCCTAGAGCTAAGCCAATTTGCTCACGTTCTCCAATTATTGTTTCAGGTTAGAAACTACAGTCTCTTAAAAAGTGATTTAAACTAAATAATCTGCCTTTGCATGTCCTACAGCTTCCTGTTAACATTCTGAAATTATATTGTAAAATATATGAATATAATATTAAAGAATCTATTTGTCGAGCTGAAAATGATTCAGGCTCATAATACAAACACTTAGTGATAACCGTAGAAATGAGACTATACCGGCATTTTCTGTTCTCAGTCACTGTTTGTGGTTTTGATCACCATAGAGAAGGGATTGGGGTGGGTGCTGGTATTAGTATGTAATTCTGAAATACTAATACACTCACCAGCCACTTCATTAGGTACACATTTGTGTTGGACCCTTAGGCCTTTGAGATTCAACAAGGTGCTTGAAATATTCCTCACATTATAGGACATAGTCACATGGCAGCATCCCCATAATGTCCGTCTCCTGTTCCACCACACCCCAAAGGTGTATTAGACTGAGATCTGATGACTGTAGACACTACACTGTTAGAAAAAACATCTTAAAAAAACAGTAATATTCCGGCAGCTGGGCTGCCAAAATAATACCGTAAAATAACAGAAAATAACTTACTCATAAAAATACAGTTATTTCCAGTAATGAAAATGCAATTTGTTGCCCTAATTTTACATGGCATTTTGCCTTTTTCAAGTGCTTTTAAACATTAAATTAGGAACAATTTAATGTGATTAAACAATGAAATTACCTATAAACAAGGTCAATGAATGCGGCAATATGAATAATAATACTTAAATGTACAGAAATATACAGTTAACAGTTGGTTTAAATAATAATGGATTCATTCATATCGTGCTTTTTGAGACCCTCAAAGTGCTTTACAATTCCATCTATGCCACGATCACCCTAAATAGCAATAATAATAATTATTATTATTTGATGTAAAAAAAGTTTATACGAATCATTTTATATACTTTTCCATAGCATCACATTTGAATTTAACAGTTCAATCTTTCAAATAATGGACAAATATTTGTGAAATCATGATACATTTGTGAATGTATTTTAACAATCTAAATATGCATATGTACAGACAGATACATTAAAAAAAAAAACAAGAAAATTATGTTTTATTACATTACAGTAATTTTACGTTAATTTACATTTGAAATGTGAAATCACTGTGTATTTATGTAAATTTAATGATATTCTAGAAGAACAATACAAAACTGTAAAATACACAGTAAAATACTTTTTTTTAGGATTTTCTTTTACAGTGTATTTTAGTACAGTGAGTGCTGTGACATGGCATTACGCTGCTGGAAGCAGCCAATAAAACAGGCTGCGGGATTTAAATTTTGAGTTTTGACATGTTGTGCATTCAGAGATGCTTTCCTGCATACCTCGGTTGTAACAAGTGGTTATTTGAGTGACAGCGGGAAGCAGTCTAGCTATTCTCCTCTGACCTCTGGCATTAACAATGCATTTTTACTCTGCTGCTCACTGGATATTTTCTCTTTTACATACCATTTGCTCCAAACCCTGGAGAAGGCTGTGTTGAAAAGTCCCAGAGGATCAGCAGTTTCTGAAATACTCAGACTATTGTGCACCAGCAATCATGGTGTCAAAGTCGACTATAATCACATTTTAACCACATTCTGATAACTGGTTTGGACTTCAGCAGGTCATCCTGATTATGTCTACATGCCTGAATGCATTTAGTTTTCCCCCTTGTATTGGCTGATTAGATATTTACATTAACAAGCCATTGAACAGGTGTACCCAATAAAGTGGCGGCTGAGTGTATATGTCCCAGTATGTATTAAACAGCCTTTATTTATTGTAAGCAACCTCATGTCAGGGGGGAAGAGTTAATATTGACTTTCTTGTCCAAAAATGTGAGAAGGCTGCTATACAAGTCAGGATGTACAGCAGACATTATCAGAAGAGGTCAGAGTATTTCTTTGTAGTCTGTTTATACACCAACCATCAGCTTTTCATTGCCTGGTGCATTGAAAGAGGCGCTTGTGAGAATGTGCCCTTAATCTGGCCTCTGTAAATGGTTCTGTTGTGCTGTGCCAGCTTTCATAAGAGAGCTACAGAGATGGAGCAACAGAGCCCAGAGCAGGACATCATAATTCAAGAGAATAATTGGGGCATTTAAACCAAACTTGGGACTCATCCATGCCAGACAGATACAGGTCAAAGCAGCCTGTCCACTTGGGAGGAAGGGATGGGATGGATGGATAGCAAGAGGATGGGGAGGATATGACAAGTAAAGTGATGAATGGACGTAGGAGCAGGAGGTGGACAGACAAAGAGGAGAGAATAAAAATAAACAGTAAAGCTTGGAGGTAAAAACACAGCTGAAAAAAGGGATAAAAAAGGGAAAGAAGCAAACAAAAGAGGGAAAATGGGAAGGAGCAAGGACTAACCAGGAAGTCAATAACATTTTTTTTCTGTGTTTCATGAGGTGTAACGTATCTCTGGTGTTCTCTCCAACAGGGATGTTGAATGTTAATAAACCAGAAGTGAACTATTTAATTTGGCACAAAGGTTACAGTGTGCAATATTTTGCTCATTAGTTTAAACTCAAATGCTTTGATTTGACCTTGAAGCTCGCTGGTGGGATAAATGTGGATGGAAAAAAGTTAGTTTGCATGACATTTAAATATATTATGCGATATAATATGAAAATTGAAGGACCTGCAACTGAAAGCTAGTATAATTTGTAAACCATGGACATTTTTAGCTACTTCAAGAAGAACTTTGATACTCATTTTTGCGGCCCCACGTTTTTTATTTGCAGACTTTTTCACGGTACCTTTACATAATTTCCATTATCTTCTCTAAGGACAGCTTTTTTCTGATTGGCTGCCATTCACCAACAGAGGGTTTGACCAGGAAACTGGTGGGGCTTTTGTTCTCACAGCCAGAGCTGGGATTATAATAAGGATATTGCCTTTCTGTGACATTACACATATCCAAGAGAAGAAAAAAAATGTCTGAAATTATCTCATAGGATTACTTTGTCATAAGCTGACAACTGTTTAATATGAGCAACCACCATTTTATATAGCAAATAATGCAATGTGTAACAGGTTCACTTAAGTGCCAAGTGCTTGTGAACACCTCACAAGGACAAGTACCACTAACTACTTTCTGAATCACTGCCGCCTTACTGTTTAAAATTCTCTATTTCCCTGAAGTCTTATTGATTGTGTTTATTGGTCTAATGCTTTCCCAGTAATTCTTATCAGTTTCTTTTAATTACTGTGCCAGGCGAAAAGCAGCATTAACATTTCAGGTAAATGTAAAGGCATCCATTGCTTATCAGGTAATGATGGTACAGAAAGGAGGAGTACTTTTTTAAATCCTGGGAGATTAAATGAACCTTCCATCTCTGTTGCTCTTTGGCCTTAACAGGGAAATAGAATGAACTTTTCTATCTAGGTTGTTTATAGCAATTCCCTGTTAGCTTAGTGAGTTCCAGTTGCTACATATGTCACATTTTCAAACAGAAATCCACCTATCAACCAGCCAGAGACGCTCCCAGTGAACTGAACTGGTGACCAGTTAGTCACCTTCAAGTTGAGCCCTTCATGTCTGCGCAACATGTGCATAGTGCTGCGGGCAAATAGCAACAACCACACACACAGCCACACACTCACATATCAGGATGCTTCTCACTCTGAGTGAAGGCACAAAGTTCATCAAATAAAAGCACGAGAACGTCTATAGCAACAAACTTAGTCAGAGTCTTAAATCACCAAACTCGTAAGCCAACAAAGGCTGAGGAGCAAAGAGAAAGGCACAAGCCAGCAGCCTCGTATGAGCAACGGATCAAAGCAGATACGAGGACAACTGAAAAAGAGAAAAGGTTTGATGTCCTGTTATTAAATGACATTACATTATGTAAGTGCCTGAGATTGTTTTGTTGTAATAATGTGTTGCACCTGCTTTTATTTTGTAAGGTATTTCAGGTAAAGGTGGATATACAGACATTTATTGTCAGGTAATTATTTGTACCAGAGAAGCCCCTTTAACTCACCGCAGTTTAGAGGAAATTTTAAAACTTGTAATTTCTTCAATTTTCAAAGTTATTTAAAGAAGAAAAGTTGATTTCTGTTTATATGTTCTTAGTTTGTTGGAAGAAGAACTGATAATTGACAAAAATCGATAATGGCTGGTCAGGCTTAGAAAAAAAAAGAGATCAGAATCAGTAAATAAAATAACGTTTAGTGCCACTCTACATTCCAAACTATGGTCACTGTGTTTTAACTTTTTGTTGATCTGCTTACTTCACATATCCTGCATCTGTTGTTTCTAACCTGGCTCATCCTTCTGTTAGTAATGTAGCTAATTGAGTTGCTGTGCATGTATGTAATCCAGGAAAGCTGTCCAAAATTTTCAGATTTTTGGCTCAGCTGTGTTTGTAGCACTAGCAGGAAATAGACGGGGCTCAGCAACATGAATGTCAGTTCATTCTAGGTATGACCTTGTTTCATTAATCCACCTGGCTACCCTGCAGTGACAAAAGCACACGATGATATTCTTCTATTTTATTAAGAGAATCAATTACTCCAGCTCCGCCACCAACATCCTGCCATGATTGTGTATCTTCTCTATTATTCAGGCAGTGAGACAGCAGAGCCTGTAACAGGCAATGAGAATTTGCAAAAGACAAAAAACAACTCCACACATGGGGATTCTTACATGGGTTTGAGAGACGGCTGCCTTATGGACTGTGCCACGGCAGTCCCAGACCACAAACCATGGGGCCATCTGGCAAATAAGGCAGGCTAAGGCAAACAGTCAAACTTTCCAAGTGGATTTCAATCTCAGCACAGAGACTCCGCCTCTTCCTTTCTCATAGAACCACACAGCACCCAGCATGAATCCATACCCTGGGATTTGTGTATGGTATTGTAGCCTTGGCTCTGTTCAAGTAGATGTGTATATATATATATATGTGTGTGTGTATATATTTGAAATATATACATTTCATTTTTAAACACTACAATAAGTTCTTTTATAAGAGCTCACTTGAAACACAAAACCAAGCTCTTTAAGATTTTAAACTCCTGCTCCACCTACTGAGTTTATCTACACTCAGCTGCCAAAGCAGTTCTCTCACTCAGTCATAATTTGTCAAAGCAGTTTGAATTTCAAAGGCACAAAGGAACACAAAGAGAATAACAATGTTAGAAACTGTATTATAATCAAGATTGTGTCAAAAACGATTAAGCCGTGTTGAACCCGGCTTTACCCAGTTATCCTTTGCCTTCATTATGTCACCTATCATTGTGTGGGTTCCTCTCAAAAAGCAGGTAATTTGGTTCACAGGGAAACACAAAAGGGGTTCATAAGAAAGAGTCATTTCTAAGAGCTCTATCTCCTCGTTGTCTGTCAGTCAGTGGGTTAAATTAGTGTTACCCAACATTAATAGCAAAAAAAATGTATAGCAATATAATATATCTTTCCTAGAAAATTTAAGACTGCTTATCTGGGGAGTTGAATTGTTTTCAGCTGCTACTGCCATCACTAAGTAAAAGTAAAATGGAGAGTGAGGAAATCAAACTCCTATTATTAAAAAAAAGCTCCATGGAGCAGTCTCCCATTTACTCCTGACATGCCATCACCAGTAACACAAACAATGATGGGAAGTAAACAAACGGGTGAAAAGACAATTAGAGCATGATAAGAGTGGGTCACGTAAAGCACTTTAATATATATGTCTTAAATAAGTAGACTGGCTATTAAGCAAGTGTTTACCAGCTATATAATATCTTAGAAAGCAAAGAATATGAGAATCTAATAAAAATATCTTCTTCTTTTTGATGAAACTAAAGAAACTAAATTTAATTTTGATTACTAATAAGAGAATGGTAAATTCATCACTTGTAGAGCATGAATTTATCTAAGTAAGGTTATATCCATATGTCCATAGACATTTTTTAAATCAGGGATTTTACCGAGTTTATATAAAAATGCAAAAAAACAAAAAGACAAACAAACAAAACAAAATCTTAAGCGTTGTGAAAGAAATGTTAGCCAGTCAAAAGTCAACAAAAAATAAATGGCATAAAATGGGATACAGTCTGAGGTCAACAGAGGAGGTACAGGTGCACACCGTTAAGGCCGCAACACCAAATCTCTGTTTCCCTTGTCCATATGTAAGTGTGGTCTGGATTGGCAGGCCACTGTTACTCCTGAACCATGAAACCATGAAAGTCTAAATGTGAAACAAATATTTTGTTGAAAAAGTCAAGAGACTTACGCCAGTGATCGTGGCAGTGTATGTACTTCACAATTCAGCATTTCTTGACAAACTAACCAAAGGATGCAATCATCTCGATAGTGCTATCTGATAGCATCGATATAAATGCGTTTATACACTAAAGAGTCATATTACAACAATCCTGATGTATACCCCACACCCCTAAGCATAACCACAGATGCTAAATTTACTGCATTTGTATACAAAAAGGTAGATGTGACACAGTTACTGCTTTTCTGCCTCTTTTTATGCATGTGGTTACATAAGTTGTTACCTCAAAGGTTTTTCTTGAACTGAGTTTGAATCTCTAACCTAAGTTCTACCCTTTGTCCTCAAAACATAAGTTTCTGTAAAACCTGAATTAAGAGAATGCATCAGGGTTAAAAACACTGTCTCGAAATGTCTACCCTTAGGCCATATGGTCTAATAATTGAAGCATCAGTGTGAAGTAAAAAGGTCAAGACCCTTTTTCTTCGTCACATATCCCCTTAAGAGGAGTCACAAAGCCATCTCTGTGTGTGTGATTTCTACATCTAAGCACTTATCATCTTTAATGACCTTTTTTCTGTTTCTGCTGTGAGTGATTATCAGGGCAGTTGCGGGTTATTTCCTGCATTTAGTAATGCAGATTACCTTAAAATGTAATTATACTGATGTACATGGAAGGGCTGGGGTTAATGGTTTATGTAGGCCTGTACAAATGTCTGTGTGTGTGTGTGTCTGTGTGTAGGTCTATGTCTGTGGTGCTTTGTCTATTAGATGACCACAGACAGTGAGTGACTGCCTCTGTTCATCAGACAATCTACACCACTTGCCCTGAGGCCTGGCCTTTGGCATTACCTTATCAGTAACCATTATCAGCAATTTCACAATACAGTATCAGCTGTTATCCATAGCAGGTACCAGTAGGATGTTCTATAGTCTCTAAGATATTCTTTAATATACCATTACATCTTAGTTGAGCAAGATATATAACTACTAACTACTCTACTGCTGGATAGATGTTCAGTTTAATTAACATTATTGGACTAGGGAGGATGAAGCTGACTGACATCGGTGGGTGATCAGCAAACTTTCCCCTTATCAGGTTAGATTTAGAGTAAGATCTGTCCACAACTGTTGCCATACAACTTGGTTCTTATTTATTTAACCTTTAGGATAAATTGACACATTTTCCATTCACATTAACTATTATATTAACCAATATTTCTATTGGCTGTAGTGGAGGATGCTAAATCAGCCATAAAGTTTAAGGTTCAGTATCTTGCACTTAGTTTGACACGGCATGTTATGGCTCAGTCACACTAGTGTAAAATAGGATGCCAAGCCCTCTTGGGATCAGGGGTCACCCCCAGATTCTGGGCGGCTACTTTCAATTGCAAGGTGATTACAGAGATCACCTGGTGGGAGGTAACCTGCCTCCAAACAACTGCAATCCAGTTTGAACTTGCTGCCATTAGTTTTAAAGAGACTGTTGAAAGTTTACAAATAATTGCCGTCCAATTTATGAAGGCACACTGGTTGCCATCACATGTCAGTAAATCTCTTTGATGAGCTTGGTTGGTTGCCAACTGGCTGTGTTCGGGTTAGATTCCTACACAGAAGCAAGGCAACAAACAAGAGCAGCCGATCTGCAGCTACTGTTTCAAATTTATGGTATGTTGGCTGAACTCACAATAAAATCAGTCAAATAGTGTTTAATGTAAATGTCGATGGCAACAGATTTGCAACAGATGCTGACAGATTTGTGATTTTTTTTCTGATTTAGCACAGTTAATCTGTATTATCACAAATATACTGGACATATTTGGTAACTTGACTCCGTTCAATCGAAAGCTGATAGCAGACTGATGGAGTTTTATTGTCATTTTATTGTGATCTTTATGCAGCAAAGTCGCTTTGAAGACACCATTTGACCTGGTCGCCTCATTTAAAGCATTCATTTGAAAGGAAACAAGACTGCAAGCTTATTGCACACTGTCACAGTTTATGTCCTTCTACAGTCTCCAATGGCTATTTTCCCTACTGTAACTGTATTATTATTAAAACTGACTCTATGAGTGTCCTATGACACTCATGTTGGCTATCAAAGCACCAATGTGCCTAACTATAGCCAGAAAGATCAGCTAGGATGGCTGCAGAGGTCTGAAGGTTAAAACTGATTTAGAAAAATTGCTGCATTATGCCATTATGTACCATTATACCAAGCAGTAATTATGCAGACTGATGTGAAATCTCTCTCATCTCACCTCAGTTTGTACATGTTGTGACACAAAGAAAGATTAAGAGACAGATTTATTTGGTCTCTGAGTGTAGATGCTCAGTAAAGACAATTAAAGCTTCAGTGTCAATATTTTGTGTACTCCCCCAGGTGCAGACATCTGCAAAAAACAAGGGGGCCCCACCACTACAACTGCTTAATTGCATTTTCACTGCTTTAATAGCTCTCTGAAGAAACATAAATGTATCTCTGCACATGGATTATCAAGTGGCTCTGAAGCACCGTTCCACGTTGCTTAGCTTGTAAATTAAAATCAGAAGCGTTGACTAAAAGGAAGCGTTTTAGGTCAGTATCACAGAGGGTATTTCTTTAAGTGGAAGAGAGCGGAGAAACATCAAAAAATCATTTTGAATGGGTGACTCATCAAATTTGCCTGAAGCTATTCTGTTATATTCAGCTAAATGAACCAAAGGGGAAATTCACAGGCAAGCCAAGTCCCCCCACTGCTAAAACCAACCAGCAAATGAGGGAGACACTTTATGGTTACAGCAATTTATGTCAGTCAATGAATGGCAAATCCATGCAAAATGGCTCTGTTGGTGGCAAGAGGGTCCAGGATCCAGCAAAACGGGACAAAATATCAGATTTTATGTACAAAGTAAAAAAGAAAAGCACAGCATTTAAGTGGCAGTGACATAGTTGACAGTTGTAGCACACAAAATCAGGTAATATAATTTCAAAATGTCCTTGTGCTTAAATAAAGTCAACTGCCAATTACTCAGGGACATGACATCTGTACATGAATAACTAGAATTGCTTTCACGTTTACAACTCTAGCACCTTTGGGGCAGTACAAACAGAATAAATCCACAGTTGGATGAAGAAGTGATAAGGAAATGCGGTTCAGATCTTTAGAGCTTCATTAACATTTAACAGTACATATCTAAAGTTTAAGCCAGCCTCCCAAAGGCTGATAGTTTTGTTGGTGAGAGGTGTGAAACGGTGGTACAATGTTCAATATGTGACATTAGAGAAATATTCAATGGACAGTAATTAAAAATAATAGCTGTCCTGTGATAACAACTTTATTTACATATGAAATAATGCAGTTTTTTCCTCTCTTACCTGCCTGATCAAACATTTGCTAATTTGTTCTTTTTCACTTGTTAAGAACAGTAAGATTTTGCTGATTTTGTTGGCAAGTGTGCAGACCTCAGGTGGGCTTTCAAGCAGTTATATTAGACAAATATAACTTGAGTAAAAAAAGTAAATACAAAATGCAGTTTTTTAAATGAAGATTCCATACATCAATTGACTGTGATATATGTAGATACATGTACATAAAGCTTTCTTGATGTCTGCTGTTCTCTTTGGATTCAACTGGCATTTAAAGGGAAGCGAAACTGTACTTACAGTGACGCATATACAAGCACATATTTTGATTGGAATACCCTTCAGTACAAGAGACTGTAAACAGCACAAGCTCAGTTTCATATGAATATATATCTAAATGTCACACATTTGACATTTACTTAAAGCGACTTGTTTTATGAAACAGTTAAAAACGGAGTGGAAAATCCAACAGGGTTGACTATGCTACGTGAGCTTCGCTAATTCTGCACATCACTCTGCGTGCCACATTTACACACCTTGTTGGACCTGTTACTTTGGTACACCCTAACAAGTGGGTGTTGCTCATAGCCAGCATAGCTTAACATACAAACACACACATGCGTCTGTCACCCTGTGTCACACACAGTGTCTTGAAGAATAATAATCGTGCCGTTACCCACTTTACAAAAAAGACCCGTCTCATTCTCTGAAATGAGCAAACTGTTTAAATTTCACATAACAGCATGATAGAATGAACTACATGTAAATAACTGCACATGCAAATGGTTTCCCTTGTTGCGCCCTCAGCTGTCTTGCCTGCTTTGTATTCCCTTTTAGCTTTGCAATAATAATGATTCCGACTTGCAAAACAACAACAGAGTACACGTGTTAGTTCCCAGTATACAGATAATGCACTCAAGTATGGCGCACCAGCTGTTGCCTGCAGTACAGTATGCTAATTGCCATAGTTCTGAAAGAATAGATATGCATAAGAGCATACAGTATTGCTGAAGCCTGGAAGATGTACTGTGAAGTGTGTACAAAAAGTACATTTAGGAATTGTTTAAAGTCATGTTGATGATAAAAATGTCTGTATTTTTTGGTGCATCTGTTTAGATATAGATCTGATTGCAAAGTCATCTGTCTTGTGGATCTCAGCATGTTGCGGCATACACTGATCAGGCATAACATTATGAACACCTGCCTAATGTGGCGTTTCCTCTTTTGCTGCTAAAACATCGCAGAGCCATCGAGGCATGGACTCCACTGGAAACCCCAAAGGTGTGATGTGGTATCTGGCACCAAGATTTAACCAACAGATCCTTTAAGTCCTGCACGTTGCAAGGTGGGGACTTGGGTCGATCCTTCGAGGACTGTGTATAAAGAGAGCCTCTTAGAGAGGCAGAGTTTCTCAGATGTAAAGATGGACAAAGGTTCACCAATCTGCAAAAAACTTTAGAATAATGTTCCTTCAGTGTAAAATTGACTGATCATATCTCATTATCCATCATGAAAACCCCCAAGGTCAAACAAGGCCAAAGTCAATATTGGATGGCCATGATCCTAGGGAGCTCAGGCAGCACTGCATTAAAAACAGTCGTGATTCTGTCATGGAAATCACCGCATGGTTTCAGGAGCAGAAATCATTCCAAAAATGACTGTGAACAGAGTTCATTCACAAATGCAGGTTAAAGCTCTACCATGCAAAAAAGAAGCCATGTGTGAACATGATCCAGGACCCCAGCCGTCTTCTCTGGACCAAAGCCCTTATAAAATGGACTGAGACACAGTGGAAAACTATTTTGTGGTGAGATTAGTATCTGTGGCAAAGAGGAGAGGGACTATCCAGCTTTATTATCAGCATTCAGCCGAAACGCCTGCCTCTCTGATGGTATAGGGGTATATTAATTCATATGGAATTGGTAGCTTGCACATCTGGAAAGGCCTCGTCAGTGCTAAAAGGTATATATGGGTTTTAGAGCAACATATACTCCCATTCTGAAGACAACTTTTTCTAAAACAAGTAAGGGATCTGCTCAACTGGTCTGCATGAATCCATATTTCACTAACTGAAAACCATCATGAAATAAAAAATATGACAGATAAGCTAGAGTCAGACAAGAACGAGGCCAGCAGCCCGTAATCAGTTTAATAAGACCTTCCTTAGAATTTCATATGTGACTTATGTGCCACTGTTAGGGTGCCTGGGTCATCGCCCCAGATTTTTCAGTTTTATATTAGTATTGAACTTTGATTTTGATATTATCTATCATTTCTAGTCTTTTGGTTTCTTACAGTTCTCTGTCTTATGGCTTATGTCTCTGTGTTCCATAGTTGCTCTGTCTCCCCTGTCAGATGCATCACATGTCAAGTTCGCATCTCTGTGTTATGTTTCCTGTTTTACTTTGAAAGGTCTCATGTTAATGTGTCTGGTTTTGGTATTCTCAGTTTTGTCTGTTTGTCATGCGTTTAGACCTTACACGGCTTCTTCTATTTTTTTTTTTTTTAAATTGGCTGTAATGTTTCCCATTTATGTTGAATTCTAAATTATGCAAACCCCCTTTGGGTCTAAAGTTTGAGAATCATCTGTTTAACTAGAAGAAAGTTGATTCTAAAGTATTAGAATGTAATAGGGAAAGTATATTTCTGGAAAATGAAAATATCAACACTTGAATGTAATGCAGTGTTTTTAATAAAAATGCATAGCATACTGTATGAAATACCAACATTGGTATGAATTTATGCAGGAGTGGTCCAGCTTTAATTGTTTTCCATGTAATCTTGGCTACATTGGGTGCAGCGATAGCTTCATATCAGAACAGAAAAAACAATGTTCCTTTTAATATAACTGCTGTGTGTTCTCATCCTGTGTTAGAAACAATCCCATGGTATTTTCTCTTAGCGTTTCATGTCATAAAACTTTTGCTCAAATCTGTACAGCTTCCCAATAGAAGAAAAGACAGAAGACAAAAAAGATCTCATCCAGCACAGCACCTAACCTTTACCGCAGCATTTATTTGCCCCCGGCTCCCATAACAATCTCCTTGTTTGCACAATTTTCTCACCCAACACACTTCACCTGGCTCTCTCTGTCAGCGGACGTTGAGCTTGTGGGCAGATCGCACACAGGCAGACACACACACACACACACACACACACACACACATAAAATGCAGGACTATTGATTTGTTGAGCGCGGTGGTCGAGCAGCCCTGACTTGCCTCGCCCCTTGGGTGAGACACACAATCTGCAGCGGATGTGCTGCTCCTAAACTGTCCCTGGGCACCATTTCAAATCCCCACAGATTCACGATATTGATTTGTAACTGTTTCTCCCCACAGCTAGTGTCTCCTCCAACTCCATCTTGTCCCCTTTTGCTCCTTTTTTATCCGACCTTTGTTGTTTTGTTTCTTGTTCCCAGAGGAAATTCAGGGGTAAATAATAGACAGACATCAGGTCATCTTTTCTTTTTCTTCCACCCCCCCCTTTTTAAAAAAAAAATATATATATATATATATAAAAAGAGGGAGCAGGAACATGGGGCTGGAAGATCATGACAAGAGTCAAATCTAGTTATTGTTGTTGAGGAGGCAGGAGAAAGCTCTGTCATGCAACAAGATCGAGGATGACAGAGAAACCATTGAGCTGGTGTGATTGCATGCGGACCACCTTACAGAAATACTCGCTTGCATGTGCTGCAATATCTCCATCCCAGTGATGTGTCAGCGTGGATTCAATCACACCCACTCTTGAATATGAATGCTTTTTAAAAGTGGGGAAGAAAAAAAGATGTGACCCAAGGAGGAAATAACCTTTTTATATGTAAAGTTACTGTTTGCATTGTTTCGACAGGCTACGATTTGAGTTACTTCATTTGCTCGACCTCCCCCACGCTTCACTCACTCCCCATCTCTCTCAGCTAGTTCTCATTGTCAGACTCTGTAATTGAGGTAATGCTGTTAATGATGTGCGAGTGGTCTCTTTTCTCTCTTACACACCCTCACGCACGAGCATTGATGTCAGCAGATAGGGCTATTTCATTAGCGCTGGCATGGCGAAGACGAGGCAGCGGTGGCTTACGGGCACAGACGACCTCGCCGTGGGGGAGCAGGAGCTTTAAACACTAATTAGGATGACTTTGGGAGACAAAGCAGGTGTGGACTGGCTGGAGATTTGAAAAAAGAAAAAGGAGGGAGGGGTGGTAGAGGGGATGCGTTTGAGTCAAAATGACATGACGGAACGGGAGACAGACAGAAAAAGTCAAATACAAATGGAGACAGACAGGCGCAGAAGCGGTAGAGGAAGACTAAATGGGGAAAACAAATCATGGATAATTTAGACAGACAGAAAGTTAGAGAAGAAAATTGCTGCAATCAGACAGATCTTGGAGTTGAATACCTGAGGACCTGAATGTGTGTGTTACTATAACATGGGTGCTATTCACATCTCAGATGGAAAATATCTTCAGTCACTCATTATATACCTCGCTATTTTTTTTTTTGTCTTCATCAGAGAATGCTTATTATGCTGGTCTGAAGTCAGGGATTCAAAGTTGGCAATTACCAGAAGTGTATTCGTGATGTCGTGGCATAAAGATCCTCTGGTTTTTCAAAATGAATGGCTTGACTGAGTGAGAATAGTTCTACAGCAGTTTTCTTGCCAAGTTATGATAAGAACCTTGATACGACTGTGTCTACGCAACACGATCAATGTCATTAGACCACTAACCTTGTAGAGTGGCCATGCGGAAGCCAATCCTCAATAAAAAAGCACATAATGACAGCCACCTCAAGGACTCTCAGACCAAGAGAAACTAAATTCTAATGAAACAAAAAAGGCTTTGACTTGAATTCAAACGTTGTGTTTGGAGCAAACTAGGCAGTGTTCATCACCTGGCCAACACCGTCTCTACAGTGTAGCATGGTGGTGGCAGCATTATGCTGTGGGGATGGCTTTCAGCAGCAGGATCCGGGAGACTAGTCAAGGTCAACAGAAGATGAATGCAGCAATGTAGAGAGACATTCTTGATGATAACCTGCTTCAGAGCTTCTGTAACAAAGATAACAAAGGTCTCTCTTTAGGACCGCTCTGTGAGTGTCCTTGAACATCTCTTGGAGTGCTGAAAGTGGCTGTGCACTCATGCTCCCTATCCAATCTTATGCAGCTTGAGAGGTTCTAAAGCAAAGGATGGGATAAATTGCCCCACGGATTTTGGGGTGAAGAATGAATTCTGGAATAAGGCTGTAATATGATAAAATGTGGAACAAGTAAAAATGCCTTGGTTATGTTCCAGATGCACTGTATGTACTTAGCACTGTACTGCATAGCAGGTAAAATGTATGCTTGGCAGCTTTTAGAACATTTTCAGAACTGAATACTACGCTTTGAATAGTGGTCACAGGTTCAAAGACACACATGAAATCCATTGAAACATGAAAGAACTGTAGATATATAAGCCTACAGTGGAAAACTGTTTGCAACCTTCTCCTGCTTAACATAAACCAACATGTTCAGTATAAGCAGTGACTCAAAAGCGAGAGCTTAGGTGCTGCTACTGTTGCTATGGTGCATGTACATGTGGATACGGACAAACTGGCAGTCAGCTATCTGTCAGCTTGAACTGTGTGCTAAACACAGCTAAAGTGTTCTATGGCACAGCTCTGTGTCCTCCCATTTGGGGGTTCACTACTGCAAGCCCTGAGCCAAAATGGAGCCGCAAAATACACACAAATGTAGACGTGCACACAGACAGTACAGCCAGGCATAAACGCACACACACCCACACACCAGCCAATGCCATTAAACAGAGATCAAATACAGGCATGCGTAAAGATCTGAAATGAAAACAATGTAGAAACCATACATGCAGGTCACAGACTCTCACAGCAGTCCGTGAACACGTGTAAAAAGCAGGCATACAGAGCACATACGTGCATAGAAATGAACACGCACACACCCTTTGTTGGTCCTGTTTGCCAAATCGTTGCTGGAACCACTCTTCACTACAGCACCTCATGGCCTGCTTCATCCAGCAGAGGACAGATGCTGCGTAGGAGAGTGATTTGGTGGTTTTTTTTTATTTATTTTTTTGTCTGTGTGTTTGTGTGTGTGTCTCTGCAGTTGCATACGCCCGGGAGGCATTATGTTGAGGAGTATGCTCTCCCACCCCTTTCGGCAGAGTGAGACAGCCGGCCTAGCAGAAACAGGATGGGCTAGTTTAGCTCAGGGCCACTGCTACACACACACGCACATACACACACACACACACATCTGCCAGCCTCTTAGCCATCTCCTCTTGCTGCTCCACAGTGGCCTCCCTTCAGTAAATAACACCATTTATTATCTATGTGAAGTCCCGAAATCAACTCCATGGAATAGATCGGCCGTATTGGTGAAAGCAAGCAGATTCAATGCATGTGCTGAATTTGACCAGAAGCTGCTGTTTCTGGCATGCAGCATAAATGCTAATATGTAAATGTTACCTTCAATGCTTCTTCTGAATCAATCTTTAGTTCTCCAGGTTTTTCTCTCAGCTTCTCAGTACAGTCGCATCCACAACATGTACAATATGTTGCATGATGATGTTTTACACAATTATTATCTACATTTAGCTGAGATTTAGGTTATATCTTAAAGTATTTTTCAGAGAAATGTAAAAAAAAAAAAATAGCAGTCATGCTAGGAGTCCGATGTGGTTATACTTGGTGCTGTGCCATACTGCAAATTTTGGTTAACTTATATGTATGCAGTCTGTTATGACTTATTAGGTGAAGCATCATTAATTTACTAATTTTGAACAAATTTTAATGAAAAGGAAACAGATCTTACATCTTTTCATGTATTTTCAAACTGGGATTTTTGGAGACCTGGAATGTAAATGTTCCCGTCTCCAAAGCACTTTGGGTGAACTTTTGTTTAAATGTGCGATAGGCTATAAATAAAATAGGCCGTGACAGTCATCACAAAAGAAGTTCACACTCAACAGAAAAGTCTTTAGGAGTCAGTAAGCAGGGCAGTAAATATCTGCACTAAACTGAATGACAATACATCTAATAGCTGCTTATATACTATATTTCTGCCTGGACCATAACTGCTATTATGTATCAATCTTTAGCCTTTGATCTATTTCTCGTATTTTCGTGTACATATATTCTATTTCTAATTTAAATCATTCTAACTGACAATTTTGGGTCAACTCTTTATATTAGACGTGATTTTAATGCATTGTTATGTTTTCTTGTACATGTCAAACATGCTTAAACTGACGATTCATTCATCTTCCTCTTCGCTAACATTTGCTCGATCAACACCAAAAACATGGATATCTGTCTTCTGTTCAGTGCAGTAGCTGCCATTATTGTGCTGCTCTTCTTAAAAAGCATTAAATTTAAAAATTTAAAAGCATTAAAAAAAAAAAACTCCCCACAGAGGACTAGTTCTGCATGGAAGGGTCTATTTTTCACAAGTGGAAGAGTGCACGTCTACCCCTCTGCAATGAAATGAAATGCTAATCATTTTGGGCCAGTTTATTCTGGTATTCAGTTTGAGCTTTTAAAGCAATTATGTGTATGCAGCTACTAATATTGCCACAAAATATTCACTAATTTACAAAACTGCCTTTAATGACCTACTAAAGCAGATATATTACACAGATAGTTAAATCAGTAAAAATGATATTGCAAGTTCTCCACCGTCTGTCATGTCTCATTGTAAAGAGTTTTGCCAGCTTGAGATTCATAAGTCATCAGTCTGTACTTAAAGCTGCATAATGACGTGCTGGAAATGAAAACCAAAAACATAAGATGGCAAGTGGACCACAAACTGCACGTCTGCCAAGCAACAAGCATCTGTGCGAAGCTATTTTAATGCATGGTGCAGACTCCTAGTAAGATTCATATCTGTATTTTTGGCTTGAAAAACTCAGACCTTTAAGTTCTTGTACTCAACTATCCACTGTTTATTTTGTTGTATGGTTTTTTGTCATACACAGAGGATCCTGATTGAATCTAAATCATATCAACAATATAAAATCTATTTTCTTTCCCATCTCTGTCTCTGTCTCCTTCAGTCATCACAGGATGCACAACCACCCGCCTCCCAGACTCAGCCTGAGGCTTCCACCTGCATGCATCACAGTAAGCTGATGTTAGATGAATGATGAGGTATGTGTGGTGGGTTTCTGTCAGACATAACACAGTCTGAAGGTCAATTTTCGTTTCATCAGACCACATATTTTGTGTCATGCTCTCAGAGCTTTAACATGATTTCTTTTCTCTTAAACTGTTGGCCTGCTGTGTTGGGTCTGTGGTTGTCTTCTTAGCCGAGGTCCTTCACACTCGATTACTGAACTTCATAACACAGGAAGAGTCAGGAAGCTTTTTTATATTGATGGACTGTTCTTGTTGGCATTTTTTTTCCTGGTCCAAATAAGTCTTATGTGGTGAGTCGATTCATCATTCCAGACTAAAATCCACTGACTTTTCCTCTGGTTTCTCCAGCTGCACTTACTGACTCACACTGCAAAACAGAATTGTTAACAAATTTATTTAAATTTCAATTCAGTTTAGATTTTTTATTTTTATTTTTTTGTGCGCAATGCAGATTTTCTGTGCGCAGAGACCGTGCCAGCAGTGCGCAATTGCGCATGCGCGCAGCTTAGAGGGAACTGTAGGTGTGGATTATTTTTTTCACTTTGCAGTCATTTCAGTCACATTAGTGTTGCTTTTTTTTTTCTTCTGGTTATCATTCTTTGGAAATTTAAAGATGTACACAGGCTGTTTGTCAAATTCTAGCATTCAGGCAAGATGCGTTTGGAGGATGAAGGCATGGCTAACCTGCTTACCTTAGGCTGTATCACCAAATGGTGTACTAACTAGTTTAGTTAATTCAGTAAAACTTTTTAATTCAGTCGTTCTTTAACATGTATAAAGGTTTTAAAAAAAAAAAACCTAACCCTTCCCTTAAAATGTAACTAATTATTCTTCATTGCTGCTAAAAATCTGAAATGTAAGTGCTAAGCACGCTATTATTAGGATTTAGCTAATTCAGATTTAAAGAGTGATACTTTGGGTCTGAATTGTCCATCTGGCTTGTCTGACAGACACTCCAAAGTCAAAATGATGTAAAATGAAAAAAAAATCTAATTGAACTCTGTGTGGATAACCAATTTAATCTGCTTTTAGCTCGTAAAATAATGGCTGAGTAATTCTTCACTCACATAAAATACCTGTTGTAGAAACGTTTGAACAATAGTTGAGAAAAACTTTTTTTCGGTGCAGTCTATCTAAGCTGATGGACTATTTTAGTCACTCGCCTGGAAAAAAGAAATTTATTTGGGGTTGCGACCTCTTTGCCCCCGTTGTTCCTTTTCCCTCACCCTCCTCAACTGCAAACACAATAGTTAACCCATAGATAAATATTTATGGGATGAAACTGCATCTGGATTTTTGCCAGGGTTCCCCATGAATTTTTCATTCACTGCAACACCGCCGAAGTGCATTGGGACCTGTTCATGCATGTGAACCTAGTGTCAGGAGGCACAGTGAAACGATGTCACAGTGACACAGCTCCAATGATACTAGTGCTGTGGTGGGAAAAAAGAGGCCTGAATTACACAGAAGATTGCATTGCAAAGTTACACTAAAGAGTATAAGGGCTCTTTTTGATATACTGTGTGTGCGCTGGAATGGTTAAAACACTTAGAGTCCCAGAGAGCAGCCATTTGGCTTTTGCACAGTGTACAGTGCATATGCCTTTACAGTTTGGTGCCCAGATTACACTATTTGAACTGTGAAATGCAGCGTGTGCAGGTATAGTGTTGGCGTACATAATTTAAATGGGGTGTTTTTGCACGTTTTACCCACTATCCTCTTCATTCCTCCCATCCATTCCACCACTGGGGGTCAGAGTTGATACCACAGGTTCAGAGTTCATACTGCTGGGAAATTGCACCTCAGCAGTGAAACACAATCGGTCCATGTGCCTGAAAGCAAACAGGCCAGCCGAGCTCTCATTTGATGACAAAGGTCCCGAACGCACTTCACTTGTGGTTGCGTGGGGAATCTTAGTACGTGTGTCCTGTATACAAGGGGTCAGGCTCATTTGTGAGCTGTCAAACAGAGATCAAGCACTATTCCTGCTCTCCAGAGAAAATGGATTCTGTTTGATGTTCAGTATGAGTAGTGGTTTGTGGGTGGTGGGGACGAGAGAATGGATGATAGACCAAAAGAGAGTATGAGAGAAAAAGGAATTAAAAAAAAAAAGAGTAAAAATAGAGGCGCAGAAACAGAATGAAGTTGAAAGCAAAAGAGGGGCTGTGAAGTTTGTCAGATTAAAGGTTGAAATTCAAATGAAAACAGCATCAACAACTAGAGATGAGGCAGGAAAACATGAGAATGACTAATGGCTGCCAAGAAAATAAGACCTCTAACTGAAGGAGAGGTGAGAAAAAAGGAGGGAAACGCTTTTCTGCCGCTAATGCTCTTCTGACTGTTAATGAATGCTGTTGTATGCAGAGATGAGGCAAAGTTTCATTATCTCCAAAGCTCCGGAAACTAAACTGGGTGAGTAGACCACAAAGTGAATGAATTAGAGAAACCGGGATACGCATGAGTCTCGTTTTGTTGTAGACAAATAATATTGTCATCAACAAGGGCTTTTTACTAATCAAAGATTACATTTCTTGAATGATGGCTTTTCAGCACTCTTTTAAACATTGCCAAAAAATATGAATTACAATCTGTGTGCAGTTTAGAAACAAGAAATTGCTGCTTTTTGATTTACACACATCCTTTTTAGAAACTATCAATAGATTAAAAAAAACAAACAAACCAGATAAACTGAAAACACTTCATGTCTTTGATAAAAAATATGAAATTTACTTATTGTCATAAAGGAGTGCTGATCTTGAATTTGCAGCCATAAGATATGCTGCTGGTATTTACCATATGCCAAAATCTATATGTGTGTTTATATCTGACAACCTTACATGACATTTCAGTGTATCTTGCAGTGGTGTAAAGTACGCCGCCATTGGACTCTAGAACAGTGGAATGATAAATAACGCTTCTCCGTCTGGCAATCTGATGGCCGAATCTGAGTTTGCTGTTTGCCAGAAGAACAGCACTTGTCTGACTGCATTGTGCCAAGTGTAAAGTTTGGTGGAGGAGGGATTATGATGTGCGGTTGTTTTTCAGTCATTGGGCTCAGCCTCTTAGTTCCAGTGAAAGGAACTCTTAATGCGTCCACATACCAAGACATTGTGGACAGTTTTAAAGCTACCAACTTTGTGGGAACAGTTTGGGGATGGTCCCTTCCTGTTCCAACATGACTGCACACCAGTGCACAAAGCAAAGTCCATTAAGACATGGATAAGTGAATTTGGTGTGGAAGAACTTGCCTGGCCTGCACCGAGTCCTGAACTTAACCCGATATAACACCTTTGTGATGAATTCGAGCAGAGACTGCGACCCAGGTCTTCTTGTCCGGCATTAGTGTCTGAGTTCATGAATGTCCTTACGGAAGAAAGCTCAAAAATTCCCATAAACACACTCCTAACCTTGTGGAAAGCCTTCCCAGAAAAGTTGAAGCTGTTATATCGGCAAAGGGTGGACTGACATCATGTTTAACCCGATGGATTAACAATGGGATCTCACTCAAGTTCAAATCTGTGTGAAGACAGATGAGTGAATACTTTTGCCAATATATTGTAGTATGAAAGACAGCTCAGGGGGCTCTGGATAGACAATGGGATTTGTACTGCTATATTAAATTAAAAACTTAAATCTTTTCCAAGCTTCAGCGCCTATTTTAAAAAACAAGGATCCAGATAATAGAAGCAGGACAGTGTTAACTGTTCTGCATGGTTCCTGATGCTGTTTATATTATAAGTATTTTGTTTACTTTCTACAGGGACTCATCAATTCAAGTTTCCCTAAGTGGCATGTGCCATTTTGTATGCCAAAGTGGAATGGAAACTGTGCCCAGCCAGCATGCAGTGCACCCACTCGGTCAAAGAAGATAAAAAGCC
>NW_005187415.1:1365881-1369115 GCF_000239375.1 Pundamilia nyererei
CAGTCCTTGATGTAAATGAGGACCCCAGTCATTGTCTGAGAAAACACTGTATCCCTGTTATCCTGTTGCACTGTGATCAAATGTAAAAATAACACCCCACTGGTTGTTATTTACAGTGATGGCACTGCTCTCTTCACAATCACAGAACATAACTCCCTTTGGGAATTGAGCCCTCAAAACAACCTCCATATGGCTCAGTGAAACTGAATTCAAATTCTACCTTTGCTGTACTACAGGAAACTGAAGTTGCCAGCTATGCCATATCTTTTTTTTCCACTCCAAGCTCTGAAGGTAAGACCCTGGAAAACACCATTTTGCAACCATGCTGCAAACTGAAATTAAGGACTAGGCATAGATTCTCAGAGAAAGAAGATGTGAGGAGGTGAGAGTCATATGTAGCGTCTCGACTGCCTTTCTGTTCGTAATACCTCTTACCGTATATCCACATGTATTCATCATCTCTTCTGTCAGTGACTCTTTTTCATCTCTACCTTCACACATGCACTTGCTTGCACGCTCCTTGCTTTTCCTATCAAACTTTCTTCACTGTTTTACTTTCTGTATCCATCTCCCCCTGTCTGTGTCTGAATCCCATTCCATCTTATTCTCACCTCTCAAACTCTTACCCTCCACTATCCATCTCCTCCTCCGCCCCCTATCTATCCTATTCTGCTTCTTTTGGCATGACTGATTGCTGAAACTGGGCTGACTCTCCACCGCATCGCCTGCAAAGTATCCCCTACAACCACAACTATGTCAACCCTCGATACCCCAGCCTCCGCGTGCATTGATTACCCTACATTGCAAGGAGATAATCAGTGGGCGTGACCAGATTTTGAAACATGATGGGTCCGTGCTTGTGTTTAAATGAAGCTGATCTTGCTGGTTTTTAATCAGAGTCGCAGAGGACGCTTAATCAAGCAGTGTTTTGATGGATTCACAAAATAGGAAACCCATTCATCAAGTCAATTACACATTAATCACGAGCTCACCCGCAGATTTGGGAGTGAGACATGAGGAGGGGCTCCACTTTGTTCTTGGAATGAATAGCAAGCGGCATTATGTAAAACCCTCTTATCCATGGCAATGAGTCTGTGAATTATTGTACAATAAAGCGGGGTCTGTTGAAGGATGTTGATCAGCCAACCATTTATGTGTTTTACAAAGACAGACTCTTGAAGTGGCTCCATTTTGATCACTGCTTGGTATGTTTCACTACAAGAATAATAGTATGTATTAAACCGCCATGTGCATAATGGGTAAAAAAAACATCCATTGATAGCTTTGTCTATACAGTAATGCAGCACTGCGAAGAGCCTTCCCACGATTGAACGTAAATGAAAGCCCATTCGTTGCCTAGTGCAGACACAGTAGGATTGATATTTAAATATTGATTATCATATTTCTTCGCCTTTAGAGTGCACTGTATGAACCATTTAATCTGTGTAGCTTCTAGTGCCAGTTAGTATTAAGGTTAAAACAGGTGAACTGTTCCCACAAACCACTGGCAGCGTGCATGAATAAATCATTCAGACTGACAAGCTCAGAAGTTGTCAGGAAATCAGGAATGAAATATGAATAATGAAAACTATGTCAGGAGTGATAGTGTGTGTGTATATTGTAATGGCTGTTGGCTCTAAACACATCTTGGCAGCAACTGAGGTAAGTAATGCGAGAGCAATGAGAAAGTCCTAGTTTTCTATTTCTAGTTTCTATAAACTGAAAAGTATGTACAGCACCGGAGCTGGAATACTTACAGTTTATGCATATTTAACAAGAATAAACACAAGTTCTCAATTTTTTTTATCATTCTGTAAAGACAGATGAAGAGAAAAATTCATTGAGAAGAGATAAATAAATCTAGTGATAAAAGATGATGTATTGCACATGTCACACACGTTTATATATTATTTTATTTTTCCTAATTCCCTTTTTCTGTCTGTCCATGCATACTCTTCTCATTCTCATTCTCTAATCATAAATGATGGTGGCAGATGGCTCCCCCTTGCTGAGCCTGGTTATTCTGGTGATTTCTTCTTGTTAAAAGGACATTCTTCCTTCCCACTGTTGCTAAGTGATTGCTCAGAGGATTCTCTTGTTAGGGTTATCTCTCTGATATTGTACAGTGGGGTCATTACCTTGCAGCATAAAATACTTTGAATTGACTGTTCTTGTGAACTGGCACTATATAACTAAAACTGAGCTGAATCCATACATCCATCCGTCTCACTTTAAACTTTTCGTATTGTGGAGCTATTGTGGTACTGTAAGGATAATCTTTGTGTTTACAGGTTAGGATAACCGTAGAGACACATACTGCCACTGAAAGATGCAACCTGAACATTGTTTTCCAACTTGGAATCCAGAAAAATATCTATAATCTTCAATATTAAATGCAGTCATTAGTGGTGAATGGCACAGTCATCTGGCCCTTCAACCAGAGGACAAGTCCTGTCTATCACTGCCTTTTCTGTTGCTGTTTGAGGATTAGCTCTCTCATTAGGCAATAAATTATATGATTAAGTTTAAAGGGAAAAAAGGCAGATCAGCAAAAAGCCTCTCTTCCTTGGTTACCAGAAGAACACTGTTGCCTGCGATCTGTACGTCTGTTTCACATGTTAGTTGACTTCTGTTGAACTCTATCGGCAGTGCCTGAACTTCTCTCCTCCAAACTCTCCCAGCTCAGCATGTCACCAGCCACCTGTCAGTGGATCACCAGCTTCCTGACAGACAGAGAGCAGCAAGTGAGGCTGGGGGAGATCACCTCTGAAACTCGGTCCCTCAGTATTGGTGCCCCTCAAGGATGTGTCCTCTCACCACTACTGTTCTCCCTCTACACTAACGACTGCACCTCCAAGAACTCGGCTGTTAAACTCCTAAAGTTTGCAGATGACACCACTGTCATTGGCCTCATTCAAGATGGTGATGAGTCTGCATACCGGCAGGAAGTTGAGCGGCTGGTACTCTGGTGCAGTCAGCACAATCTGGAGCTGAACGCTCTTAAAACTGTAGAGATGACAGTGGATTTCAGGAGACATCCGTCAACTCTGCTCCCACTCACCATATCAGACAGCCCTGTGTCGACTGTGAAGATCTTCAAGTTCCTGGGTACAACCATCTCCCAGGACCTGAAGTGGGAGACCAACATCAACTCCATCCTCAAAAAGACCCAGCAGAGGATGTACTTCCTGAGACAACTGGGGAAGTACAGTCTTCCACAGGAGCTGCTGATCC
>NW_005187415.1:1369507-1384469 GCF_000239375.1 Pundamilia nyererei
AGATTCGTTATTTATAGTTGGTTTACACAGCTTTGTGTATGTATGTGTAATGTGTGTATATAGACACATGTGTGTGTGTGATTTATATTGCTGTGCTTGAGAGCCACCATCTACCGGACCCAAATTCCCTGTATGTGTCTGCACATATACTTGGCCAATAAACACGATTCTGATTCTGAACGCCATCCATCCATCCATCCATCCATCCATCCATCCATCCATCCATCCATCCATCCATCCACCCACCTGTCAGTCCGTCCGTCCATTTGAGGGCAGGTAATTTTAAGCAGAGCTGACAAGAACTCTCTACCTAACCATCAGATTCAACAGCATGCTTATCCATTCCCAATTCACCGAAGAGACATAACATGTCTAGCATGTCCAAGGTCTAACCATGAGCCTCTGCTAGGTTAGACATGCCTGAAACACCTCACCTAGGAAGCACCAAAGAGGCCTCTGTGTCAGATGCTTGAACCACCTTAACCAGCAGTGGCTCTAATCTGAGCCTCTCCTAATGACTGAACTTCACATCCTGCTGCCTGTTCACGCCATCTTTTCTTTTAGTTAAAGCTTATTAGGTTAGGCGCGGGTAGTAACATAGATTGACCAGTAAACTGACAACCTGATGGAATAATAATCATGTGTAACACTTGTCTGAACACCACAGAGCTATAACAATATTCTAGTGGTTAGAGTTTGACCACCTTTAAGTCCTCATTAAAAGTGTTTCTTTAAAAGCTTAAATATTCTTTAAAAAATCTACACTACCCTCCTTTTCTCTGTTTCTGTCCCTGCTCTGAAATGTATAATTTCCTCTAAAAGTGTTTCTTTTAATTTGCTTTGTTTTTCTGTCTCCCTTTAATGCTTTAATGCATTATGTAAAGCAGACAGATGGAGAATGCACTTTGAATTACTCTTGTGTATGAAATGTGCTATATAAACAAACTTGCCTTGCCTTGGAAATTTCGCCAAGAAAAAGACAGTGAAGCAGTGACTATAATGAAGAATATACTATATTGGAAGGGCTTCAAGATGTAAAAATTTTTTTTAAATTACAAAATTCATTTCCTAATTTGCCTAAAGTCTTTTGAATATGATTTTATTGTATAGAAAACCGTAGATCTTTGAGAAAAGTAAGTAGCAAACAAGAAATAATAAGGACTGCAACATTGCATATTTACTGTCTGACATATACTCAAAAGCGTTGGGCTTTTAATCAAAAGTCACATAAAAGTGAAGATCCATCCATTCTCTTATGCATATCCAATTCAGGGTTGTGGCAGGTTGTAACACAGGACAAAAGCTGGGGTACAACCCAGAAAGGTCGCCAGTTTATCTCAGGGTTAACACAAGAAAATGAGCAGTTGTTGTGCACGATGCATTAGATGTTTTTGTTTATCTTGTTTCAGTTTTAGCAGTCTTAAAATCTATTCACACATGTGATAAGAAGTGATTCACCTTGTCCAATGCAAGGTGAATCCAACTGCAATCCACAGTCCTCTGTAAAATTCCTAAATTTTTCTAAATACAGTGACAAACTTCAGTACAATGAAACAGACAAGCCAAATCCCCCATTTGTTACTTTTTTGCACTACAGCTCAGCAAGGAAGCATTGTTCAGGTGAACACCAAGACAGAGAAATGAGCATTTAGACATACAGCAAAATAAAAACAAATCCAGTGACTTCTAACAGGTAAAGTGCAACTGATGGCACATTTTCCTGCACACTTTTTAAATAGCCATGTTATGAGGTATATGGTAGAAAGCAGACTATTATTGCAGGTCTTGGGTTGATTGAACATTTTCACCCTGCTTGATTGCATACATTTACTTCTCTTTAAGAAACCAATGGTGCATACTCACCTACATATGGGCATGGCAGTGTGCAGTGTTGCAGACTGTCTGCTGCAACCGGAGCAAAGAGGAACCGGGCTTTTAAGAGCTTACCATTGCGTGAAGCGTAATACATTTAAAATGCGTCTAAAAATGCTGCTAAATGGACTGACGCAGTAGCAGACATGCCTGGCAACCACATTTGTCAGAACCACTTTTGCATCGCAAATGATTAGCACAGTGATGGAGCATTATTTTTTAATCACAGAAACACCAATTCATCATCCGTAGGCTCTCTTAACTTAACGTCAGTGCACTCAATCAAGGCAGTTACATTTGGGGGATGCGGACGTTGCTACAAAGTGTGATTTGAAAACTGCCTAAACACCCGCTGTGAGAAATCCTAATGTTCCAGCCATCAGAACTAGTTTATTTTAACGATTTACATAAGACCAGATGTGGATGTTTCTGTCTATCTGATATATTATTCAAAAAGCAGACTAAGCAAAGCATTACCAAATACGTGGAAATCCAAAAATATTAATTTGTTTTTACTATAGAATATGAGGAACACACAAGTAATGCATGCAAAGAACGTGACTCTTGTTTACAATGAATATGGCAGTGGTAATGCTATTTTATAGTGTGTCATTATCCTCATGCACAACAGGTGGTAATTGATCTAATGTATTTCATTATTTCTAACAGTTATTGAAAGAGGCAACAACTGTGTGTCTGTTTCAAGGGCAAATAACAAACAGCAACAAAAGGAATAATGGTGAATGGTACTGTATTAAAACATGGGTTAATAGTCCAGTCTCTTTTGCCTGGACTTGTTTGCCCCATGTTCATGAGGTGTATAATAACTTTTAATGAGGTTTCCTCTCTCGAGCGGCATGTCTGAGGAGAATAATTAAGCTTGAAATATGTTGTTTTTGCTGCAAGCTTGTGCTTCTTTGCACCTGATGTGTTGTGATTTATTGTTCTTACCAGCAAATAAAACCATTACTGCCTCTATTTCTGCAAGTGGCTTCAAAATTTCCTTTGTTTGCACAGACAATGGCAGAACTGAGTACTCCGCTCATATCATTTGGGAAGGGTGAACTGAGTTCAAATGTAGCTGGGTGATTTCACCCATCCGTGTGTTTTAAGCCACGAATGGTTGAGTGTGTCGTTGGCCAACCTCAGCTAAAAGATATCTCTCCCAGAACCCCCTTCCCTTCTGGCAATATCCAAGACCATATTTCTCCTGTCAGTTCACATCCAGACCTGGAGTAAGCCAGCTGGCCTTTCTCAATCACAGTCCCCAGCCAGAGAGCCATAGGGCTCTCTATCCTCTGAACATTTTCAGCCAGAAAAAGTCACACTTGCCTCTTTGTGCCAAAACAGCAAGGAGCCATATGCACATTACGTTCTTGATGCATGGCAAAGCAACAAAAGCTTGTTTAAAAGGAAAAGGCCAGCACACTGTTGTTCACACTTCTAATGTGATGGGGGGGGGGGTCTTTAAGGTCCAATCAAGATTGAGCCATGAAAACCACCTGGCTATCTTAGAAAGTGCTAGTGTTTAAGCTCTGAGTGAAACTGCAGCCATACCCGATGAGGGTTATCTGTCTTTGCATTCACCCCCCTTTACGTTCTCACATAGATTTTTACCTGCAAATCCCCATTGATGTTTCCATCCACACAGTTGCCAAAACCAGTCAAGATAACCTCAGCAAAGTTTAATCATGAGTCAGATAACTTGGTCCCAAATCACAGGAAAAAAAAAACCCAAACATGTATTGGTGCCAAATACAAACCTCCTTCTGTGTTTGTTGTGATAAATTACTTCAATATCACGTTGGGCCATCTTGTCTCACTGAGGAATGAAAACTGAGTCAGCTTGCCATGTTATAATTTTAATAATATGGTTTTTGTAATCCGACGATACACTGCTGAAACATAGTGAAGTAGTTCTAATTCTTTTTCACTCTAGCGGCTCAAAAGGTTTCTCATGTTTCTTGTTGGACTATATTATCTATTCATTTGGACCGCAATCTATTCTTCTGTCAGATAACCAGCCAACTGAATACTGAGCAACATGCTCCATGCTTGGAGCTCCAGTCCAGGATCTGACTTTGAATAATGGTTCCCCTATAGCTTCATGTAGATAAGACTTGCTGGAAACATACTGTAGGGATCTGTCTGACCAGTCAAATGAGACACACTAGTTTGCTCAATCAGTGAGCTGCAGCCAGAAGAAAAATGTGTACATTTCACAAAAAAATACTCTTGCGTGGTATCTCTATTATACAGTTTTTCCCTATTGGGAGGGTGGGTACCTTTCAAAAGTGGTCAAGTGATTTTTTTTCCCCACTATTGGATTCTTAAGAATATATAAATATTTTTAATTAATGATAACTAATCAATGTATTTTTTCCAAGAGGTGGCACTCTTGGAAAGCATAAATTGTAAAGATAGATAAATAGACACATTTTATTTTTTACAGTTTTTTTTAATCCTCAAAAATAGTGTTTTTTTTTCTGGCTTCATGTTGATTTTTAGAAGCAGGAAATGACCACATTTTAAAAAAAAAAAGACTGTTTTTTATTTATTAGCTTTCTCTAGCAATCATAATTAGAAAGCTACACATAGAGACATATGCTAAGTCCTAGGTAAGTATAAAAAGGATAAAAGTCCTGCTTTGTTAGTGACATAATAGTGACACAAATTACTTTTTTTACTGTTTACGATTTCTTTCTTCTACATATATATATGTGTGCGTGTGTGTGTATATGCCAATTTCTTGAGCTTTTGATTTTTGTAATTGATGTCCGAGGAGTAAAGGTCAGAAAGGTGATAAATCAGCAACATGACACACTTCATAGAAATAAATGCTCTTTGAGATATTAGATTCAAGCAGGGCACACAGCATGGCACCCTGCTGGAAAGACTGAAGCATTGTTTGCTGTGGAGGAAACTGTTAGAGAAATTAGTTGTAAATGACTACGAACTGCAGTGAAAAAAATAAAAGTACAATATAAAATAAAGCTTTGTTTTGATCACAGTGCCTTGTGTATCTTAAACTAAACTATGTAGTTTAATGACACACTCATTAATCAAATAAGATTTTTAGTTTTATTTTATTTGAATGGTTACACTGCACACATAATTTATTTCACATTAAAGCCTTGTGTGTGATTTGTACGTCATCCACAGTGCCTCAGAATAACAATGGGCTTGATGGCAAAAGTGTGATTTAGTTACAAGTTGAAATGATTTAGTTGAATTCAATCAAGATTGAAGCCAAGCCCTTAGAAGCAGTCACAATAAAGCAAGCTGATTGGCAGGCAACACCAGCTCCTCTCACTCTAAATGTGGTAAACCTGCTGAGAGGTTTTTCAGTCAGTGTGTCAGTTTAGATGCTGTGAGCTGGCATGCATACAAACACTGACTTTGTAAGTGGGGGGGAGTCCAAAGTTTTTATGCATTTATTGCAAAGTCTCTTCTCAGATATAGACATAATCTTTAGGTTTGTGATTAAACAAAACGTTTTACACACTGCTTATGTTTATTTTACTGCACTATCATTCAGTGCATTTTCTTTTCTAATTATCTTTCTGTATAGCTTTTCTGTTTTTATTTTCATTGTTAGTGATGGACTGCTTATATTTGCAAGGAATGATGTATGCACACAATTCAAGCATAGTGTAATTGATATCAGCCTCACTTTTTACTGTTCAGCCTTTATGCACCATGATTAGACTGTAAAATGTGACTGGTAGAACAGAATGGTTTTAACTCTCAGTAGCAACTCTGTAGTTGTGGTGGTTGTGGTTCAAACTAACTACAGCTGTTCATCAAACATACCAACACGAAAGTTGGAAATTTCCTTTCTGGATGGTCATTCTTTTGAAAAACACAATGCTCTTTCAGAAGAAGTGTTAAAAAGGTGCCTTTTTCCTGCACTATGGTTGTATTCTTGGACTCCACTAGAATAGCCTTGCAAGATTATAGATCAGGTAGTCCTTGGAGAAGCACATACAAATGAACATATGAAAGATGTCTTATTTAAGCTTTGCAGATCCAAGGCAAGAGTAGAGAAGTCTCTAGAGTCTAAAGTCTGATGGTTTGTCTCACAGGGATTACTTTTACATCCACTTACCTTTGTGTTTTGAAACTTTGGCCATGTTCAGTACAAACACCCAACATTATCACAGCGTATACTTGACAAATTAAAGAAAAACAGGCAAGGTCAGCTTTAAGTGCAGCATTAAAATAACAAATTTTCATCCGAGATGTTAAAGAATGCAAAGAACATTGTTCTGTTATCACTAAAAGTTGTAAAATGTTGTATCACTAAAATATCATTCTCAGTCAGTTCTTATTTATTATGTGTTTACAGCGCCCTCTGTGGTTGCTCCAAGTAATGCACTTAAGAAACGGCTTTATTTTGGAAAAAACGTTATTTTAGGAAGTCCGCTCAGTCAAGCAAATCAAGTGAGCAAGAAGAAAGGAAACATATCGGCACACAGTTTAGGGTGTCCTGTTGGAAAAACTACTGTCCACATCTTCTGTTTATGGTTGTATCGTATACTTAAAGTATAAGTTGCAACTTTGTTTTTTGTACAATATGTTGCCCGCTAATGCAGTATTTGGTTGTAAAGCTAGTCCTTTTGTTAAGCTAGTTACCTGTGATTTTGGAGGTCGTCTGGGATAGCATCAGTAGTAGTTTAAAAAGTTTACATAATTAGACATATGTAGTAGCAAGGTGGTATATAAATGCATATTATGCTGCACATATGTATGTCATGACTGTATTTTTTGTCTCGTTTTTAGTTTTACCCTTTTGAATGTCAGTAAACCTGTTGACAACGCTCATTGGTCTTCAGAGTGGTGATATAAGAAAGGTGTTAACGCCCCTGCATCAGACATGCACCCATAACGGCACAAACATTGTTCTGCAACCAAATCTGTTGCAAAGAGATCAGTTACTATTTTACACGTCTCTGAATGCATAGGCTAAAGTCACAGCCAATGAGCAAATGGCCCTGTCAGTTCGCAAGTTAATGACAGGTTATTTTAACGCCGCCGTTGTCCACATCGGTGTTGTGTGTGTATTAACCAGTGAAGATACAGGGGGCCACAAACATATAATGTTTGGGAAGGGCCCGGAGGTTTAAAATGCCAGGGCAGATTAATTCACCTCCTACTATGACGGCTGCCCGCTGTTTAGATCCACAGCCCGACAGCTGTCCTCACTGGCTTTGATAAAAGAGGGCTGCTGGAGTGGCTGAGAAAGACGCGAGAGAGAAAGGGGGAATGAACCGAAAAGCAATAGAGAGGCAGGAAGAAAGAGGATGACTGTCTTCTGTAACCAAGGACAAAGTCCAGATTGGAGGGGCGGGCATATGATTGACAGGTCTTTGCTTTTGATCAGCCGGGAGAGAGATGGGATGAGACAAGTATGTGCATGACTGAGTGTGTGTGAGTGTGTAGCTAGGAGACAGTCCCCATGGAGACAGCTAGACTGAGCATTCAGTCAAGAGTGGGGAAGTGAGCACAGAGGACAGTGTGTGTGTCTGTGCTGTGCACACATGTGACAATAATGTGACGAGATTGATGAAACCCAGTGCTTCTCTGGAAGCATACAGTGTGTTCTCGCATATATATACCATTAACAATATATACAGGATAATACAGTAAGTACTGTGTATGTGGGCTGACAGTTGCTGAATATTTTAGTGGTTAACTTTTCTTTTTTTAAGACCATCAGTTGGACCAACATCAGCCACTCTACACGTTCGTTTAAAAAAAACAGCACAAATTACTCAGAACAGCTGTACCAAGCATGACTAATTTGAAAACACTTGAAATCGATTAGAACAAAATTCATATTTTCCAGGTTCCCTTGGAAACAATGTCAGAAACTTTTTTCAAGCCCGTCCTAGAACAGTACCCTTGTTCATGTCATTCCAGCTGTCTGTGCTAACTGCTCAGAGGTCTCTTCATATTGTAATTCCATGTAAAAAGGATTCTTAGAAAGTTCTGTTAGTTAACATCAGGCTCTGACAGTCCATTAGAAAACTCAAGTACCTATCTCCCAAAAATTAAACTATTTTCAGTCTAATCAGATTATGTTGCATAATATAAAGGAGTAAAATGTCAAATATCCTGTAAAGGAAAAACTTGATTTGTTGATCCAGATTGCTGAACCTTCCAATTAGATTTTGCTGAACTTTAAACTACTTTTTTTTTTCACTGAACCACAATAGATTTTGCCACTTATCTCTTACATTAATGTTGAATTGGGAAGTAATCTTTTTGTGGCAAGTGTGAAGAATGGGACCAATCACTACAAAATAACTGAGAACTCATGTAGGGTTTCTCTTGCATACGGATATTTTTTAGCGTCCTCTCAAAGAGCTTTTAGTCTGAACCAAAGGAAAACTATCAGCACTGTAATACATTTTTTAAACGAAATATTTTAATTGGGGTTTCATTTTTTCAACAATAATTGGTTTTGTCAAATTAGCAGAGTTATCTTTATTTATCTTTGACCTTCTCCTTACAGAGGTCACACTGCATTGTGGATACCTGAAAAGGTCATGCTGGGTGGCATGGGGGTCGTCTTTTTGATGTCTTTGGTATTTTTGCTTCTACAGAGACCTCAGAGACCGCTCACCTGCCTGGTGCCCGGAGTGGAAGGTGATTTAGTTAGTTTATTTGTTTTTTTTAGGAGAGGAAAGGTATTTGAGTCTACATAAATATTATCAGCACTTACAAGCTGTTCAAGTCAAGGACTTATCTGGACTTTTGGCAGTGGTACAAATGGATAGTTTTTATACTTTTGTACAGATACAACAATTTTTTTTAAACATTGAGTCTGTTCTGTGTCTGACGTGTATGTATTTGGATGGATGCTGAATTTTAGACCCACCTGCATGGGACAGTGGGTCTGCATATCCCATGTCTCTGTGTGTGTGTGTTTTTTTAAAATGGGGCCAAGGGTCTCTTTGAGACTGTTACGAAAACTGTCCCTGTTCCCAACACATTTCCTGCAGAGACAGACATGGTCTGGTCTTTGGAGGTTCATAGGGGAGTCTTGAAAAAGATAAATAGTACAGTATAGAATAAAACAGTATGAATGCACTCTATAGACAATCAGTTAGTGTGCCAGTGCCAGATGTTCTTGCTATTTTTACTTTCTTTAATATAGATTAAACTATTATGGATGTTATGTTTTCATGTCTCTGGGTGACTGATTAATTAGCTGTTTTATTTCGAATGTAAATATAAATGTAAAAATATGCTTTGATTTTTTTCTGTGAACATTGTAAGGAAAAAACAAAACACTGAATTGCCACGAATAGCTATAAACCACAGAGTTCACATGCTTAGCCTACTATTTTTATAATTTACAAATCACTGTTCATCAAAATATAAGATGTAAGCAAACAGAATATGATTTTGTGAGATAGTAGAAGTAAATACGTTTTTGCAGCCATCTGAAACATTACTAAGAGTTAATCACCAATATATTGATATCGGATTTATAGATTCTAAATAGATCTGTAGTTTGAAATTTGGTATCGATATACTTTTTATCCCTGAAAACTGACCCACACCATATTGTGCTGGCATGAAATATGAACATTATGCAATAGTTAGGAACAGTGCTACACAGCAGTACCAATTTTCACATTTTTATTTATTCAGCTTTAATTCTATGTTTATTTATTCTACTGTCTCACTGTCTCACTGTCTGGTGTTTTATGTCTGCATCATGAAGTAGCATTTTAATTTTGTCTTATACCTCACAATAAAGAATAAATATGTTTTGATAATTACTATAGAAAAACCTGGCCCCAGTGAATTTTAGTAACAGGAACAACCAGAACATGCATGGTTTACAGTCATGTTTACATGTGTAGTCACCCACCCAAAGGTCTACTGTGAGCCATGGAACACTCTGCTGCGGCTATGTGAGTACTGTTTCAAGATGACTTCATATTGAAAAATAGTCATGATTATTCTGTAGTGACACGCAGTGTCATATCTGACAGAACTGTGGTTGAACTTAAAAAAGATGGAGGTCATTTCTTTGTGAAGCTGAAAGAATTACTTGTTTGTAGCAGTACTCGTGTCTTTTCGGCATAATGTGCTGCATGTTGGACCATCGCTGGTATTTTCAGCTTTTTTCACTTTATAAATTTTCAAATTTAATGTCTTTCATTGTTAGGTAAAGCAAGAAAAGTGAAGGTGTGCTGTCTTGAGCTCTGGCAGAAAGATTCTGAAGACACAGTGCACAGCGTTTTAGAGCTGTGTCTCATCTAAACCTGCAGAACAAATTCCTCTGTAATCAAAAACCTTCACATACGGCGGAGTGCATCTCGACATTTTCCATCTCATTTTCTATGTGAACCGGCCGATTTGTTCACAGATAACCTCAATCTAAGAGCAAGAGCATGAGAATGGGTCATGGAAGAGGGCAGAAAGAATGTCATTGTGCTCACAGGCAGTTATACATGTAGCCTACTCGTAGTCTGAAAGTCCTTTATTACAGCAATCAATACCTGCTGTATCAGAGACAGGAATGCACGTTATGAGATACCAACCAGTGAGTTGATGGAACTTAAATGAGTCCTTTGACGATTAATAAATGATACAGCATAAAAAAATCCAAATTAAAGTCCAATTTGTGCTATAGAAGTGAGTAGCAATACATAATTTATTTTTTACAATGTATTATTAATTCAGGTTAATGAATAAAATGGCGACAGTACATTTTAAATGTTGACATGTAGAGAGGTTTAAGCACTGGTTTTCAGCTTTATATGTGGCAGCCCTTCAACAGCTTTCTCGTTCATGCAGAATAATAATAGTAAATAAACAGAGCAGAGCTGATTTGAATTGATTTTTTTGAAATAAGGTCTTAGAGCACTCTGATGTTATGTCTCCTGCAAATGGACTTTGTTCAATACACACGTCAAGCTATTTGACTGATGTTAAACAATGAGCTTGATTTCCCTTCTGACATGATTTTGTAAATTACTAATAGTAGTTACAAGAAATTAATCATACTTAGGTTTCGAGCAGCATTAACAGAAAAAAATATGCTCTAACTCTACCTCATAGTTCTTTGAAAAAATATTTATGTATCCTATTTGAACAATGTGCCACCTAGGCTGTGTATTAGATGTAGTTTAGCTTTGTACCTGCAGCTCTCATTTAATGAAGGCTACAGGTAGCCAGTTAAAAGGAAATACACTGTCTAAATAAAGACATGTGGAATCTCACTTAAGCCATCAACTTTAACTGTTGTGCCCAACTTTTATTCTGAAGGTCAATGATCTCTTTTTCCAGTATGCATTGCACTCAAGCTTTACTACCTCTCTGTGTTTGGTTAGTGACAGTTGCAGACAAGTTGGTTTCTTTCATGCAAACTATGGGTGACCTGCAGCAATCTGCTAACAAGCAAAGCAATCATTAGAAGGTTTTTGGTGCAGCACCTTCTGTAAGACTGATTTCACCGACTAATAGCCAGCATATTCTGAATGAATATGAATATTCTCCATTTCTTGATTTTTTTTTATTGTATACTATAGCAATTTTGATGTCTGCAGAGCAACTACTCACAGCAGCTTTTGCCTTACATAATAAGTATTCAGGGAGATACTGAAGAGCATACAGTATTTTCATTATTGTCAATTTGATCAGAGAAAAGATTGGACTCATTCCTGGTGTATTTTGATGGTGTTCTGTTATGAATGGTGTTTCATGAGCAGCTACTGGTTTGCAGGGAAATAAGAAAGCACACAGGTTGGCAGGTATAATTAGTGAAACTTGGCTTAATTCAAGCACTGCTGTCCAGGCTGTTTCCTCGCCTTCTATCTTCTGCTTGCTGAATTCCCACTATGATCTGGAATAGAAATAAATCTGTAAAGGATAAAAGAATAGTGAACAGTTTTTTCCTCCACTCAGGGCAATGACACACTGTATCATACAACATGCTTGGATTGACAGCTCTGGGTATCTGCATTAAACTAGCTGGGCTGTCAAATGTGAAAGGGGCCATAAAATCAGTTTTAAACGACACTTTTGCTGTAAAATACCCAGATTCTGAAGCGGCAGAAATTGCATTTCGTGACAGGTTGGGACTGTCACATTTTTAGGAGGAAATTGAGGGAATAGTCACATCTGAATCAGGTTTGCTCTGTGAAAGAGATTTAAGTATTCTGGCTGTCAGGCACACATGCAAAACTCAGGATGGTCTGCACAAGACAAATATAAAAATATATAGACAAGAGTCAAATCTGCTGTGTCCTGCCACCGAGTTGCACTCTTAGGGAGTGGGAAAGATGATAAATAACTCAGTGGTTATCTGTCGTTGTCAGTTTATGCCAGATGTATGTATGAATGAGTTTCATGTCATGTGTATTACTTGAATAAATTGGCTGAGTCTGATAACACTAATGTTAGTTTTCCACTATTAAAAGAGTTCTCTGCCAAGTGTGCTAATTTGAAAGCTTCATGCAATGTAGAGAAAAAAAGCTAATAGGATAAAGCGTTTATACTTTTCTTCAGAGTTTTAAGCACCTATCTCAATATTTAGAATAACTACCGTAAAACTTTATTGTTTATATATGTGTACGTATGAGTCATAATCCATTTCAATGTTATGAACGTAATTATGGGACTAAGTAGGGTTGAAAAAAAGTTTTTTGGGAAGAACTTTTGTATGATGTTTGAAATGTTACAGGCCTCTGGTGATTGGTCAGATGCAATAATGCTACTGTCTGGCACATGAGCTGATTTTTGTTGATGGGTTGTGACAAATGGTTGGTTCTACAACTTCATAGTGAGTCATGGAGACCACACTACAGTTGCTATTCTAAGCACTAATTGTCTTGTATGTTGGGGTTTTCTCTCCTTTATTGTAGATTCTTTACCTCATAATATAAATCACATGGTTGTTGTGATTTGGCACTATATAAATGAAGCTGAACTGAATTGAATCAACAGGCTTTTTCCTCCACACTCACACTCAAATGGATGCATTGGGACAACTGTTTATCATGCAGACTGGAGGTGCCTGGGACTGAATCACTAATCTTCCAGTTGGTACACAACCCGCTCTACCTCCCGAACCACCCTAAATTTAAAGGCTAAAGCTAGTCTAAAAGCAGATTGGCTACATTTTAAATATGCTGATGCTTGATTTGACCAGGATCTGGGGAGATTGAAAGCCAGGGTAGACCTTTACTATCTTCATTGTTCCATTTTGGAAGAGTTTTTGCAGTTTGGCAGGGTGAACTGTCATGCTGGGGAAGGCTGCGCCGTTGGGGGGTGCTTTTACCACAATGGTCGTTTTTGGTCTGCAGTATTGTTGGTGAGTGGTTTATGCCACATGAACGCCAGGACTCAAAGATTCCCTTTGGAGCAGTAATTCACAGCAAAAATAATCAATGCTAATCACTTCATCTGCAGTTTAAATGTTGCGTGTCTGATCATTTCAGGGCACAATCTGCAAAAAAGCATTTTTTCAATCACAGAAACAGGTAGTGATGCAATCTTTTTCCTCACAATGCATCAAATTCTTAACCTACATAAACTCCTGTATAACAGCTGTATAACAGCTACACTTCTTTTTCAATCACCACATGAATGTGCTTTTAAATCTGTTTCTAGTTTCAATACCATCCATTATGGTTAGTACAGAGTGTGCAACTGAAGTGTCAAAATGGAGAGGATCATCACAGTGGAATATACTGACTGTGCAATTAGAGGAAAAAATCCCTGTCTGAGTAGGAGGATAGTGGACAGCAAATTACATCATCTGTCCAAGTTTAATATAAAATGATGATCAAATATGAAAAGTAATAAGTATGTGATTTGGTGTTTTTATGATAGTGACTTTTTATCGTTACTTGCACCGGTAAACTGTATGCAGATGGACTCTTAAAATAAGTCTGTCTTTTAATTCCAGCACACTTCAATCTCCACTTCTTCAGTCTCACTCCCACTCAGCTGATCTCGTGTTTGGTTGCTCGCTCTCTCCCACAGAGACAAATCCACACAGGATTTTATTACCCTTTGAACATTACCAAACCTTTCTCTAAAAATAAATCAGTTGCTTTCTGTCAATAAAGAAACAAACAAAAAACTACATTTACACCACAAGTCAGCAGCTGCCATTTAAGACAAGTTCCAGCACTGTATGAAAAGAGTATGACCATAACACCTGCCACCGTTTATAGACCCACAACTTAAAAAGGGAGACAGCCTGGAAGAGCACACTTGGCATATCGGCCCCAGTTCCAACTGTTTCTTCTTTAGGAGCTGAAAAGACAGATGCTGCATAGCGTCTTTAATTGCAACCTTCTGCTCGTTAATTTACAAGACATGCTTTCTAATGTAATGTAAATATTGGACCTGAAGGAGGAGGGGGACTTGGGAACAGAACACACCCCTGGGGAATAATATGATAGGTTGTTTATTGGATCAGAAAACTTAAATCCCACTTGCTGTGGGAGTTATCTGGCACCTGTGCTTTTGTAGTTTATTCTTTCTGTTACTCAACTCCTAAAAGTCTTCTCTTTTCTATCGCTAAACTTCTCACATGCTTGTTGTGGTGTTCACTCAGACTGAACCATTATTCACATTAACCACAAAACGCAAATGAATGGGTACATTTCTTTTCATCCTGCCTACAATCACTTAGTGCGCCTGCTGTCATCTCGTGGATTGTCATTTGTGAAAGCGAGTGTGGGTACATAAAACTAACTGCCAAAGCACCGAGAGGCCACTCTATACTGAAAAACATTAGAACTCGTGCATGAAGTACACACTTTGAAGTTCTTATTGTCTTTGTTGGAGAGAAGAAGTAATACGTTAATACCTTCTGTACCAGTGGATCATGCTTTTCAATCATTTCCAAAATGTTGAAAAACTTACCTTTGTTATCTACCTCTTCGCACTCACAGTGTCCTCTTTGTTTGATATTGACACAAAAAGAAGCACTCCAGCCTCTCTGTTGCTTTGTGGTATTTTCAATCCTCTTGGGCTGTCTTCTTCTTTTATATATGGCATCAAGCATGGAACAGTCTGATACTTCCTTACTCTGCTTGCCCAGTAAAAATGGCAT
>NW_005187415.1:1385609-1390578 GCF_000239375.1 Pundamilia nyererei
TACCACAGCACAAACACACACAAAACACTGTCGTTTTTTTGTGTAGCTACGTAAAGTGTAGCTACATTGGTAATTAGCAGTCAGTAACACAGTGACAGGTAAAGTGTAAAATAGATATTGTGAGGTCAAAGCATGTGCATGTACAGAACAGCAAGGAACAAGCTGATAACACTGTAGCACAGTAGCTTTATTTATTGACATCCCATGAAGTGGAGACTCCATGTGCACATTGTTGTCTTATGATTTCCTTTAACTTCTTTGAAATCAAATTGAAAGAACAGGTGTGTCCTTAAGACTCCTTAAGAGTGTGAGTTTGCTTTGGAGTAGCAGGTAAATATCATAAACCTGGAGGAAAAGTATACAGCAACCACCACCCAGTCATAATGAGCAGGTGGAGCGACAGACATTACACTGGATCACATTGCAGACCTGTTAAAATATTCTATTAAAAGGGGACTATTGTGCTTTCAAGCATTCAATTCTGTTCAAAGAATAGTTGCCTCTTTTATTCAAAAGGTGTAATGACATCCTAATCCAAATTCTATGCATATGTTGAAAAGCTGCAATATTGTTTTCTCTGTTTGAACTTGAGCCACCTTTTCAGACAAATAAAAAAAAAAATAGCAAGCATTTTCACCTCCCTTCCAGCAATATGTTTAGCACAAGGCCTTGCTGCTGACATATGGTCTCTGAGAGCTCCATTAAAATCAACAGATGGCGATAGGCCGCAGCTTTGCCTCTGTTCCTGCCCCTCAAAGCACATCTCCACATAAAGAGTCCCTTTAAAGGATTTTGTCCAAGGTTATCCAGTCCCTTCTTTCCTCAAAGGGCTTAGTCATTTTTTCCAACAACCGCTGTGCCGGTGAAATAGTTGAAGATTGAAAATTGGCAGAAAAATCCCACCAATATCCTCAGACACTGGTGAAAAATGGCTATTAATACTTACAGAGGGGCAGCTAATTAAAGGGAAAATCTGAACCACCGGTCCCTACACTGAGCAGATCAGATGACTGTTTTATGCTGTGGGGGGCATTTTTCCTGGCACTGTTTGGGTCTACTGGTATAGTTATAGAAGGAAGGGTTACTGCAGATCAATACAGAGCAGTTCAGAGGGATCAGCCTTAGCCTATGATGAAACATTTCCATCCTGATGGGAGCGGTTGCTTCCAGGATGACAATGCTCCCTTCCACAAGGCACGGGGGGGGGGGGTCACTGAATGGTTTGATTAATAAGATCTCAGCGCATTTGAAGACGTTTGGACTGACATGCTAGCACTTTCCATCACCACTGTCAAAAGACTAAATGAGGGAACATCCTTGAAAGAATGATGTCCAGCGCCTATAGCAAATCTTTTCTAGCAGCTTACTAAGGCACATTTCTTTAGTCCTGTAAGAAAATAGAATTTTAGAGACAGACGACCATTCACACCTACAGCCAATATATTATGGATGGATGGGTGAATAGGTAGGTAGGTGGGCGGGTAGGTAGGTAAATAGATGGATAGATCTGTAGATAGAAAGCTCTGTGATCGCCTGATTGCCCTTTGGCAGCTGGCTCTGAAAGAAAGAAAGTGAATGGAATATGCAATTTTATTTAGATGGAACATTTATAACTTTAGGTGTCTCAAGCTGATTCATATTGTCAGGTCAAGCCTCAACAACATGACAGAGAACCTAAGCAATCAGAAGATACCCTATGACCACTGTTTCTAGTTCCAGAAGGCTTTTGAAAGAGCTTTGAGGATAACTGGATCAGCTTGGAAGTGCATGGACTAGTTCATCAAGATCATGCTAAGACAGGATTTTCCTCATATTAAAAAAGATTGCATACGAAAGATCTAAGCACCAGGAACCTGTTTTATCTGAGATTTAAATAACAAATCCTTGTCAAAATGACTGCACAGTAGTGCTAGAGGCCAAGGTAATGTCATCCAAACAAATTATCTGGTAAGATTATGTGTTTCTGAGATTTGTCTGTATTGAGAAATAGAAAATTACAGGTCATTTTACCTGTAATTTTGGAAATTTTCACCATTCGCTGGTTTGAAAATAGTAAAAGAAAAAAGTGGATGTTGACTTTGGCTGTTGAAAGGATGAGAATAAAGACTGGGCAGTCATGCAGTATGTAAACTTAATTTTTAGAAGACAAGGGTTGCAGTGTGTGTGTGTGTGTGTGTGTGTGTGTGTAAGCCAAAGCTCATCTCTTTAATGGGACCCATTCTTTGTCTATCCCTGACAAGCATGGCCGCTGTCCCAATCCCCTTCAATGTAGTTTCATGCATGGTTGGAACTAATCATTATGCATGTGGACACAGTGACAGTTTTGCAAGAAAAGATGGAGGATATTACTGTGGTGTGAAAAGAGAGGGGCCATCACTTCTTTCTTTCTAAATAAGACATGAAAAATGGCTTTGATGGTAGACACTTTTTCCTTTAAATATTTTAGTCCTACTAGGAAAGTATAACTCAGGCAGTTGAGGAATCATGAAGATATTATGACTGCTTCTAGTGCTGTGTTCTTACAAGTTTAAGTGAAAAATTGATAAGGCAAGATATAGCTGTGCTCATCACCGTCCACAGACTGAAAAACGATATGATTCTATGTGACTGAATAAACATATTGCCATTTAAAAAAAAACTAATACATCTGAATCTGTAATTTTCTGATATTATACTCTATATTTTTCCAGCTGTGGGAGGCTCTGCTGTCTACTGACACCAATGTTTGATTCTGGTGACAGTTTTCTCTTTCTTTTCTCTGCATGTCTGGTACTGTGGCTACAGCTCAGTCTGTTTTTAAAGAACTTCCCAGCGGCAACTTATAAATAACTTCAAATGTTAAAAACTTTGGTTGGTGCTCATGGTGCTGCCACCTGGATAATTGCCAGGTGACAGCGGCAAAATAGTTAGCTGGACTGGAGAAAGAGCTTTTGGGAGCCAACACTTGGACCACGACACATTGCTGCTGAATTCTTCTAAGGTTGGCCATACAGACATACTAGACCATGAATTTTACACTGCATGACAGCACTCAGCAAGGCAATTGACAACTGAGAAAATAACGGGTGTCCTGCAATGGATTTAAAAAGAATATGTACTTAAAGAAAAAAAAGTTTTGACCAGCGATGCTTTGTCTCTGCAGTTTTCTTCTATAACTTCTTCTGAACAATCAGAAGACTGCTCTAAATACTTGGTTTAGACACTTTTCTACTCTTCAATCTGTGTTTGCAAAGAGCCAATCAGAAGAATAATCGTTTGAAAGAACTTTAGACAGTTGATGAACTGAGACATAGACATAAACTTTATTTAATCCCACACTAGCAAAATTCACTTGCTACAGAACATACAGGAAGAAAAGGAAAACATGAATGAGAGATATATTAGAAAAACAAAAGTAGGAAACAAAAAAATATACAGCGATGGTTACTGTATACAGTAAAAAAAAAAAAAACGGTTTGAAGTGCAGTTGGAGTGAGGATAGTATGTATTTTACAGTAGAAGTATAAGATGATTAATTATTCTTGTGACCTACAATCATGCAAAGCATGAAACAAAATATGGAGATGAAAATGTTCCCCTTACATAACAGTTAGCAGGCAGGAGACTGAGGTGCAGCTTCAAAGGTAAAAGCAGTTGTGGGATTTTCCAGATGCACACATGAACAACTGAAAGTTCAAGCCCAAATAATATTGTTATTGATCATAGATGTAGGAGATTTGCGCAATAATCATTATTACAGGTACATCCTCAAAGATTAATTCAGTTTTTAGTCTTCAGATACCCAAAGTGCACAAACTCTTTCCTAAGAACGAGCGCCTTTTACATTATTTAAACTGTGCCGTAAACAAAAATCACAGATTTGAACTCCTACTAGGCCTTATTTAACCCCGAGTTGTAGTTGTTTTTCAGCAAAATCAATAGTCTGCTCTCTTGTTTAGCCAGAGTTTCAATTTTTATAATATGAATCATTATAACACTTATTACAAAAATATGAAAATTCAAAACTTAAACACAGGACAAAGTAAAACAATTGAGTCTTTTTCATGAATAATGCTTGGATGAAGATTTGCAGGTACTACAGCAAGGATTTGGATCAGGTAAGCCTTCTTTTGACCAGTCTCTGGTTCAAAGGTTGTAGGGCATGAGGGCAGTTTTCTGGGGTACACAGGTCTTCAGGTAATTGTTGAAGCAGTTTGTCTCTCTAGGCTATTGAAAGGTAGGATGGGAGGCAGAGCCTTCAGTTTTCAGGCCTGTCTTCTGTGGAACAAGCTCCCAGTTTGGAATCAGGAGACAGACACCCTCTCCCTCTCTAGCTTTAAAATTAGACTGAAAACCTTCCTTTTTGATAAAGCATATCGTTAGGGCTAGATCCTCCCTTAATTGTACCGGCCTCCCTTAAATGTCCGGTTGGAGCGCACTGTCAACTCTCCCTGAGGCTGATTCTGCAGGAGATTTCTGTTAAAAGGGATTTTTTTCCTTACCACTGTCACCAAGTGTTTTTATCTTACAATATAAAGCACATTAAGGCAACTGATGTTGTGAAAAGTGAATTCGATTCAGTTCTTCAGGATTTGAGCTTCCACTTCTTATGTCTTTGGATCGGTTAAAAAGGTGAGAGTGGATCAGGGAGGAGACATAAAGGTAAATACAACAGGTCTGTACTACACCATCACATGAGTGGGTTAAAGCCTGACAACAAGTGGTGTATTGTGGATGAGAAACAGATGCGCCTGCCCAGGGTTTCCTAAAAGCACGCCTGCCACTGAGAGTTCCCTGACTCCACCCATACTCACAGAGACAGTGTGGAGAGAGAAACAGGGAACAGCCAGAGGGGGGAGAAAGAGAGAAAGCCAGGTGCCACACCTGCAGGCCAGGAGGAACCACGACAGACTCCAGTTTATGATGGCAGGGAATTGATGTGGCTAAGCCTTTTGCCTGAATTATGCATAAAAGTGAAAACATTAATTGA
>NW_005187415.1:1392777-1394169 GCF_000239375.1 Pundamilia nyererei
CCGGTCGATCTACGTCCCTACCCTCACCTATGGCCACGAGCTGTGGGTAGTGACCGAAAGAACGAGATCGCGGATACAAGCGGCGGAAATGAGCTTCCTCCTGATATCGCAGACTGTGGCCCTGCAGGTAGTAAGTAATGTATTTCCCCCTTTTCATGTCTGTGAATTTGAGGTTTATTTTGCTATTGGAAAGACTTGAGTTTTGAAATTGTCACAAATCTGCGTGTCGCTTATAAATTAAAAAATATAAATAAGTACACTAAATGATACCTAAGTCTCACTTACAAACCAAAGGTTACTAAAGGGTAAGTGATTAAGGGACCACTCTTAAAGCAGGTTCAGACATTTAAGTTAAAGAATTGATGCTTCTCAAACCTCCCACCTCTTCCACATACATACCTTGAAAGCTTGAGGCACAGAGGGCGCTCTTCTCAGCCTTCCATGTGTATTTATCCAAAGATTAAAGAAGGAAGTGCAGGACAGTAACAACAGACAACTACCTCTGCACACCACTTTGCAGAAGGATTGCAAAGTGGTGTGCAGTGGGAGCATGGTAGACAGGCTAAGCAATATTAATAGCATGTCCTATATGAGGTTTGCCAGTTGGATGCATAGAAGGATATATCAGCTGATGTATTGGGGTTACAGCCTTTGCTAGACTTGATGGCCTGGCTCATGGTCCAATGCTGTGCTTAATTTTATGTACAGTCATGTGAAAAAAGGAAGATTTCATAATGCTTTCCCATGAAATATCAAGTAGCCTACACCCTTACTGCTTCCATAGGAATTAAGACAGTAAGTACCATCCAGGTGCACTAAAATGCCGCTAATCAAGTGCGTCCACCTCTAAAGGAGCAGATGTTTTGTCAGTTTGCAGATCTGAAGCATGTGTGTTGATGATAACAGATGATTTTCTGATAACACAGAAAATCAACTCAAAGACCTCATCAGGTATCAAGCACGGTGTTGGAAGTGTGATGATTTGGGTTTGTCAGCCCTGTATATTGTGCAATTCAGTAAAGAGTTTTTAGGGAATTGGAAGAAGTTATTGTTAACTTGGCCACTAACCTTAAGTTCAGTTTTTCTATCTGATAAGAGTGTGCTGCAATCATTTGCAATTTGTCATCAAGAAAAGTTAGATAAAAGCAGACAGTGCAACAGGAAATAAGCTTTGGGTTTTTATATTTTGGGCTTTTGGGCTTTATGGCTCTTTGTCTGAACCCCTACATCATTATCGTCTCTGGCATCCCAGAAATGTTCTTTACCAAGAAAAAGAAATCCATAAAAACACACACATGCACACAAATACACATGTACATTCAGACAGAAGGACATAGACCTTTGCTGCCCTATCCGAACATCCTTTTCAGACCATGGAAAACAAGATATACT
>NW_005187415.1:1394254-1412246 GCF_000239375.1 Pundamilia nyererei
CACACACACACACACACACACACACACACACACACACACACACACACACACACACACACACTATAGTTTGAAGTCACATCACATTCATCCAAACTGATTCAGCAGGCTCGGTATGTTTGCAGAGCAGACAAAGCGAAAGAGGCACAAGCTAATAAGTGCCTTGGCTATATTAGTATGGTCATCAGGCTCCCTTTGCTGCCTCAGTCATCAACACTGAAACGGAGCTTGCTAAGCCTTCAAAGCAGGTGTGTGTTTGTGTGTATGCGAGTAAAAGAAAAGCAGGCTGAAATAGAGGGAGAGAGAGCATCTGCTTTAAATGGAAGTCTGCAAGTCTTTCTAATTGATCATGAAAAACTATCTCTAACCCTGATGACCTCAGCGCCTCGACCATTATGAAAATGGCCATTTTATAATGACAATAACTGCTTGTGAGAGGCGTATGTGTCTGTATACGCGTATTTGTGTACACTGAGTCACTGTACACAAATACACTAAAAATAATAATAAATAAGATTTTTCTTTGCATAACCACTTAGAAATCTGTATATTTCTTTTTGTATTCATACAACAATCCCCAAATGTACAGTGCAGCCAAAATACTGCTGTGCTAATACAAAAAAATAATTTTGTTTTCCTAATTGCAGATTCCGCCATTGCTTGTTTTCATCATATAAAATATTTTCCTAATCTGCTTATGGTGCCATTTCTGCACTTATTGCTCTGCTGTGTTTCTTTCAAGCATGTACTTAAAAGTTTTACGCTCATTTTTAAAAGATTTTGTAGAGACAGTAAATTTCTTTGACAGTTTAAATTTAACTGCCAATGTTTGGAGGTACATGAAAAGGAATTAGATATACATATTTGTATGGTTTATATCAGACAGGTTCTATTTAAGTTATCAGTAATCAGCCCTGGATGTGGCTAGTGAAACTGAACTTAGCTTTCCAATAACTGTAGTAAATCACTGGTAATTCATAATTTATTTCTTTTCCTAACTTTTGACGGAGGCTGTCGCACTTTCTCCCTCTCCCTTATCTTTCCATTGTTATACCTCTCTGACCTGTCTTCCCCGTGTGATGTTGTAATGTATGTATGGTTGGAAGGGTAAGATGGCGCTGGCAAAGGCCACAAAACTGAGGTAAAGTAAGAAAAGAAGCTATGATTCCAGCAGAGAAATGCAGATGTTGGAGACCTCAAAAATCTTTAACTAAAACTTGAATCTTTTTTGTAATTTACAGCATTGAAGCAATGTAAAATTCTTTGACAATGAAAATTTCAGTTTTGCAGAGGCAGTAGTCCGCTGTAGCCAAGTTGTAGCTAGCAATATGGCTTCTTGCTAAAGCACCACTTATTCTCCTGTTGGCCATTCTGTGAACGTGAACTGCCATTGCTTCTAAATCTCAATGAAACTTAAGGTCAAGCCTTCCAAGTAGAAGTCAAAGCATTTTTACAGCAGGTCAATGTTAATCTTGTAAACAGGCGGTTTAATAGTATTGAACAAAATGACTCAGCTGAACTGGGTCATGCCTTGGTTTGAACCAAGACTTGTGTTATTGTGCATCCAGCGTACCCTGAGTATGGGGGTGAGATATTGACCTTTGCATGGTTCAGAGGCAATCAGCAGTTGCAGAGACATGAGTCTAACCACAATACATTTCAGTTTGTGTAAATGCAAGGCAGCCATAGGAACATTTATCATCATTTCTGTTTCCTTCTCTAAAGTAAATTAGGTATATTCTGCAAGTGTTTTAGGAGGATTAAGTTCAGTGTGTTAATTTTAAAAAAGACATACAAAGGTATCATAAAGACAGGTGCTGTAAACAAGTTGCATAACGCGTGTGTCACTGAGGTCACAGATGCTTCAAGCTGTCACTCAAGACAGTAACAAGGTATCTTTGGTGCTAAGTGGATGGAACATAGTGCTGAAAATTCCAGGTTGAGTGGTTTGATTGTAACTCCAGGTACCCAAACTAAAGATAAACATGCAGCAATTTAACAAAAATTGTCCACTAAAAATCATAGAATCACACTTCAGAGCCATTTTCATATCGTGCGACGATTGCCTATTCTTACATCTTTGAAGAATGCCTTGTTCTTGTGATTACTCGCATTTTCAGAGCAGAAGCCTTCTTCAAGTGCTTTGATTACAACATTACGACGAGTTCCTTTGGGCACAATCCGAAGCTTTTAGCAAAATGTCAGACAAATGTATTCATCACTAAAATGTATGATCTCTGTTTATGCAATTCAAAAACAGCATCCTTTTTGAAAAGGCGGCTGAACATATGTGTTTGTCTGCACCAATGCTGTTTGTAAGCATTTGCCTGCAAAACCTTTGAGCCTCTTTGCCAACGGATGTCAGCCGGTACCAAATCTAAGGCTGCTTTGTGTTCCAACCGAGGCCAGTTCATTTGCCTTATGGGAAACTGCTCAACCATGCTGGAAAATAACAAGGGATTCCAGTAGAGTGGTCAAGTGTTCTTACTCCTGTGTATGAAAATATAAAACCACAAGTGTTAAGTGACAGTAAAGCTGTTTTTTGTATTTCATTCTTTGTGCATATTTGAAGGCTGGTCCATTTATGCACTTGCTTTAAGCTGCCAGTAAATCAGCTCCTTCAGTATTAGTACAACATCTATATCGGCAGTCTTTTTTCTTTTCTTTTTACAATATAATATAATATAATAATATAATAAGTATCTTAAGGTGCTTTATACTGTGAGTAAAATACTTTACAATAATACAGAGAAAACCCCAACAATCAGACCACCCTATGAACAAGAACTTGACGACCATGGGAAAGAAAAACTCTTTTTTAACAGGAGAGAACAGGATCAGGAAGGGCCCTAATCTGCTATGACCGGTTGGGAGTGAGGATAGGACATTCACACCACCCAGAGTGAATCTGTGATAACTTTTCCCTTGATTTGTGCCATAAAATCGCTTGAGCAGCCTTTAGCTAAAGGCAATGCTAACATGCTAACGATGACTTCCTAGCATACTGTTTTAGCAATTAAAATAGTTACCACATTGTTGCATTTTTGATAAAGTATAATGCATCCCATACTTGTGGAGACATGGTGACATAAGTTGAAATTCGCACAATTTTTGGAAAAGAAAATCATGTGGGTATGGAAATTATTGTATGTGCAACATACTTCCTAGAATGACTGATTTACACACTACCATCAACAACACTAAAGGTAAAGGTAAGATGGTAAAATCAAAAGTTCTTCTCTGTTTGGCAGGGTTCGGTTTTAAAAGTACAAATCTAAAATATATTATAAAAACCGTATGGTTGTGCATTGCTGCTGTTTTGATCAGTGCAGGGTCTGCAAGTTTCCAAACAAGAGGTTGGCGCAGATCTGCCGGCAGGCTCGTGCAGCAGCCTGAGCCTGCATCTTTACCAGCAAGGTTTATGTGAGCATGATTCGTGCTGCTGTACAGTACTATATGTAAGCACATGAGACCAGTCACATACCCAGTGGTTTAGAAAATGACTCAGTCTGACCTTAGTCTCAGCTGACAGTGTGTAGGGGCTACATGGCCTATAAACTGCACAATGGGCTCAGCAACTGGCAGGTAAACACAGACACACCAAGAAAGGTCATTGCATATAGCTCCTAACAAGATTGAAAATGATTCATGAGACCTCTGTGATGCTTTTCACCTTCTTACAGAGAAGACTGCCTTGCATTCCCAGTGGGGAGGCCTATATATATTCTGAAACTTTTTAAACACCAGACTATTACAAAGGTGAAGCAGTGGTCTGCTTGCCTGGTAAGTTGATCTCGAGAAGAATCTCATATCAGAGATTGTTCACCATGACTCTACTGCTGCCTTCCTTCTTCCAGTGCAGTTCATACACATCCACAAATTAGGATGAGGCAGGCTTGTGCCTGTTGGACTGTGTTTCAGTGCCTGTGCACACAAGGCTCTGAAAATATTGTCCTTCTTCCTATCTGCATCTATTTGTGTGTGCATGTGCTGCATTTGCATCTGTATGTATGAGTCCCGAGACTGCAGGCCATTTTATTATCTAAATGGGCCCAGGCAGCGCTGGGCTAGAACCAATCACACCAAGCAACTATGATAGGAATCCTAGGGGAAAGCATCAACTAAATTCCTTCACTTTTCCATCTCAAATGTGGTTATCCTTTACTTTATATGCACATGAATCAGCTAAATATGACAATTTAAGATAACAGCGGTCATCAAATTGTCAAACAGAAGAACACCACATGCATCTGCACCCACACAACCAATGCCTGTATGTTTTTATTGTTATATATTTTCTAAATTGATAACAAAGCACTATTTCCTGCATTGTAACTGTGGTCAGTAGTAGACACAAATCATAATAATACCCCAGAACCAATCAAGTTCTTTTATGTCTTTGAAAAAAAAAGTATATATGTTTTTTTTCCCTCACTCAAAGTTTTATCATGCAGTTACTGTGCAGTAATGTGCTCACTCAAACATAACGATTTGTTCACATGGTACTGCCATCTTATTGTTACTTATATATTACAGGCTGAAATAATCAGCAAGAGTTCACAGCCGTGTTATTGGCTCTGTGAGCCTGCACTAAACTGCAAGAGTGCTTTAAGCTGAATGTGAGGACCTTAAAATGTTCTCACTGACAGTATTAACATTTTGATTCTAAGAAGGTGCGCCATGATAACAAGGTTAGTTTAATATGTTATCGTGTTTAACTGTATTAATTACTCTGAACTCAGATGTGCAGCGGAGAACATTTCCAACCAGCTCTGTACTTATCTAGTCCAAAATTAAATATAGGCAAGTAGAAATTTCAACCTAAAAAAAATAAATAAATAATTGATAGCACTCCATCTGTTTAGCATTGCAAACCTGTAAGCCTGCCTGAAACAGTCAAACAGTTTAATGTAGCCTCAAGCCATTAACCTCCAGCAAAGACGAGCAGCACATCACAGAAATCTGGTACGCTTATTGCTTTTAACTCCACAGCCATACACAACAAAGTCTGACAAAAATTTGTTATTATACTTGTGGTCTTCATCGCCCAAATTATGCTGACTCAAGCAACATCATTTGAGGAAGTTCACAATATATATTACAAAAATGACACGTAAATCAATAACTGGAAATTTAAAGGAGTTATTAAAATCTTTTTCAGACACCACACATGTTGGCCAAGATGAAACTCTGTTATGATGCTAATTAAGAGAAGATTGTGCGACCGTGGCTCAGGGGGTTGGGAATCACATCTGTAACCGGAAGGTCGCCGGTTCGATCCCTGGGCTCTCTGTCCTGGTCGTTGTGTCCTTGGGCAAGACACTTTACCCACCTGCCTACTGGTGTTGGCCAGAGGGGCCGATGGCGCGATATGGCAGCCTCGCTTCTGTCAGTCTGCCCCAGGGCAGCTGTGGCTACAACTGTAGCTGCCTCCACCAGTGTGTGAGAGTGAATGAATAGTGGTATTGTAAAGCGCTTTGGGTGCCTTGAAAAGCGCTATATAAATCCAATCCATTATTATTATTGTTTATGTGTTAATGCTATCTGTGTCGACATATGAGTTGTGACCAGAAACCGGTCTGATTGAAGCAGACCAGCAGCAGCTTGCCTCGTGTTTACAGTCACAGGCCAACGGTTTATCCACTATGTGACCAGAAACTAGCTGCTGTCCTCTCAGCTTGCCCAGCTCCAGTCACTGTTAATGGGAGGAGGAAACGCTCTCAGAGACAGAGACTTTGCCCTGAGATAAAATTAGCGCAGATTTCAGTTTATATAGTGTTTTTCTGCAGAGAGACCACAGCCACAAGATGACAGTAATGTAAAAGCTGAAAGCACATATTAAATAACAGACTTGAAGCTTTATGACAGGGCTGTCTGTGAAAAAACGACTGCTTTACTTTGGTATGTTTTAGTTTATGTCTACTTTTAGATCTGGCAAGGCAAGCACTACTTACCTTGCTTGTCCTGACAGAACGCCACTGCCTCAGCCTTTGCCTGTTTCCCTTCTTTAAGAATTGCTTCTGGACAACCACCACTCCATCAAGACAATTTCTTTTAGTCGACAACGATGAATCAACCAAAGGACCAAAGGTCCTGTGTCAGGTCTTTGCTGGATTTTGTCCTACTTTTTAATCTTCTTTTGTCCTCTACACACTGCACTACACTGACATATGCCAAGTTTAGAGCTTTAACAGGTCTTTGGGGTCTTTACACCTTGTTGGTGTAAAAATATGATTTTATACCTGCTGTCAAAGTATTATATTTTCCATATACTCAACTAAATAGAAAGAAATTATGTGTATGAGCAACAGGCTGCTGGTAACAAAATTGCTAAAGATGGAATATAAATTTGGTTCTTGCTAAGTTGTCTGTTATGCATAGACACAATGGATCGTCTTTTTTTTTTATATTAGAACTGATTCATAGGCCAAAAAAAATTGTCTAAAATGATTAGGTATGAGGTCTGGACTGAAAATGAGTGAAAAATCATGATAAATGACTGCAAGTCGCTTCTCTTTTGTTTTTAATTTTAATGGAGAAGAGACACATGCATAGTTTGTTATTGCAATAACAAAGATTATTGCACATTACACATATTAACCAATGACAGTAAGTTTTATTTTACTCCAACCCAAAGCCTGATCATTACCTAAATCTAACCAAAGCTGATATGTCTTCCAGGCTGGGGGAATTTTTGGAACATGTGCACCACATCTACTCACCCAATGGTGGTTTCAAGTTCAGTTGTTTCTGGATCACACTAATGGGCTGTGATCATACTAATAAGCCTAAAGACAACAAATTATCTCTATCATAATCCACAGCCTTTGTTTATTATATAATATTTATAATTAAAACTAGAGTTTGAATATGAAATTCTCCAGGCTTATTACTCAGTCCAATTTCAAAGTGGTTTGAAGCCATTAGAAGAATGAAGGCTGATTTCTAATCTCAATAAACACCTGCAAAGCTGCTACTTAGCTTCAAGGGAGTACAACATTATTCCATATTAGCAGTGCTGTCGTGACCATGGCTTTGTCTCTAGATATGATAAGATTGAATCAAGGAAGTGATTCATGAAATGTCTTCCGTTTGCATTACATCTCTGCATCGATTAGGGATGTGGAATGCACCAAGCAGTTGCACTATTAAATTTTTCATACATAGTGAATTAAGAATGTGAGAGTCCCCAAGGAAAGACAAAAGAAGTGAGCTGGAAGTGGGAGGGAAAAGCCATTCGATACTAAGGCCGATCACTGAGACAGGTGTATATAAGTCTTATGCATGGAGGTTGTTTTCTTAGAAAGCTATAGGGCACAGCTGCAGCCTCCATGTTGTAAAAGGACTCCAGAGACACAAACAAATCCTTTCTTACACACAAACTAAGTCACGCGCACATGCTTGCACACTTAGTCCACTCATGCATATCGGTAAAGCTGATGATCTGAGAGTGTAATCCATGCTGTACAGCAGCTTTGCTTGTGTCTTTAAAACCATTTCAAAGCATTTGTTTGTCTTGAATTTGTGCTAGGATCAAAATACATTTAACAGTGTTTTGAAGCCTCTTTATTCAAATCAGTAACAAAAAACCTTTCAAAAGCTCCTATCCTAAGGCTACAAGCAGGAGAGACAAAGAGATAGAGGTAGAGGAGAGCAAAAATGAAAAAAAGATGTAACGTCATTCACAAAATGATCCTCTGACACACTATCAAAGAAACCATCAACAAATACAGGAGATTTCTTAGATGAACACAAGTGGTAAAAAAAACTCTAGTACTATTTGAGTACAAAAAGTACTCAAAGTACTATTCAGTACTTTGTGTTTGGAAGGGGAATAGTTTTTATTTTGCTTTATGTGTCTCAAAAAGGGAAACACAAAAAAAATGATTATAGTGGTACTAATGGTTTTCTTAAATTGATATCTGAAGGCATTCTGTCAGGTCTATAAGATATAGATTTTGTGATTTTGCTGCTGTACAACCACAATGGATTTCAAATCAAACAATGATGTGATTGAAGTTCAGACTTTCAGCTTTATAACCTTTGAGGAATCACAGACATTTTATGCACAGACCCCCTCTTTCAGAGACTCTAAAGTAATTGGACAGTTAACGGACGACCACTTTCATGGTCTGGTGAGGCCTGTTGGCTCATTATTTCATGATACATGGAGCAGATAAACAACAAAATGGATCGATTTAAAATGCTGAACTTGCATTTTCTAACTTTCAATGGAGTTCTCATTCTGAGCTTCAAAGAGATGTAATTAATCATTAGGTTGAAAAACTTGAATAGCAAAAGAGAAAACAGGAAAAAACAATTTAGGAACCAAATCAACAATCTGTTTTTTTTTTTTTAAGGAATGTACTGGGCAGCTCAGCAACACTGAAAGAAATCTGTGCTTGGTTAAGAAAAACCCCTTCACAACATAATCAAGTCAAGAACTGCCTAGAGGAGGAGGGCGTATCATTGTCAAAGTTTACAATCAAGAGATGCCGCCATGAATGGAAATACAGGGGGTTTACCACCAGGTGCAAACTACTGGTTACACTCAAGAACAGGAAGAACAGATTCGATTTTGCCAGAAGAAATCAAAAAGAGCCAGCACAAAATAAAAAACAAAACTTCTTGAACAGATCAAGCCAAGATTAAACTGTAGCAGAATGATGGGAAGAGAAAAACATGGGGAAGGAGAGAGACAGCTTGGGATCTGAATCGTACCACGTTATCTGCCAAACATGGTGGAGAAAAAGTTATAGCATGCGCATGTATGCAGACTGCCAAGGTCACTAGTGTTCGGTGATGATGTGACTCCTGATAGAAGCAGAAGGTGGACTTTTAAAGTGTACAGGACTATAAACTCTGCTCAGATTCAGACAAATGGTGCAACACTGATTGGGCTTTGCACTGCAAACGGATAATGACCCAAAGCAAACTGCAAAAGCAATCAAAGAGTTTCTCAAGGCAAATGAAAGGGATAAAGGCAGTCACCTGATCTCAACCTAGCAGAGCACACTTTTCATCAACTGAAGACACATCCTTAAATAAGCATCAGCTGAAGGTTCAATTCAATTCAATTCAATTTTATTTATATAGCGCCAAATCACAACATAAGTCGCCTCAAGGCGGCTGCAGTAAAGACTTAGAGGAGGATCTCAAGGAAGGAAACATATTATTTGGTCATTTCCATGGTTACTAGACTTCAGACAGTCATTTCAGGCAAATGAATTTAAGCCAAGAATTAGAAACAGTCTTATGTTTAAAATGATGCGGGTTTGTGCAGATAATTTTGAGTCTTTGTAAAGGGGAGATTGTGTATAAAATTAGCTGTACAGTATTCCCTCCATTATCTCCGGGGTTATATTCTGGGACCCCTGTGATAGGTGAAAAAAAACCATATGTAGAAACCATGTGTTTATTTTATTATTTTTATGTATTTTAAGCCATAAAAATCCTCCCCACACTCTTATAAACATTTTCCCCCAAATTCTTATAAACACTATTAAAAGTAAGTAAGTACAATTTATTTATATAGCGCTTTTCACAGATAAAAATCACAAAGTGCTTTACAACACAAGAAATGGAAATATAAAACAATGTAACAGTAAATACTGCAATGTTTTAAAGATTAATAACAGCAACCCTGTTAATCTTTTTTAGAGAATAAAATGATGATTTTACTGCCAAAATAAGTCAAATATAAAAAAAAATAAAGTGAAAAAAGGTGAACCGCGTTGTGGCGCTGGAATACTGTAATTTTAAACAATAAATACAATATGTTTGTTCCACTAAAGACACATTTAAATTATATGTTGATCATTTGATTTAAAATCCATTGTGATGGTTTGCTGAGGCAAAAAAAATATAAAAATAGTTTATGGTAATTGTTGTAAAAACTACAAAAGTTGTAGACAGCAGCATAAAGGAAAGCTTTATCAATTCATGTCAGGTTTGAGCATCAGTGTCACACTTTCTTGATCGAACTACCACTAGGCCAAAGAGAGAAAATATACTTGATCTAAATGAGGGCTGATAGAGAAGGAGGATTGGACTCTCCAGGAAAGTGGGTTTTCTTTGAATTTAGTCAGGGAAATGAGTGTTGGCTGTAATAGGTCCAATAAGGAGTTTGCCAACAGCCTGCATGCTGGCATGACTGTTCAAATTGTCTGTGAATTCCAAGGAGTTTCTTTTATTGGAAGCAGAAGTGAGCAGATTCAGTCTGCCTGAGAACACGACCAGGTGGCCTGAACAGGTTTGTGGAAGTGGAGACACAAACAGATACACAACATGCAAAGAATTAGCTGCATGATTTAATCAAAGGAGAACAGTATACACAAAGAAAATGCCTGAGACAGTTAGGCTCCAGAGAGGTAAACAAAAAAAAATCGCTTTGATCCTCCTCAGTATAGATTCTGTAAGTCTTTAGAAGTCTGCTGAAGTAATATATCACAAATATTCCCTAACTGGGTTTTTGGCACTGAGCTGAAGCAACCTTTGGTGAAAAATGATGCCAACACAGAAGTGCCAAAAGTGGTAATCTTTGAATGGCCATTTTAGGCTGGCACTGAAAGCTAGCTAATCCCCATAGTCTACTGTGTTAAAGAAAAAAATACGTTACAGAAATAAAAAATAAAAACGCAGCTTTTAAATAATGATTTCCTTTATTAAGGGAAATAAGATACCCGAGGCTACCTGGCCCTGTGTGAAAAAGAAATTGTTAAATCACGAATTAACCTTGATTGACCACGTTTTAGTCTTTGGAAAGCTGAGTTACATTTCCTTAGTCGCACCCACACCTGATTACTGCCAGACTTATTGAATAAAGAAATCATATAACCCATCTGAGAATGTGGACTAAGATAAAATATCAAGTAACACATCATGCCACCATCTAAAGAAACCAAAGAACAGATGAGAGACAAAGTCATCAACATCTATCAATCTGGAAATTGTTACAAAGCCATTTCTAAGGTTTTAGCAACCCAGCAACCCGCAGAGAGAGATGTTGTCCACAAATGAGGAAAACTCTGAATGGTGGTAAAGCTTCCCAGGACTGGCTGGTCTATCAAAATCACTTCAAGAGCGCACTGACAACTCATCCAGGAGGTCACAAAAGAACTCAGAATAACATATAAAGAACTGAGAGCTTCACTTGCCTCAGTTAGGGTCAAAGTTCATAATTCAAAAATAAGAGACCATGAGATTCATGGAAGAGTTCCGAGGTAAAAACCACTGCTGACCAAAGACTTGACTTGACTTGACTTATTGTAATTGCCTAGTGAAAGTTTTGAATCAAATCAAATTGAGATTCTTTGTCTGACTTAAGGTCAGGACCATTGGAGCATGCTTATATTTATTTCCAGTCATTATAAATGCATCAGCGCAGCACCGGTAGGTTTGAATAGCTTTTTCCCCCTTAAATGAAATGACTTAAAAACTGTATTTAGTATCTACTCTGATTATATTTGTCTAATAGTAAAATACGTTTAATGACCTGCATCATGACCAAGTGTAACATATATACAAAAAAACTAAGAAATCAGGAATGGGGCAATTACTTTTACATGGCACTATATAAATACAGCAGCATGCAGTGCACTCGACTCACCAGGCACTGACTAAGATATGGAGGTATTAATATGGCTGACCATTAAATATAGAAAGATCAACACCAATACCAGTAGTTGGTGATCTAACAAGTTGATATATTGACTGATATTTTCTTTCTCTCGGGTAAAGGAAACAAACTGGTTCCTTTGACATTTGTTATGTGTAGTTATTTATGAGCCCTTATTAAGATAGTCCAACTCTGCTGAGATCAGCAGGTTGTTGTATTTGTGGCTCTGCAAACACGTGTTGGTGACAGTAAAGTTTTAGAGCGCCCTCTGCTGAAGAAACAATGCAACTTCAACACTCATTACACTGTTGAAGGGTGTTTCTCACATATTGTTTTCATATATTAATTGGGCTCTAATTAAAAGTGAACGTTAACTAATAGAATTCTTTGGTGTAGTTATTTTCTTGATCATGAACATAAAAATATAACTCTAATGTCTAATCTCTCTTTTGATACTGCAGTAGTTAAAGTTTGGCCAGTTCTCATACAATGCTTGTTGTCACACTGCTGTTCTTCCTTGTCTCCTTCAGGCTAATGCAGAAAACACGAACAGTGTACTAATTGCGCGAACTTTGCTTTCCACAGTTGTTTGATATGGTGCACACAACCAGACATCTTTGCAAAGGGCAGGCAGAGTGAGCATAGTGACATTTTCGAGAGGCTTGCAGTCATTCATTCATCCCCATCTCTCCCCTGCTCTCCCTCAGAGTCCCTCTCTAAGCCAATACTGATCCCAAGCAGCAGAGTGGCTGACTGAGTGCCTGTCTGGTAGACACGCCGACTGTGCCCAGTGGTGGATTAATGTGGTTACTATTGAATCCCCGGGTTAGGAATCGATCTGGCCATTCGTGGCATGAATGCGTAAGGAGAGTTAAATCACTGTGTGAGAGCTGTTTTGTGTGTGTGCTTGCGCAGCTATCTTTAGATCGTCAAGAGTATGCATATTCTGTGCGTTCCAGCAAATTGTGCATGTGCGACCTTTACACTGTGCCCATTTACCCTGTTTTGATGGGCGAACAGATCATTGATTTCGATGCACTGTTCTCTTCATTTCTTTTTAAATGCAACAAGTTCAAATATGCCTTGAATTTTTCTCCTCATCTGATCATTTAATTCTTGTTAATTGCATCTGTAGGTCACGTCTTTGCTGATCACCTGTCTCCATTTGGACGATGGATGGAGCACTGATTTCATGATGAGTCTCTTCATTGCCTGATACAGCTCTATTAAATCTAGTCTAATTTCATTTTCCTTGGTGATTTGGCCACATGTCTCCAGCCCATAGGTCTCAATGAGCTCTAGATTGAATTTGATCAAGGCATATCAGCTTCTGAGTAGATTAGACTTACCTTTAGTTTCGTGGCATGGGGCACATGTTTGATCTGATTGTAGAAATAGGGCTTTTGTATGTTTATGTGCTAATCTATTTATGCCCTAGATGCACATAATGATACTTAACAGAGAACGCTTACCCTTACCAGCAAACAGAATACCAAAATACAATACTAGTTGTGTGTTTTAAAATTACATTTCAGAATTTTATTTTCATTCTCTACTACTGAATTATGGATTACATTGAACAGGATAGAAAGCAACTGCTATGTTTAGTATTTGGGCTTACTGACACTACACTACACTCACCAAAGAATGCCTGTCAGACTTACGAGGATATAAAAATATAAAAGTTGACTTTTTTATGTTTTCATATTTACCCCACTAAATTTCTTCTGGCCTTACACAAACAGAAAACCACCATTACATGGATGGCTTTGTATTGTAATGTTATAGAAGCTACAGCAGCTTTGGAGTAACCTATATCTTTCTGCTCTGTAAGCTTGGAGCACACTTTGGTTGGATGCAGCAAAACAGTTGCTGTATGGATGTGTAAGGATAGCAAAACAAGGACTACGTATGGCCAATCCACGCTCATCATTAAATAATGGCTGACACATGGAGCATGAAGTCTTGAACTTGATATCTGTTAGCCTGGATTCACCGCATACCTTGCTGGTGTAGTGAAGAGTTCTGTGTCAACATGATAAAGTCATAGGAAGTCTATCATGGGAACTATGGATGGTTGTACTCCGAGATGATCTGCAGCTGATTATGCAGTCTGGTCTAAACTACAGTGTTACAGCTACAAACATCCAGTTAATCAGCTCCCACAACACTATTCGAATATCTATTTGATATTTAAAGGTTAAAGTAGATTTCGGGTTTTGTGGGGGAGGATGAGTCACAGTCAGTGATAACATTTATATTTAAAATGACATCTTTTTGTTTTGTTGTTTCTTGTTGGGGCAAAAGAGAAGAAACCCAGAACAGAGTCTGAGCCTTCTGTAAAATGCTCAGTTTGTCCTTTCATGACAAAATGTTATTAAAAGTAAGGACCAGAATTCAGCCATAGTTTCTTAGTATAACATGCATTCACATTCATATTCTTGCAGTCATCACACTTGACCATTTTCATGATCATTTCTAGCCATCCTGCCCATCCTCCTACTTACCAGTTATCACCTCTGGTCTCTAAATCACTACCTTCTAGTTGCTTCCTTCCAGCCTGCTGCCTCGGTGTCTCCATGGGTGGGTCTCTTTGACTAAGACCACGCAGCAGCATGCAGCAGCTGGTGATGGATTGTCCCATTACTCTGCAACTTCCCTGCTGTTTGCCTGTGGTCGACCACATTGTGTTAGAGTGGATGGTAGAGTGTTTGTGTGTGTATGTGTACAGAGCGCTTGTATTGCTTTAAGGTCCAAAAGCAATAAGAATACACACAGCTAAGTAAATCTAAGCAAAGGCGTCTTTACTAAGATCTTAATTTAAGTGGTGAATGTGGGATTATAACTAGTATTTGGGGTTTCAATTTAAAAAAAGTCATAATAACATAGAAACAGCAGTTTTTGTAAATTTTTATTAATGATCTTGACAACAATAAACAGTTTATTTACATGATGGTGTTACATGAGAATTCATAACTCTAATTACAATTATATTTGGGACACTTTATGAACCCTGGGCTCAAGCACGGACCACAGAGGTCAAATTTAAAGTAAGTATTTGTACACTGAATTGAAAACAGACGTTTCCAAGGTGTTGACAGGAGCGGTCCATGTGTGGGCAAAGAAGGAGGGCCGGCAAGTTCATCGTCGCAACTTGTTTCTCCAAAGCATTTCTCATGGCACCTGCGTCTGAGCAAAAGGAGACAAAGTGAGTTCAAGATTAAATAATTATCAAGAGCAAATCACAAACAGACCAGGAAGCCAAGTTTTGATACCACATGCGGTGCAATGATCTGGAGAGACTGTGGGACAACTGCAGCCTTACGTAGCCAGGCCGTAATTAGCTCAACCGCGCACAAGTGCACAATCAGCCACGAGTTTCAGGTGTGGGAGACCCAGGAAAAACACTCCGACTCTGGAACACACTCACACCGGCAGAGGATAGAGAGAGCAAACGGGTGGCAACAGAAAAGGCGAGTCAAACCAGTAGGGCCAGCGGACCGCGACAATTTACATGTTTTCCAAAAAAGAATTTCACATTTTTATCTGTCTGGCCTCAGAACAGTTTTTGGCCCCAAGGTGACAGCAGCATTCAACCTGCGTTGGTGGGTGCTACGGCTTAAGCGTTTTCACAGACAGGGATTTCTGGAAGTGCTCCTGAGCCCATGCAGTGATTTCCATGACAAAACCATACCTGTGTTTACTGCAGTGGTACCTGAAGATCACAGGCATCCAATATTGAAGCAATATTTCAGCATCATCTGTTACGCACAGAGATTTCTCCAGATTTTCAGAAGCTTTTGATGATTTTATGCACCGTAGATGATGAGATATTTATTCTTCACATTGAGGAGCATTATTCTGGAATTGTTATACAACTTGTAGACTCAGTTTTTTTTCAGATTGGTGATCATCTGCCCATCTTTACATTTGAGAAGCTCTGCCTCTCTAAGATGCTCTTTTTTTTATACACAGTCATGTTCCTGATCTGTTGTGAAATAAACCCAATTATGAAATGTTACTCCTCTTTGTATACATTCTACATTGTGGAAAATTGGGGTTATATATAGAGTTGTATTTTCACATGTCAGAAATGATATGATTCAGAAAGTCCAGCTTATGCAAAGATGCTTAAAGCTAGGTGCTAAGCTTCACTTGGTCTGAACACAGCAGAAACAAATTTCACCTTAGTTGTTTTATTCAAAATGTTCATATGTGTCCAGCTTTGAAGTCATTTTTGTTAATACGGATTTAAATTTGAACTGGGATGAAGCCTGGGCGGATGTAGAAAGTATTAATATGCATTTGATCTTAAGTAAAAATGAATGCACACTGTCAGTGTGTCCCCACATACGGTCTGTCATTACACACAAATACTTGATAATCAGTGTATAGATTTATGGATTTATTTTTTTTGTTATAGCTGCATAACTATGAGATAACAGAAATTTTTTTAAGGTTAAATGAAAACGGTGTCCACTGAGATTGTGCTCGTGGTCTATTAAAGTCATAAACACTTTGAAAGAACTCACACTGACAGTGAAATTACATTTCTGTTTGAACATGCCTGGATGTGTGGTACCAGAACATTGTGACTGCGGTAGCTCAAAGAAGCAATCAACTACATAATAAATAATAAATGTATTATTTAAGTGTTGTGCATTTACAAATAGATTGATCTCGTGCTCCACTGTTTTCCTGTTGCAATTTTTGTCTGTTAAGTTATGCAGATTTTTTTTAAACTGCATAACTCTCAAGTGATTGAAAACTTTTATGACTCTGAAAATAAATAAATACATAAAACACAACATATTTAAATGTGACTGATTTCTCCTGCGCTGGAATCTTTTTTTTAACAATGAAGAAATTTCACATGAAAGTTTGGACATCACTGTAAAGCAAATGAAGACACATCTCAGTCTCCATAAATAAATTGGGTTATTTTGCCACAGACATTTATAGTTGTTCTTTGTGAAAGTTTGCAGACTTTTTCCCACTATTTCAAGAAACATAATATTACAGTATCCACACAAGTGACAAAACCCAATAATCCACAGTGAGCTTCCAGCAGCTTAGTGGGTGGTGACCTCTGAAATTGGACCACTGACAATGTACTGTTTTTGTTTCACATCTTTATTATGTGAACATGGTACACCCTATACTGACGAGTATTCACCCGTCTGCCATCACAAGTATATGAACTGATATCCCATTCATATTCAGTGGGGTTCAAAAGGATGTCAGCCCACCCTTTAAAGCTAAACAATTTCAAAGTTTATGGGAAGGACTCTGTGCAGGCCAGTCAAGTTCTTCCATAAAACACTTGCTCGTCCATGTCTTTATGGACTTGCTTTGTGCACTGGTGCACAGTCATTTTGGAACAGGAAGTGGCCATCCTCAAACTGTTCCCACAAAGTTGGATGGATGAAATTGTTCAAGATGTCTTGGTATGCTGAAGCATTTAGAGTTCCATTCACTGGAACTAAGGGGTCAAGCCCAACTCCTGAAAAACAACCCCACACCATAACCCCTCTCGACCAAATTTTACATTTGGCACGATGCAGTCAGATAAGTACTGTTACCTGCCAAACTCAGACTCATCCATAGGATACCAGATAGAGAAGCATGATACGTCACTCTAGAGAACACACTGAGTGATTTTACATGGTCTACCACTTCATGGCTGTTGCTGTCATTCCCGATCACGTCCACTTTTTTAAAAATAATACCACTGACAGCTGACTGTGGCATTTTTACAAGCAAAGAAATTTCATGACTGGATTTGTTGAAAAGTGGCATCCAATCACTGAGCTCCTGAGAGCGACCCATTCTTTCACAAATGTTTATACAAGCAGTCTGCATGAATATGTCTTTGATCTTTTACACCTGTTGCCATGGAGGTATTGGAACACCTGAATTCAATGATTTGGATGGGTGAGTGAATACTTTTGGCAGTACAAAGCAAATGTGGGCTAATCCAGCCTCAATTAAAATATACTCCTGCTCCCTTTTATTGTCCTATCAGCTTAAATCTAAAAGGAAACACCTTCTTTATTCATTTAATCTAATCAAATGAGCCCAGAGCTACCACTCCTCTCACTTACCTACACAGGAACTGATCAGTTATCACGCTCCTCTTTATCAGTCCAATTAGCTGCACCTGTACAACATAGCTTCCAGCTCCTGATGCTGATGTAAATATCCAGCTGTGTTGGTATTCATACCGCTGTCTTTATTCCAACCTGTGGCACATTGCTGTTAAGTGCTGTTTGCTATTCTCTGTCATCTTCTTACCATAGAAGCCAGTTAGTGAATCTCCAGGGACATCAAGTTGATGTAAATCTGCTGTTGTTTTCTAATTCAGCAACATTTGTTTTG
>NW_005187415.1:1412642-1414135 GCF_000239375.1 Pundamilia nyererei
GGCAAAATTGAAGCTTAAAGCTTTAAGGAGGTTGAAAAGTACTTTATTTATGTCTGTTTCAACAACCCACATGCAGTTACCTGGACAAGCTTTGTTAGTGATAACCAACTGCTGATCTTGCCTGTGGGAACAACGACAGAGCTGGGAGTTATTAGGAAGGAAGTTATTAGAATCTGGGAGGTGCATCGCTTTACACTTATATGCCTACAATCAACAAATGAAAGTTTAATGAGAGACATCAGAGGTAGAGTGACTGAGTCTGTAAATGAATCGCAACTAATATTATTCACCTTTTAAATAACCTTATGATGATTCATTCGCTGAATAGCTAATATGATAGTGAGCTTCATACCCCCTACAAACACTAATCCAAAAATAAAGAAAAATTTTTCTTGCTTTGAACGGGGCCTTTTGGGAGGTGACTGTGCTTCTAAGCCATGTAATTGGTTAAAGCAAAGTCTGTGCATTTTCCTCATATTTGTAACCATTTTATGAATAAAGAACGGATTCTAAACTAAGTAATACATCCTAAGGAAGAAAACTGAGTACATGAAGCACTTATGGAGACATTTCCTACATATTTAATCTTTACATTCTGGATTAAAAGGCAATTCTATGATTCACTGTCAAACAGAAAACTATTGCACACAAAATGCTGATATCAGTTACAAATGTAGTCATTAAAATTGAAAATAAATGTGATCGTGCCGAAAAGTCTCTTTTTATGTTTTTTAACTTAAAAAAAAAACAACAGTTTATGTAAAGTTACGTGGAAAGTTGAAAATTAGTTGTTGCAGACTTTTAGTAAACATGGCTTGGCACAGTGGCGATTAATAATTCTGTCAGTGATTGATAAAAAAATTAGAAAAATGTTTGTTGACTCATTTATTTCTTTGATAAAACAAAAGGATATGGGAAATTTTAAAAAGCCTTTAAAAGGACATTATAACAGAAACCACAGTACTGTGGAAATGTCACCTCTCATATCTTTTTTTATTTTTTTATTTTTATTTTATTGATTAGCATTCAAATTCAAATCTCAGTGAAAACAATGAAAAAAACAAAAACAGTGAAAACAGAACAAAAATCTACCATAAAGAAAGAAAGCATGAGACAAGGCTAATCAAAAGGTATTGGCTGAAGCATTTGCTTATTACGCCAACCCTTTTCACAAAATATCTTTTTGTATGCAGCTCCTGTACACAGGGCTTGAAGAAAATAATAAAACAAAGCAAAAACCAAACAAACAAACAAACAAACCAAAAAAAAACAAAAACCTTAGATAAGTAACTACATCAAAGCAAAAAGAATCAAGAGGTTATTTTTTTCTCCTTTTTGCTCTTTTCATTCTTGATTTATATATTTTTCTAATACTCTATTTTAAACATGTTTTTAAACAAGGAAAATGAACTACACCTTTTTAAATCACTGTCATAACTATTCCACAGGTTAACTCCTCTAACAGAAACACATCTCTGCTTTATATTTGTCCT
>NW_005187415.1:1421817-1440787 GCF_000239375.1 Pundamilia nyererei
TTCCATACCCATTGTTCATTATCCAATCGTCACTTTTCCAATAGATTCCATAGCAGATTCCTGATTATTTATATTGCTCTAAGTCTTTGAGTTCTCTTATCATCACAACTTTCGCTTCTTCAGGATTGCCATTTAGTCTTATCATTACTTTGCAGTTCCTCGTCCATGTCGCTTGTATCTTTATATTTTGTTTCCATGGATCCAGGCTTTCTTGTAATTTTGTAAAGTGTCCTCGACTGGACATTGGCTGCTTTTTCACCTTTTTAATTATTTTTGTAATTTTTTTATTTTTGTGTTTGTTAAACCATCTGTACCTGTCTTGTGTCTACACATATGAGACAATTTAACTAAGAATTAATTAATTTTTCTAATAAATCTTATCTTCATAAAATGTGTTCCTAGCAGCCTGTCACAAAAACACACAGCTTCTCCCATATCTTTAGTTGAATCGATAAGTATATGCCAAATATTCCAGTTTGACATGCATTTGTACATGCTTTAATTTTTTTTATATTTTAAACAACCCAAATGTAAAAAAAAAAAAAAAGGTGAATTGCCAGTGTGTGTAGTGATGGTGGGAAAACATAACAATACAAGTCTCAAATCTTTTTTCTTCTTCTTTAGATTCATTTTAAAATTTCAGATTGAAAAGAAAAGCTGCAAAGCATTAAATGGATCGCGCAAAAATAGACTCAAATAATACATTTATTCCCCCTAGGAAAACATTCCCTTAGTGACAAAAAGATCTTTTGAAAATTTGAAAAAATTTGAAAATGCAATAGTATCGCAAAGTGTATTTTCCAGCTCAATTGTTGAGATGATTGTAAAATTAGAAAACACAAAAGACAAAAAACTAGCAAAATAAAGTAAACAATAACAAAGAGAGTAGTTATTTCTTTCTTTTGTGTTGTTCTTGGTGGCTTGTACGAAAACAGATGAAAGTTCATTACTGAGGCAGGGGTTTAAAGGAAACGTGTGGTTGACTTATTTAAAGTGTTCAAGCTTGGGATCGGTGAGGAGCGCAAGAACTGTGGAGCAATGATTAGGGTGCTTTTTCTATCCATGAGCCCAGGAGAGTTATGGCATTAAAATGGAGCACTTTCCCTTCCTTCCCACTCTGAGTTCCTGGCTCAGAAAAAGGCTTTACAAAGTAAGCTCTTCAAGTATTTGGACAGTGACACACTTTCTTATTATTTTGGATGTGAAATGACAGCACTACTGCTGACTGCCAGCTTTAATTTTAGGATATTTTTCAAACATACTGGTTGAAAAGCCAGGCTGGAGTCCTTATTTTAAAGTCACCCCTTATTACACTGCCTTAAATATCAGATTAAGATTGTAACAATTTATTAGGCCTCCCCCCCCCCCCTCTTTTTTACTTGTCAGAAATCCTTCATGTGCAATTACCTCAGGTAGCTCAGGTAGAAGAGAAAGCTGGAGTGGTAGAGCTCACTGCTGATTCAAGACAAGCAAGGTGACATGTGGCGAGAGATGGGGGAAAAAAAAAGACGATGTTGACACAAAATTAGAGAAAGAGCTGTGAAGGGCAGAAAAAGACAGATAGGCAAAAAGAGAAAAACCTGACAGCTCCAGCCCTTCACTCCACTTTGCCAGCATGAAGCCTTACACATCGGCAATATTTGCCCCCCAAACAGCTCCCTCTGTGTGCTGTCAGCCTGTAGACTGTCCCTTTTCACACCCAGAAACTATCCGCAGTCTGACAGGTATACACAAAGTCAAACTCACACACAGACATATACCCAACCCCTCGCCAAGAAAACAACAAAAAAACACTACTACACAAGTAGGCTGTCAGGTATGCACACTGTGCACCCATCAGCATACCTGCACTGTTGGGTGCACACACATAAAACCCACGCGAGCTCACTCAGAAGGCCAAGTGAGGTGTAAGAAGAATCCTATCAGCTGTCCACCTACAGATTGAGAAAAGCCTCGCTCAGGGACACACACACACACACGATTGCAGTCCTGTCAGTTTAACTGTGCTAACCTGCTGAAGCTTGCATCTGATGGTGAAATGAAACGTGGATGACAGTCTTCATCCCAAGTCCTCTTCATCAGTGTATAAACAAACAAGTGAGGAAGAAGTAAGTGACAGGGTTGCATTGCAGTTATCCTGCCTTTGGGAGTCTGTGCTGCATTGCATCAACTACCCCTCAAGAAAAAAAAGGAAATAGGAGCAATTTTTCTTCGTCTCTTTTTTAACTAATTGTCTAAAAGGGGTGAATCAATTGATCTTTGTAAAAATGTTGTACAGCCAGGGGCAATTTAGGGTACCTGTGCTGCAGTTGAAATAGTTGGTTCATTAAATGAACCAGCGGAATCAGAACAAATCAGACATTTACTGTGATTTTTTTTTTTGACTGAAAGTTGGCACTGCCTGACAGAAACATCTCTTATTCTACTGAAAAATAGGAAAGAAAATTCTCAACTCAAGTGAAACAAAAACCCAGATACAAGCAAATGAACTGTTGAATCAACTGTCTCTAAACAAATGACATGTCTCTAATGAATCTGACATCATATCTCTGGCGTCGTGTGCCTTTTCAGGTGTCACTGAAGGAAAACAATAAGCGGGAAGCAACTCTTTTCTAACGAGTTCATTTGATTAAGAGCACTCCGGTGGATTTTGCATCTGAAAATAATGACGTGTCGAGTCGATAATATGTTACACGCTTCGGTGAGATTATGACACAGACCCTGTAATTAATGCAAATATCTCGTCTGCTGCACAAGTGATACATTTGTGTGCCCAACACTGACTGAATTTCAAATCAGAATATTGATGAATTACAAAAATATGAAACAGTTTTGCAGATGCAAATTCTGAAGCATGTTCAAAGTAACCTTTGTAAGCCTGCATTTTTAACCATGAACAATATCTAATCCTAAAATGTAGGCTACTCAATCACTGGGGCCTAACTACCTTTTAGCAGACTTGTCAGATTAGCATGCTGTTAACTGGGTGTTAGCTAACACGTTTGCTGCTAGCATTAGAGATGTTACAGACAGGGTGGTAATGTATGCTTTGTTTCTTCATAAAGTGAGGTAACTAAGGAATTCTGTTGTTTGTTTGGTGGCTCTGGCAGCAAGCTAGCTAAACCTACTAGCTTAACATTTTTTTCATCATTAGAAAATCTCAAGTGTAATGCCTTGTTTGTCCTATAGCCGCATAAGTTGTGGTATATAACTGATAGTTGTCACCACTCAGACAAAGCCTCTGTAGCAGTGCCAATATAGCAGTAGAGGAAATCAAAGATTTAAGCATCTCCGTTTGTATAATCTGTCAAGATATATCACTGAAATGGCGGTACTTGCGTCAACTCGGCCATGCCCAAATGACAAAAATCAAGTGGTGCACAACAATCAGAAAAACTCATGGCCTAAAAAGCAGCTCATGCCAGTAATTGTGGACTACTGTTTTAAATTCTTAAGTTTAAAACAGATTTAGCCTGGAGGGTAAAGCTGGGGAATTGGCAGCTCGCTTATTATGGTGATATTACTGACTAGTGAATAGCATACCTAAAACGCAATGTATTCTTCCTCAACCTGACCACACCCTAGATTATGTTTACTAACAATCTTTCTATAACTTAAATGGGCAAAAGGCCCAATGAAAATTAGCTACATTGTGCACTATTAGCATAAGTAACTGTACATCTTTCTAAGTGAAAAGAAAAAAGCATTACAGACCTGAAAAACTTTGACATAAGAATGTTTTTGGGCACTGCAGTAAAAATAATTATCGAAAATAGCACTTAGTGTCAGCAACAAGGTCTGAAAAAAAATTAAAAATAAATATTTTAAAAACTGTCTTTGATAAATTTTGAATTTATTATTGATGATTCCAAACGCCATTGCACTATTATAGGATTCTTTTTTTTTTTTTTTGCCAGGACTACATAGTAAAATTTTAGCTCAGTGACTCAATCCCATTTAACCAGTTTAGCAGGAAGCAAAAAAACTGTACTGGCAAAGAAGAGACAGTGACACCAGTGTGTTCCCACATTAAGAGTAGGCCATTTAGGACCGTAATTTTCTATGCAGATACATGAAACTGTTCTCTGCACATTACAGTCTCCTGTAGACTCATGTAGTCCTTACAGTTACGACACGACTGTAAAAATCTGGACTGACACTGTTTGAATGTCATCATCCACGCATAACAAACCTTAACAGCAGCTTCGGCAAACTTCACAGCCAGACTCTTTAGGATAATCTCTCATGCTACAAAAACGCTTGATAGCAGTCATCAATCATTCTAATAATTAGAAGACAGATAATAAACACTGTGTGGCTCCTTTGCTCTTTTTTAATGTTCTTTCTGCTCACTTAATCTCTTGTCATTCCTCTGAATATGAAGCGCAAAGTTTTGACTTTGTGCGTCCTTTTTTTCCTTCTTTTTTTTGCTTTAACCATCATCTGTTGCTCTCTCACTCATCAGTCATGTATTCCCTCTGCCTTGCCAGTGCATTGTGTCTGTGGTTGAAAGCAAAAACGAAGCCACTGGCAGGTAATTCAAGAGAAAAATGTGAATCTGTTCTATAGACTGATATGCCAACAGCGCTACTTACCAACTCAACCTTCTCTAATTACTTCACAGCCAAACAGAGACACTTCGTGTTTACTTACGTGGGTGTGGGTGTGTGTGTGTGTGTGCTTGTGCGTGTGTGTGTTTTTGAGTGCATCTTTGCTGCACTGTTTGCAGTCGGGCATTTTTCATCGGAATGGGACTTTGTCTCCAGAGCTCACTGGCTAGCTACGAGCCTGGGCATTGCTACCCATCTGAGGGTATTATAGACTGAGCGGGAAAGGTACTGTGAATGGTGGAGTAGATTATGGAGTGATTCCCCTGTGCTCTCCTCCGCCTCTTCACATTACACAGCTAATACACACACACATACACACACACACGGGCTCTGTGGCATTGCTTGTCCCTTGGATCAAACCAGATTTTTATTCAGTCAGCTGGGAGCCGGCCAATTTGCGCTACACTCAATAGTATGGCTGCTTGTTTTGCCACGCTTTATTCTTTTTTTTAACATTTGTTTGGCTGTCAAACAATTTTGGCATGATATAAGAAGAGGTTAGAGCTTGGCAAGGTTAGATTTTATTGTATTCCAGTTGGAAAAATAAGTAAAATCCTCACACCTGCAAGCTTTTCCTTTCCCTTTCCAATCATTGCAGCATGTACCCACACAAACAAGAAATCCCCACCAAAATACCAATTCCTCCTGCATGCTTTTGTCCCCTGAGTTTACTGTATATTTGCTATTCTAGCCACCAGAGATTGTTAGATATCACAGACACATATTCCATATCCTCGGATCTCTTTCGGGGGTAATTTTATATTTAGCCTTCTAGTGGCTTGTCTCGCATGGCTGCATGAGCCTCTTGCTCAATGCTGTGCCGAGAATCCATAAAGCCGCCCTGAGGATTCTGGCCTGTCAATTTGTGTTTTCTTTTTTTTCCCTGAGTATACTGATTCCTGCCCTTCATGCTTCTCTCCTCTCAGTCACAAGGTTGAAGGAGGGGAAAAAAAGATTCAAAGAAAGCAGAAGAATGTGCAGAAAGAACAGGCCAAGCCAAAAAAGACTGCAGCTGTAAAGAGGTCCGTAGTTTTGGAATGTCAGACATCAGAGTAGGATTTGACAGAAAATATGTAATGGAGTGTAGTGGACACTATGAGGCTGTGGGGAGAGAACCGGCGTGAGACACGAAGACATAACAGTGCTGGAGGGCAACAAATGGAGGCAGTCTGAAGGGAGCGTTTGGTGCTGAGGGAAGAGTTGGGGGAAGAAGGAGGGCACAAGGGTTGCAAAAACAGTATGGAGAGGGAGCAAAGGGTGGCCTGAGCGCAGTGCTAGAGCAGGTTAAAAAGTTAACTCAGATTGGAGATGAAAGCAGGGGTGAAGGAGAGGGAAGGAGCTGGCTAAAGCCAAATGGTGACTGGAGGAAAGGATTGGAGAAAGATTAGGCTGCTGCCTGCCTGTCTGGGGTGCTGATCTAATACACAACAAGGTGGCCGTTTCCTGATCGAATATGGATGATGAGCTCACAGATTGCCCAAAACAGCCCAAAGCATGACAGGAGAATGGAACATGGAAAAGCACTTCCGCCACTCCACGCGTTAATCTTCAGCCTCGTTTGTGATCTAATTCGGAAAGTTCTCAACCCGTTTAGAAATCAATCACGTTCTCGACAAAAAGGGATTTGTTTGCAGTGAGACACAGCCTTATTATGGCGGAACAATGCCCATCATTTAGCTCTTCTGTAAAGAGACACAGCTCCCCTTTCTATAAATGGCTCTTTTACAGGCTTCATACTGAGCCTGGCAGATTTAAACCAACGGGAAATATGCGCACAATAGCTTTGATTAGAGCCTTGCTTCACGCTCACCTCTTATTCCCAGACTTCTGCTTCCAAGTATCTCATAGCACTGCTTCCAGAAAAACTCATGTGGGATCATTTCAGATTCCCAGTGAAATGTATTCATTACCATGCAAATTAGTTGGGAGTCGTTGACTTAAAGCATTCGCCATACTTCATTTCAGAGTCTGTAAATGCAATTAATGGGACCTCGTTCACAAGAAAGAGAACTGCCTGAAGATAATTGTCATTGTGGGGATCCTATTAAAAAGTTTTTTCCCTCCCCTCCCCAGTTAAACATGGCATTGAGTGGAAGCGGTGGCCATTGCGTCACCACGACATCGGCCCCTTAATGGGATAATAAAACCTCTTTCATCTGCCGTGAATAGAGTGATACTCACAACAAAGCAACACAAAAAATGATTTCCGACAAGATTTCTGAGAGCACACCATTCAATTACAATTCTTGAACAATCTATGCAAATCGGCTACCTGCAGCGCCCAGCTGCGACGGATGCCGTGTGAAATCCTACTTAGCAAGGATTGTGGGGAAGGGGAGTCATAAAGAGATGTATGCAAGTGCAGGAGGAAGGCTATTAAAGAGATGCTGTTAGTTTTGTCTGCAGTTTGGTAAAAAAATAACTAGCAATGTCGTATCTCAAGGGGGAACTAAGAGGAAATTGAAGAAGGCAACTTTTTTTTAAAAATCTAGGGCATCCAGTCTATCGCTGTTGTGATTATCTGTGATCCAGCATGATAGGGGTCAGAAGCAGGGGACAGACAAACAGCCCAGAGCGAACGGAGATGGAGTCGGCGGAAGCTCCAGCTCTGCAAATCTCTGCCTCGGAGGGCAAAAACACATGGGCTGTGAGGTTTTGAAACTTAACTTGACTCTGCAGAATTAAATACTTATATTTAGGTCATAGCACAAAGCGCTTAAAGCATCATTTGACCAAAAATAATTCATTTTAATATTGAATGTATTGTTACTGAAATGTTTTTAGTGAATCATATTGATTTTGCACTGCGTTTAGTTAAGTCTTCTTGCTGTCAGCAATTGTGCACCCTTTGCTCTCTGTTTTTTCTCTTTCTGTCGTCTATTTTTTTATTTTTTTTTTACTGAAAATACGATCCTCAGCTTATAGTTTGAAAGGTTTGTGTATGTGTATTTATGTTAAGTTTGTGTTTCTAGCTAATTACAGTAGCAAAGCCTATTAGCTTATTACCAAGCTAACACTCTGGTAGTAAACACTGTAAAACCAACCTGTGGAAAATATGTTCATGTTTATCCAGCAGGTAGATGCTAACAGCAGGATGTCAAAACCAACCAGTGGTCCAGCAACCCAATTTTTACCATTACATTACATTGTTGGCTTATAAAATAACAAAAGTGCTAATTTAATCTGCGCTACTCAGATAGCCTAGTATCTTGCTGATAAGCCTGATGTTATTCAGTGGTTTGAGCTAACTGCTCGTTGTTATTATTCTTAAACCTTTCATCACTGAGATTGCTTAAAATGCTGATATGAAAATATGACCTCTTAAAATGTTAGCTTAAAAATATTGTTAAGCCCAGCCCTTGAAAGGCTATATGAATAACATGCCAATTAAGCTTATGTTATGCATTAAGATACCAGCACTGACTATGAAAAACTTGATTGTAACCCAAACAATATGCTTTTCACTCTAAAAATACTTACAAATATGCATGACAAGCAAAATGTGCCTGAAGCAATGTGCTATAGATAAACAATTCAGTGATATCCCATAGGGGTAGCAACAAGGCTAACCATCTTGTAATAATTCATAAGCACTTTAAAGCTGGAAAAATGTGAGATTATCCCAGTCTTCACACTCTGCCAGCACTACATAAATGCAGCATATTAGCATTGTCGCTTTGAGCACTGCTCTTAATATGATGCTGTTAGCACTTATCTCAAGTAGCAACGTTTAAACCATTACAGAGCTCTTAGAACTGCTGCATACAAAAGGTGTCAAACATAAGTTCTGGGTGCCAGAAATGGCCAAGCACAGACTCCAAAATGGCCGACTGGACAACTTTGGAAAATATAAAGGTGGGGCTGAATTTTGGACTTTTAACTGTATTATCATCAGTTTTACGTGATTTCCTGCTCATAAAAACCTCCCCCATGGCCATTTGTGATACATCAAAGTAATTAAATAATAGACAAGTAAATGAAAGGATGTTTTCTGTTAATTGACAAAAACTTTATTTTTTTTATAATTATAGAACAGTAGTTTTAAACATTAATTTCTTACAATTCATGCCCAAAGAGTTGTGCTGACAGATGTATTTGATTTAACACAGCAGCATCTCTTTATCATGTAAAAAAAAGAGAGAGATGTAAGGTTGAAATTGCACTTCTTTTTCTCATATTAAGATATCTCAGGGGTTAAATATGTATTAAACCTCTTTACATTGCCAAAAAGGCGATTTTCATTGGCCGACACCATTTAAGTTTAAAAGCGGGTGGTATGCAGCCCACAATGTAAAATGAGTCTGGCATCCATGCTGTAGACTATCACAGATCTAATCCTCTAATCTTAAATGGAAGCACTACATGATATCATCATGCCTTTTTTATTTGTAACTCCAGCTTTTTATTAAAGCGTACATATGAAACAAAAAGCCAGCCATATGTTCTTCATATCAATATTCCAAAGCATTTATGTCACTCACTGATGTATTCACTGAAAGCAAAAGTGAGAGGATGCTGCTGTTGCTGAAAGCTAAAAACAAGAAATGTTACATTTATGCCAACTGAACAATTAACAAGCTGGCTCTATTAAGCCATTCAACTCCAGTATTAAATCTGAGATCTCTTTCTTCCCTGCTCTCTGTGGTGAACCGCTGTCTTGCACACATTCGGGAAGCTGAAAAGTCTTCTTGGTTCCCTCTATTTCTCCTAATCCATGACAGTCAGAGAGAGCCTGCTGCGCTACCAATAAGAAGACTATGTTCGCTTAAATCACTGAGTGGCAAGCTAAGTTCAAAGCCCTCCTCGGTGGCCCAATAAGGAGGAAGTAGCTTGTGTCTGGACGGATCAAAGTGAGAAGCATAGAGAAAGGTCAGGTCTCAGACGCTCCCACAGCGAGAAGCTCAGCACAACACTGAAAAAAGGAAGAAGCTCACCAGCAGGTTTTCTATTACTGACATAACGGCTGCTGCGCTGTTCGCGCTATAGCGCTATGTGACCAGCCAAGCCTAATGAAAGAAAATCCCGTATTCATCAACAGTCTTTTGATTAGGAAATGCCATTACTTTCAAAATTTTGGTTATAATCATACACCTCCTTACAGCCTAAAATCTAATTAGGCTGTAAGTTCAATCTCCCACTCCTTGATTCCTAAACCAACCTGCTCCTAAACAGCCATTTGAATGCTTTCTGAAGTAAGATCTAATAAATCTTGTTTTGGCAGGGTTTAAAGTGTATGCAACTAAAAGTTCAGTTCCTGGGACACAGCTTGTTATGCTTGCAGTAAACTCACTGACCACCACACATGCCGTGCACCTCTAATTAGACTCCCCGCTGTGGCACATCACAAAATCACATCATTTATAAGGAGAACGCTGTGTCTCGCCTCTGCTTGATTCTAGAAGTACTTTTAAGAAATTCGTCTTGCATTGTCCAGCTGAAGTTTGCCACCTGTAAAGCCTGAAAATCAGTCATTTGGTGACTTTGCTGCTTTAATACTTGAAAATATCACTAAACTACTGTGTACAGTTCCTCCTCTTCCTCCTCCTTGTCTTATTAAGGTTTCACTGGGTGGTAAAATCCTTGCAAAATCAATAAAACATGGTGTTGACAACTGCCAACAATCAATTACATAACAGCAGCAGGAGACTTATCAATAGAAGAGGCATGGAAACTGAGATTCAAAGACTAAAGTAGTGCATCAAGAAACAGAGACTCAAAGTGTTCTGAGCTGAAGAAATGAAAAAGCCATTCATGAATTATTATGTGAGTAAATGGTTTGAAACATTCAGAAACATTGATTAATATATATATACATTTTTGTCTAATTTCACTGTAGGACTTTTATTTTGAAGAAAATGTATTTTCTCTTTCTGTGCTTTTGCTGTCCCACATCTGGCCCCTTGACACCACACTGTACCATATCCTTGGAGCACCTTACCATCGATCCAGTGTTGTGTGGAAGCTAGTGCATCCTACGGACATCTGGTTCCTTGAATCAAGAAAGCCCTTTGTCAGAACTCAGCGTAGTGTGAAAGGCGAGCGTGTCATGCAGAACCACGGTGCCACATCTGGCTCCTTTTCTCTAAATAATCTTTCCTGAGCATATCCAGAGTGGCTTGTAGTGCTCTTTCAGCCTGGTCGTCTGTGGTGTCACGGGTGCAGGCATCCCTGGTAAGATTTCACCTGTGCATTCGCTTTTACCACAGCACAGGTCATCAATGAGCTCTCAAGGCTGCGGAGATCCGTAAATGACAGAAGAGCCTCTATTATCAGTGCCGCTGCCAAATGACTGAAAAGCAAACTCTGATGAGAGGTGTAGCTGCCATCAAATACAATTCATTAACGCTGCACTGCATTTTCCAGTACCCATGAGTGAGTTAAGGACCATTCATTATCTGTCTGTAATCATTTGATGTTTCTGAAATATCCAAGCTGCTTCAGTTTATTCTCCGACCCTGCTTTATGCAATGCTGTCTTTTTTTTTTTTTAATTTTATGTGGTGTGATTGCTCATTTTAAAAAACTGGAGGTGATACTTAATTCACGACTGGATATTGCCTTTGGATACCATATCTCTTTAAAAGCATCATTAAGCATTATGTAAGCATAGAAAAAGAGCTCTTTTTAGACTGGTTATATGCCTGTAGTGCTTTGGCTACAGGTATCATTTATTACCCCCTCTGTGGTTCATCCTTTCTCTCATCTCAGCTGCGGAAGTCCTTAGCTTTCTGTTAAGATGGGAATCATCCTTTTACCAAAGGAGTGTGTTTATCTGATTTTTTTCAAAGCTGCTGCACTTGGCAGCGAGCTCACTGCCAAGTGCGGATGTTTCTCTTAGAATCCCCATCTGCATTTTGAAGCACCATTCAAACTCTACACATATTTCTGGAATCCATTTGAACTCCAACATAGGCCAGATCCCAGCGCTTAGAACGCAACAGAACCAGTGTCACAATGCTGACTCATGTCAAGAGCGAATAAGATAATGTTTTATTATGGTTCACAGCCAAAAAGTAAAAAAAGGAGCCTGTAAGCCTTTGTGTACAACTTTGAAGCCTTTGTGGGGAGTGAAGGGGTAACAAGAAATAGCAAGAACTCACTCAGTGTTTTTTATGCCTCGTGCACTTCCTTCTGTTTGGAGTTGCAGAAATGTTACGTAAAAGTGAAGGAGAGGATAACATATGTAGGCCACAGCTTATGCATTATATTCAAGCTGAAGCAAATGGCTGTGAGAATGTGTGAGAGAGCAGCAGAGAATTATGTATATATGCTTACTTCCATGATTTGCTGCAAGAAACGTGTGAGTTTGAGTTAATGCGTGTGTGTGTGTGCAAAGCAGGCTTTGGCATTTGTGTAGGAGGTTACGTTCCTGTTCTTGTGTGCTCTTGCGTTCAACAGTAGCACAGCTAAGGAAAGCCATAGACTGTATGTAAAAGATGGGGGTAGTCACTGTGACATTATGGTAAAATGGTTAACTCTACATTGTGAAACTACCATCAGGGTGTTTTTAAGACAAAAGTTGTTAATGTTGGATTAGAATGGAGATTGCTAAATGGAAGTAAATTCTAACTGCAACTGTGCACACAGATGTGCTATCTGCCGGTCAGTAACAGATATAAAATACGATTTCAGTCACCAAAAATGAAGCATAAACTTTCCCTACAGCCTGAAGAAGGTGCAAACCCACATGTGTTGATGCATTTTTAATGCAACCAGCCCCCTGAAATAAAGCCTCTTTATTACTATAGCTTAAAGACCTCATAGAACCTTATTAGCACTTAGCACACTCAGACTCCGGGCTCACCTGTGGTTCCTGGATTCAGCAGATGCAACACTAGATGTAAAACTTTAGTTGTAGTTCGGGCTGGGAGTCACGCTGCAGTAGGGCTTGGCTGATGGAGGCTTCCTATGATGCACTAAGCACTTCTTCACTCAAATATTTTCACTTCCTCTGTGTTTACACACCACTACTGTATTTAATCATTAGCCATATTAAATTCTGGCTCTCTATCAATAGTTTGCCTTCCATCCTGCCTCTCTCTCGCTGCCTGACTCTGGTTCTGCTGAAGGTTTCTTTCTGTTAAAAACTGTGAGTTTGGGGGGTTTATTTGAACAATGTAGGGTCTTTACCTTACAATATAAAACATCTTGAGGCAACTGGGGCTATATAAATAACATTTCATTTAATTGTACTGAAAATTGATTTAAATTAAATTGAATTACTTGTTCAAACCATGGACCTTGGGTGTCTGGATTAAATTTTTTTATGTCACTTTTAGGTGTGAATCTTTCCATTTTCACTTTTCTTATTATACACTCTTACAAACTCTGGTGGCACTTTTTCATGGCACAGACCTCTTTGATAGGTTGCATCTCACAGCAGCCCATATTATTTTTTAAGATTTCCATTTAAATGCGCCAAAAAGTCAACAACTACCACAAACATGGTGAAAATGTGGAAGGTGACCCTGGGTAGGTAGCTAGCATCTGCCAATAAATACCAACTTTTTAAGCTTTTTTAAACTCCAGAAAGTTTAATTATAAATTAATAACAAATTTAAAACAGTCGCTTTGGTACAAATGATGTTATTAAGGGGACGCTGTAAAGACCAAAGTTGTTTCTGTACCTGTGGTAAACTTTGTGTTTTCATGGCTGAGTCTATGAGGGCTAGAACCAGCCTTAAGTGTTAAGTGAGGCATGTCTGTTATTTCAGATTAATAACATTATAACTTCTAGAATATGGGTTTATAAGAACTGTTAAGGACACATACTGAACTTTACTGTTCAATTACAGCCTGTTTTCTTACACTTTGGTGCACTGCTACAACAGAAATGTATAGCGAACAAAGCTCGGAATCTTCATAAATGATATTTTTGGAATTGAGAGCTGCTCTTTTTGGCTTCATGGGAGCGTAATTCACAGTGATGAATATTTTCACCCTAAAGACAGTGAGATACAGTGGCCACAGACGTCAGGATTAGCACGCATGGTAGGTGAATACGTACTGTAGAGGCCTCCACGTTCAGGCTGCCAGCAGCCAGAACAGTTTCAGGCTCTGACGCTGTCCGTGGTACCAGCGTGGCTCTGTGGGCTTAGCATTTGGCGCTGTCCATGGTATCAACGCGCCACTGTGGTGTCCGGCAGGCTGGTGGTATTTGTGGTGCTGAGGCTCCATTGCCTCGCTGTCCAAGGAGCTGTTCCAAACATGGTGGAGCTGTCCGTGGTGCTGAAAACTGAAAGGTCCTTCCAGAGAGATTGCAAGAATATTTAGCCATGTAATGACTAAACAATGACACCTAAGTTTAAGTTAAACACGTCCCGATTAATGTGCTGAATGATGGTTAAAAGCTATCTTTATGTAGAAAATCAGTGTTGTATTATAGCATGCAACACTAAAAAGCTGCAGGTCATAGTGTGCTTTATAGGCTGTCTCTCGGTCAATGTAATGACACTGGGTTCATTTATATCCAGTATTACACAACATCGCCCCACTTTTAAAAGTAATTGTATTAATGGGAGTACACCAGTGTGGCAAGGGAAAAAAGAGGAGGCGCTGTTACTGTGGTTCGATGAGCTGATAACGTCACCATGCTCAATGCTGGCAATAAAACCCATTTATTTCAAACTGAAGCTTGTGCTCTTCCAGAGACGCTCAGTGACGTTTTGAGAAGATTAAAAAAAAGGCTGTGCATGCACTGAGACCTCTAACTAATAATGACTGTATGATGTGTATGGAAAATCCCCACCACAGAGAAGCACATAAACAGCAGCACAAGCAGAAAAATATCGGACCCCCCCACCTCCTCCTCACACCCCCACATCATCACTTTGTTAGTATCGCCCCTGTGTGTCGATATATTGCTGAAATGGGACAAACTCATCTTGATGCCACTGCAAAATAGTTCAAATCCCACATTTGCTCCAGAACAAATATCGACCGTTCGCGGGACGATCTCACGTTTTCAGACGTGATTGATTGGTAAAAATCAAAGCGGGGTATGTGAAATCGATACACTGTAAGCTGTAATTCACGCCGATTTAACGACGCAAAGCGATTGCTTTGGCGTAACAGCAAAAGACGCGACCTCAAGTGGCTTATTGCCTGACGTAATATCGATTATGTGGATGTTTCACTTTAGGCAAAAACACTTGGAGTCGCACGGTGCGCACTTTTTTCCCTCTCCGTCTGCCTCTACCCCCTCCACTCTCCATCCTTCGGTTCCTTCTGTAAGCATGCTGTGGTCTTCATCCACTCTGTGCCCAAACCGAGAGCTTGAAGGACCCCCCCCTCCCCCCAATCTCTCTTTCTCTTTTATGACCAACCCTCTTTCATCCAGGCAGGCGTTTGTTCGCTGGATTTTATAAGAGCCTGTTTAATTACATATATATATTTTGAACACAGTCTATGAGCTACAGTGTCGGGGCTGCTGAGACTGAAGAGAATCGAGGAAACCTACCACAGGTGAAAGGAGCTTTTACGACGCTGCGGTACAGATGATTGAACACTTTAGCAGTAACTCAGCGCAATCTCCCCGCTTACCCTGACTGAAACGGGGCGGAAATTGAGGCTAAAACACTTTGGAACAACTAAAAAGGGACCAAGTTCTGTTTCCGAGCGAATCTAAAACCCGCTGCGTTGTTTCCCCAACTGGGCTTTCTGTGGAAGATGTGACCTTTTCTGTTGCGCCCCGTGGAGAAAATCACTGCTTTTTTTTCTTTTGTTATTAGTTCTTTTTTTTCTTTTTTTTTCTTTTGTTTTTTCCACCCCCTAATCAGTTACTCGAGCTTGACATGTCTTTTTGTGGGATTACACGCGGAGATATGATCACTGTGAGAGACCGAGCTGGATTGTGAATTTACTGTCAGCGCTTTTTTTTCTTCTTTATTTTTTCTTTATTTCTTCTTCCTTTTTTAAAACTTGTCTCCATAACGAAGGAAGTGCTCTAGCTGTTTTCTTCAATGGCTTCAGTGTCAAGGTTGGGAAGACGCAAAGATGCCAGTCGCTGGCCGAGAATGTCGTCAAGTTTCTGGGCTGTGCTGCTCCTGACAGCGCTGCTGCTTCTCTATTGCGGTAAGTCCCGCCGCTTTCCTCTCCTCTCTCTGTCTGTCACACGCTCTCTATTTTGACCACACACACACCCACAGTGGGTGACCGTGCCATGTGGGAAGGCTTTGACAACAAAATTATGTGAGTGGTATTGGCAATCGCTCTTAGCGTATTGATCTCAGTAGTGGTCGACGTGTCATATTCTTCTTTTTTCCCCCTATTGAAAAACACGCACGGGGATCACAGCTGCGCGTGCACATACTCACTTTAAAGCCCCTTCCTGCTCCTGTGTATGCAGACAGGCAGAATCAAGAGAAGCCCCTCACCACCACACACACAAATCCTCTCTCATAAAAAAACAGGGGAATGTGTCTCATTGTCTTGTGAAACTACTTTCTTTGGCTTGGAATAGGAGTGCGCCACAGGCCTAATTAAGTCTCATGTGACTCCCGTTAATTCTTATTCTATCTGTCTCTTCAACACACACACACGCACCCATCTATCTCTTAAAGCTTCTCAGACTGACTGAGTGAGGTCAGGCTGTCATGCATTTGTCATCTCTGAAACACAGAATCCAGAAGATATACATAACAAATTCACATAATGTTAAAAGGTACAAATCTTATTATTATTATTTTAAATTTATGAATAAACCCTTTTTAGTTGGACAAATAGTACTCCAGGCAGTAATTCAAGAGTGCCTGAGGATAACCTTATTAGGCAAATGTATGCAAGTATAAGCACACACACACACACACACGCAATTTGCTCCTCTCTCTCTCTCTTTTGGGCTACTTCTCTGGCCATGGGTGTCTTTTCATTTCTTGTTCCCTGGCACCCTCACACCTTCTCTCCGTCTTGCTTTCCTTCTCTCGCTCAAACCGCCTCTGACTCACTTATGAGGAGAAATCCAGCTGGCACACAGAGCTTCAGTCTGCTATGTGTGAACAAAAAAAAGGAGGCTATGTGCAATAGCCATGATAAGCTCATGGAAAAAAAGAGGAAAGGGAAAAGTTATTTCATTAGCAGCTGAGCTAATGGTTAATGTAATCACCCTGTCCTCCAGTGCATTAGCTATGCTGGTGCTGTAACAGATTCGTACTGTGATGCTGAGTTTTCCTTACAGCGATGTGAACCGACCTCAGCTCGTTCATTTCCTTTTTACCTTTTTTCCCTTCTCTACAAAGGACACAAGATTGAGTTTGCTTTGTAATCACACAGACCTCAGGTTAATCAATGACAGGCTTAGTTTATAAGAGCCAAAGCTTCTGGAGGGGGGGCTTTTTATTCTTTTATGGTGCCTTCGGCCATGTGCCATTGATCTTCCGTTTGTGTCCAATCACGATGCTTGGATGTTTGTTTCAGTCAGCAGTCTTGCTTTTTCCTTTTGCAAGGACCTCGACCTTTTTACCCAGTAACACCGCGAGCCTTCAGAGACTTAATAATCTGAGTGATAATCATTCCTGGATTTCCTCTTTTATGACCTCTTTACTCCACGCTGCTCAAACTGTGTTATTTGGTACCTTTTGTCCAACAGTCCGCCTTATGGGTATATTTCATTTTTGTTACCACCATTATTGGTCTATTAAACTCTAGTGCCGGGGCCGACTTTGTGTAATTTCCTCCCTTCTCGCTCCTCGTTTCATTTTTTTTCGTTGTTAATTTCCAAACATTTGAACTTGCAGCTCTGTAGATCGCACAACTCCCTTTCACTGTTAGCTTTGCCTTTCTTCTTGTGGGTTTCCTTTTACTCTGACCATCCTCAACAGTGCAGTATTTCTGTTTTATACTTTTTGTATTTTTTTCTTACCCTCTACTTTGTTCATGTGTCCGACGATGTCCCGGTCACACTGGGTTTGTTTGAGGGTTTTTTTCTTTCTTTTTTACATTTTTGTCCATCTTTGTCGCTGTTTTGTGCTTAACTTTCTTCTGCTTGAAATTTTTATGTTGTTTTCCCCCCACTCTTTGTAGCACTTGTTCTTTTATTCATTTCCTCTTTTTAACCAGATCTTTCAAACCAGTGGATCTCTGGGCTGAGCTGACCAATGCATGTCCTCTATGCTATTCTGTCTGAAGTCTCTGCTTTCTCAGCAGACTCTTCTCTTCTCTTCTCTTCTCTTCTCTTCTCTTCTCTTCTCTTCTCTTCTCTTCTGATTGTTGTTTATTTTACAACCCAAGCATTCATTATCATATTGACTGCATCTCAAGACAATAATGATATTTGTGAGAGTGATCAATTCATTCTCACTACAAGATCAATATACATTAATGTAAGACAGGTGACATGTTTTTAGAAGCTGGAGCTCGTAAACCTTTGACAATTTTGTGTGAAAAATGACAGTTTTCAAGCAATTTACTGATTAATATTCTACTATTGATTGATTGTCTAATTATTATTATTTTTAAATGGCAGCTTTACTACAGCCTTCTACTCAAAATTAAGAAAGAAACCAATAAAACATGATTAACCATTGGTTTGTGTATATAAATGATAATAATCACATACACACATGGTAGTTATTCATATATATTCTTACAAAAATTGTCCACAGTTTGTAAAGGATTTCAAGTTTTACTAGAAATTGATGTCCATGTTACTCACATGCATACAGAATCAGCATAACTGAAAAATGAAGCCAATGCTGAAGTTTCTAGAGTCTGCAGTTTTTCTAATGGCCTGCAGGGGGCATCTCCTCTGGTTGCAAAAGATGCCAAGTTGTATAGAAGTTTATCAGAAAATGTTACTTTGGCTTTCTTCATTTATGACCTCAGTGAATCCTTTCCAGATGAGATTATGGGATCAGTTCATAATCTGAGCCCATAAATTGGTAGGTGGACCTACCAATTTCCAAAGTCTGATTATTTAATGCCTTGAGAGGAGCGTTTCCACCCTCACCATCTTTGTTGCAGAAAAATCAACCAACTCTCATCTTTCAGATGTGACGAGTAAGGGCAGGTCTGACTGTGAAACCGCTCACTGGCTATCGACCAAAGAGTGTGCAGTTTCATACTGCAGATAATACTTCAGTTTGAAACATAGCATGACCAAGATTTACAGAACAGATCTAACTTTTCATTCAGTATGATCCAAAATGAGTGACTGAACCAAAAACTCATCAGGAAAGTGTTTACAGAGATCAAGTTTAAAGGATGTTTTCCATGGACCTGTATAGAACTAGAAGTGTTTTTGCTATCAAAGACTAAAGTTCAGCACTGGTTTCATATCTATCTATCTATCTATCTATCTATCTATCTATCTATCTATCTATCTATCTATCTATCTATCTATCTATCTATCTATCTATCTATCTA
>NW_005187415.1:1440807-1442571 GCF_000239375.1 Pundamilia nyererei
AGATAGATACCAAAATAAGAAAGAAAATTCTCAAGTGTTTACAAAATGTGTTACATCTTAGAAAATGCATTTGTGTGATGGTTAGTAATGTATGGCTAATATCTGTGCCAAGGGCACTTTTGCTTTGCATTGTTGCTGTGTTTTACAGCCAAAAGGGTGGTGGTGGTGGAACTCTGTGATTATGGCTATGACTCATATGGTGCCTGTCACCTAGAATCAACATCCAACTTCACACGATACGCTGTCCTCTCCCAGGCCCTCGTGAGAGGGAGAGATTGAAGAGAGAACAGAGAGAGGCACGGGGTGGAGGGAAGAAAGGGAGGGAGAGAGAGAGAGAGAGAGAGAGAGAGAGAGAGAAGCAGAGGCACCGAATAAGGTGAGAGCAGCAGGTGACTTGATATCCCCTCTAATACCTTGATAAGGAAAGCAAGTGAGGCAAGAAGAAAGAGATGGAAAAAAGGGAGTATAAGGGGAAGGATGAAGGCAAAAGATATAAAGCAGTAAAGGAAAGACAAACCCTGCTGAGGGTGAAATAGAAGCCACGGTCAAGAGGGTGAAAGTGGCAAAAAAAACAAAACTGAAAGGAGAAGAAAAACATGAGGAGAGGAGAAAAAAGTAAAAGAGGGAGAGATAAATAAAAACAAGTCAACAACTGAAGTATTTGGAATGTACGTGTCGGTACTGGAAACATTAATCACACCAGAATGCTCCAGTACCTTTTGATTACATTACAAAGAAGCCAACAACAACGACAACAGCAACAAACAATATTGTATTCTGTGCACTAGCTCCCTCATCTGGAAGCTCTCAGCCGTGCATTTGTTTGCCAACGGCGCAATTATGTATTCATGAGACTGTAGCCCTGCATGTGAGCTCGGGGGAAGGCGGATGAGAGAGCCCACAAGGGTAGCTAATCAGTATGCTAATCTTAGCTTGGGATGGCTAAGGAATGTAACACGGCTGTGGTCTGGGTCTGAACTGCAAACACACTGAGAGAGGCAGAGACAGCAGAGAGCGAGGTAAGACAGAGTAACAAGTAGAGAAACTGGAAGCAAGAGAACGAGGAGGAGGAAGTGATAGAGACGAAGAAAGGAAGAGAGGTCACGCACAACTCTTTTCTTATAGCAGCCTTCATTTTTAGGCATGTAGCAACTGCTGATTCATTCCACCCTTGGATACAATGTTGCGTGCAGGTACATACACCTCTGGCACAGGCACATGCACACTCAGATCTGAGCCCTGAAAAGCAGAGACAGTAATGAACGGAACATCAAAGCAGGCACGCAGGTTACACCGGGGCACACAAACGAGCGCAACGTCATCAAGGTCGTTCAGGAACATCAATCACCTATTTGCACATACATGACCACCCTGTAAAGATACAGACTTTAGAAAATGCTGAAAGGTCAGACACACACACAAAGAAACAAAAACAAACAAACACACACACACGTGAATGCATTCCCCTGCTGTCAGGCTCGAAAGCTTAAAGCCATTCTCATCACATCACTCTGTCGCTCAGCGTGGTATCCTGTGTTTCCTGCCTGTTTGTTTATGGGTCGCTGTACTTCTGCAGCTGTATCAATAGGTTGTTAACTGTTACTGGTTTACTGAGAATTGCAGGCCTGGGGGCATTTCAAACCATCGCCCAAAGAGCTCAAAACACACGGTCATGCATCTGTGGTGATTCGCCAAGGCTTACATGTGCTCAAGTGCACGCACACACACACACACACACACACACACACACACACACACACACAC
>NW_005187415.1:1442597-1495328 GCF_000239375.1 Pundamilia nyererei
ACACACACACACACACACACACACACACACACACACACACAGACACACACACACACACACGCATAATCTGTTGCTGTTGCGAGGCTGGTTTGCCAGCGGAGAAGACAGGACTTGACTGACCTGAAAAAAAAGAAAAGACGCAAGAACTTGTAGGTGAACGCGCGCACTTATTTGAATATCTTATCCTATTTTCAGCATAGCCTGGAGCTTCTTCCTCTGCAGGGAGGGAGGCAGAGAGAGCAGCCACTGTCAGGGAACGGCAGAAAGGCTTGCAGATGGCCTGGGGACGCAAATTCATAAAGAGTCAACTTGTTGAGTTTTTCCACAGAGAAAGCAAAGAGCCACATTACGGACCGCCAGAAATGGGGCCAGGGATCGCATGCATATTTGAGCAACTTTTTAAAAGGTAGCTTTGCAAAATTTAAAGACCATGATGAGTGTCATTTGAAGGGGAGGAGGAGCGTTTGCTGTTATCACGTAATGACCATACTACTTATCGGCAGTGTCGAGCTTAGTAAGGCGAAGAACTAATATTGAGGCTTTGGCAACTTAGAGTATAAAATTTTAAGTGGATATGGAAACTTTTTTAGTGTGTGGAAGGATATGGCAGCATGGCCACAGGCAGTATTTTCTGTTTTTCCTTGTTCTGTTTTACGTGTAGCACTTGTGTCAATTCATTGATGGTATCTGCTGTGTGGAAATGATCAGTACGTTTTTGTTTGGTGTGCTGTAAGTACTTTTGGCTCTCTCTAAGGCAATCTATCATCCTGTAAGTTTTAAAAAGGTTTGCACATTTGGGACTGTGATACCACTTCATAAATACTCTTGTTAATAAATCAGAATTTAATAGCTCATTTGCTAGTTTGTAAAGCTCATTTTATATACATATTACTTAGGTTCAACTGTGACTTTATGGGGAGCAATAGGAGTCTAATACTCAAGCAGTTGGTTGCATCCACTTTAGGTGACCCCTTTGGTCTACAACAAAATATTTTAGCAGCTAAGGGTGGGCTCTTATTACAATTTTGGAAAGACAAACTTTGTACTCTAAATACCTGCTAACTTTGCAGGTATTTAGAGTACCAAAGTACATAGTGTTTTCATTAGCTTCAGCTGTATGCTAATGAGCAAATATTAGCATGTTAACATACTAAATTAAGATGCTGTACTTAACATCACATTTGAATTTCAGAGAATGTAGGGAGAATAAGGCTAGGGCATTGTCGGAAGTTGTTCTTTAAATGAATTAGTAGGCTATCATTAAACAGTAAAAAGCTTGGTTAGCAAGCTGTAGCCATAAACTGGATGGGTGCTACACACAAGAGGTAATACCTGATAATTCGGGATAAGTAACACCCAGGTAAAGAGAAGGGCTGCAACTCACACCTGGCTATACTAAAATACTTGTATAGAAATGTTTAGAACTCTGGTGCATGTGTGAAAATGGATATTGTTACTATTACCAAACCACTGTTAGCATTGAACTCAAGCTAGTACTGTGCGTTAGTAGAACTTCATAGATTTACTTGCATGAAGAGGCTCAGTTCTGTTAAAGGAAAACATCAAACCAACGTTTTCTTAAAAACTTGAAAAAAAAATCAGTTGATTTACATCAAAACACACATAACAAACAGAACTGCTTAGAAGTAACAGATGCATTGCTCTTCCACACCGTCACTGAATTAATGAATGCTGGCCTTTTAGGTAAATACTCTATTTAAGCCTTTTAGACATAAAACTCACAAATGAAGGTAAACACTCAGTTACATTCCCAGTACTTCTATTTCCGGTATTATTGGTGTGTATTTCTGGGCTTCTGGTTAATAATATTGATTTTAGGTATACAAAATACAAAAACATACACTGTGTGCTGCAAACATGTAGTGACTGAATATCCAAGCAAAATACAAAGATGATGCTGACTTGTAAGAACAACCTGTTCCTCCAAAGCTGCTTTCATGGCCCCAGAACAGTTAGCAGCTACAACAGTTTGTGAAGTTGTTTACACAGAGATGCAGTAAAAGTTTCATCAAAGCTTCTTCCTTGTCTCCTTGCTTCATCTTCAACAGACTCTCCTTTTTTCTCTGTTCCATCACCTGCACCTTTGTAACCAGACTCTGCTGTGTAAAGGGGGAAAAAAAAGAAAACATAGATGTCATAATGGCATGCTAATATGCTGTGACATTTACTTAATGTGAAAACAAATTGCAAAGTGTTTGCTGTTTGCAGTTAGGCAAAGTATCACCGTAGCCGCCTCCATGGCTAATTGCACCTTAAATGCTCCGTGTCCCATCGTGAATTAATTTGCTGTCGATGTGACTTTAATTACCATTAAAACCACATGTGCAATATTTACATATCATGTTATGAGTGGTGTATGACTGCAGGGCTCAACAGGTCACAGCTCAAAGAAAAGGGTTGTTTGTGTATAATAATTGTACATGGTATGCAAATGTGAACTTCTCGTCCAGCTCTCCAGTGACAATAAAAATGCGGATTTTCTTATTCCGGAGCCTCATTCTGAGCTTTTGACAGAGAAAATGTGATTAATGGTACATTTTTTTGTAACCAATTCTGTAAATTGCGTGAGATGGCTTAATTGGGTCAAAATCCGGACAGAGACTCACGATGTGCTCCTGCCCCGAGAGGATTGGCGGATGTGCACTTGTGCTTGTTTTGCCTAGGGCTAGTGAGCCCATTCAGACAGAGATGCTAAAGCTACTCCCCTTTATTACTGCAAGAAGCAATTGCTTGGAAGAAAATGCCAGAATGGTGCTTTGAATTCCTGCAGGGGCCCATCACTGAGACTCAGCCCACGGAGCTGAGACAGCTAGCATCTGGAGCAAAGACATGGCGGTAAAGTGGAGAAAGGAATAGGGGGAGGAGGGAGATTTCAGAGAGAGAGGGAAAGAGGGAGCAGGATGGCAGGGAGGCAATGAGAATGAGAGAGTAGGGGAAGGAAGCGAGATAGACATAGCGCACATGGGAGACAGAGAAATGGTGAGCATGAGACAGAGAGAGCAAGGGGTTGACGGGGGAGCAGTAGAAAGAGCTTGGGAGAGGGGGGGGGGGGGGGGGAAGGACGCGCAAGCAATGAGACAAAAGACAGACAGACGAGAACACTCAGACGGTCCACCAATTGACAGCCGGTTGGGGAATAAAGTCAGCTAACACAATGAAGTAGTCGGCAGACAGACTTGCCGCAGAGTAGCCGAGAGGCTCTCAGAAGTAGAAACAAATATTACATTAGAAGAGACAGAAGCCATTTGTCACAGTGGGAGGCCTGAGAGGTAGTTAAGCTGCAGAATATAGGGACCCGTGGCCTGGTTGATGCATGTCGCCACGAAGAGGAAATTGTGCTGAAGTCAGCTCCGTTCAATCAATTGTCTGGTGTCCTTCAGTGACTCTCGTGCTTAACAAGATAACACCGGCGCAAAGTTTCGCCAGCCCAACTCTTGAGAACTTGTTATGGGGCCTTGAGGGCCTCCCCTTAGTCCTTTTCTTCCTCCTTTTCCTTCCATTCATGCCCACAGCTTGTCAGCCACACCATCTCCACATCAAGGCTACAGTTCAGTGTTAATGTTTTTAGAAGATAAATCTTTGGGGCGTTTATGATCTAAATGACAGCTGCACTCAGTCGGCACCCACATGCGAGAGGCAGTTGAGATTCTGAAATGGTTTCAAGGATTGTCTGTCAGTCAGACACCTGGTGGCTCGGTCAGTCGGTCGGTCTGAGTTTTCGCTCTGTGCCCCACGGTGCATTACTTGGCCCTTGGTTTGAAATGGCTTATTTCAATAATAGCTGGAGTATGGATGTAACAACAAAAGCATCTGTTTTCTTACTTTCAGCCTTTACCTTTCTCCCTCTCCTTGTATCGTTCCATTCCTCCCTCTTTCCCTTTCTCCTTCTCCTCAACCTAAGCTGCTGACACTATGATTGATATGGAAATTACATTGTGCTTGCCCTCATTTATCTTGCAGCGTTGCTTGTTGCTGCTCCAACAACCATTTTGGGATGCAGAAACAAACTGATCTGCAGCTGCTGTTGCAGAGAGAAAAAGAAATATACAGTAAAGATTTGATTTGAGACCGTGTGTAGCCCAGTGGATGAGGAAGGTTTCCTGTTTTAATGGAAAAACTACCACTGTGCCTACGAGGCGGTAACCTTAATCTTTCCTGAGGCACATATGAAGTCTCGGAAGCAGCAAGTATTACTAACCAGATAAGTCAAACATATCATGGAATAGACAAATACATAAATAAAACAATGCAGTTAAAAAGCTAAATGTACTTATGGATCTAAAACCTTTTTGGTTTTTCTTGTTTTGTTTTTTACCTCCAAGTCACCCATGAAAATAAATTTCTATATTCCATGTCCTTTTTGGGGGTCATAGCACACATTTACTCTAATTATTCTGCAGTCAAAACAATTTCCATTTTCTTCTTTTATGCAGTTGATTAAATGCCACCAAAAAGCTGGCAGATTACCCCTCTTTGTCTACTGAAGGAATATTAAACTGGATGCTCCTCAGCACAAATAACAATATGAATTGCCACATTCTGAATGTCTGTTATCATTTTAGCTCATTAACAACTGATCCAATGGAGCCACTTTTAACCGCTCCCTTATTGCAAGGGAGTCACCACAGCAGGTTCAATTCCAATTTTATTTAAATAGCACTAAATCCCAATAACAATTGTCTCAAGGCGCATTATATATTCTAAGGTGAAGACTTTACAATAATGCAGAGAAAAAAGATGAAAACTCCAACAATCATATGACCTCCTATGAGCAAGCGATTTAGTGACAGTGGGACAGAAAAACTCCCTCTTAACAGAAAGAAACTTCCAGCAGAACCAGGCTCATGTAGGGACAGCCATCTGCTGCAACCAGTTGGTTGGTTGCTGTTTAAGAGAGCCAGAGATGAATAATAACTAGTGATTAAATGTAGAGTGGTGTATAAACACACTCCATAGCTCCATATATTTGATTTGGAAAAGTTTTACACCAGATGCCTTTCCAGACACAGCCCCAAAGAGGAGTGGTTTATTTGGCAAAGAGTGAACCAGTGACCTTTTATTTGCCAAGCTAATATGTAACCCAGTACACTATGGCGCTACACTACTTACTGAGCCAGTAGAAGTTCTGATTTCAGGTGTTTATTCATTTAATTTATGCATTTATGACACCTCTATTACAACAAAGTTACTCAGCTACCCAAGTTATTCCCATCAGTCCGTTTGTCCATACATACATACATGCATACATCCAGCCATTCATTTTCTTCCATTTATTCAATATAGCCACTGTGCAATCAGCCACTGGTTTCCCATTCTTTTGTCATTTAGATGGCAGTCTAGAATTAACACCAGTCAGCTAATGCTATCAAACCTGGTTAGAAATTACTGCTACTGTTTGGGTACGTTGCACAGATAACTAAGATAACTGATAATTAGTGTGACATAAGTTGTAAATAAAACGCTAGTTCTTCACTTTACAAAACTGCAGCACATTCTTCTTGTCATTCTTTTTACATTAAATGGAAAATATAACGGCACCCGCTGGTGGGCTACCAGCCTACTAATGGCCAACTTTCAATCTTAATGTAATTCGAACTGGTAAGTTGTGAAAAACGAATCCCCCGACAGTTGTCATGATGGAAGACATCAGCTATAAAGGCCTGTTTGTTGGCTGTAAATATGTTTATTTCTGTCATGAAGTTGGGCATTGTGACATTGGAGTTTTTGAGTCACTTTTGGAGCCAGCCTGAAGTGGCCATTAGTGGAACTGGATTTTTGGCAGCTCCTAAATGGCTTCACATGTCCTATGGGATACAAGTCTCTCTAGTTAGGATGTTATTAGAAGGTAACATCCAAATAGCTGTATCCTCTGTACAGCTATTATTTTAAACTGTAACATATAAAAAAATTTCTCCTGTGATAAATGTGCTTGTTTGCTTGATGTTACTCATTTACAGTCAGAACGCCACTCTCTAATCCAACAGATGTTCGAGATGTGACATAAAATTCTGAAGGCAGCAAGTTTCATTGGAGCTTGGAAACTCAGTAAAGTTGCCCACTGGAGTTTCTTTTTGCAATGCGAATGATGGAGTCTACATTAGTTAGGATTTAAAAACCACAGTGTATAATCCTGACCCCACATTACAGCAGCAGGTAAAACAGAAAACACAAGAGGATGTTTCTGCCTAGAAAGAGACGAGGCAGTCAGATGAAATAAGTAGCTACGGTGAACTGTTGCAGTTTTAGCTTCTTGTGAGTCTCTTAAAGCTTCCTGGAACCTTTAACAAAATTTCAATGCAAGATGTTAATTTGATAGATGTATTTTTCTACCTTTTAACAGTTGTGTGAACAGCAGAAGAATGATGGGGCAGCTCTACTGATGGGTATTTTATGGTATAGTTAGAGTACTCACTTTACAGCCTAGGCCCCAGTCATCACCAGCTAGAATTGTCTCTTGTACAGGTGTGTCCCTCTGCAATATACTTCTTCCAGAACATTGCCATTGCCTGAACACTGAGCTCAAAATGGGCAGAATCTCTCTCTTTTGCTCTGATTATTACCAAAGTAAGTATTACCAATCAAGATGGAAGCAATAGAAGCCTAAGCAGTTTTACACCACTACTCAAGTACTTCATGGCGAAATTTACATTGAATTAAGCCAGTTGCTAATCTAAAAACCTTGTCATATACATGTTTGCTTATGCTGTCCAGGTCTTGTGCCCAATGACGAGCATACTAAGCTGACGGCTGCCATTTTTGTATCAACTGCTTTGCATATTGTGTTTGGCCAGTTTCACTCAGACTAAACCACCTAAGGAAGTGTCAGGTGTCTCCTAAAAATTGCTAAAGCATAAATTTCCTCATATATTTTCTCTTAATATCAGATCGTTTTAGCGAGCCTTGCACTTCTGTGACCCCAAATTGTGCTCTAGACACTCCAAAAGCCATACTACTTTGATGATCTGGTCTAGAAGTACACTCATGCAGCACTAGCTGCTTGCAGAGATGTCTTTTTATTTTTTAGAAATATGAATAAATACACTGCTGTGGTTTGTGCAAGTTAGATTATTTTGTCAGCCATCACCTCTGGGGCCCTGTCGTGTAAAAGGAGATCCCCGTCTTCTTTTTTTTCTCTTTACCCTCGTGACACAGTCTGAGGGAGAGATGGGCAAGACAGAGCTAGAGAGGCAGAGATGCAAGCGAGGAAACTCAGAAAAGAGTGTGAGAGGCAGAGGGGTGGGACAGAAGGTTAGTACTGCTGCAAGGGATACAGTAGAAAATGTTGCCTGAAAGTGTTCACTGAGCTGCGGCAGTCTAACTCCTGCTGTTACCCCTAGACATGCTGAAGCATGCCTCTTTATGCATGCATGGGATGCTGGAGGAGATTTTTTTTTTATTTCTCTCATGCACTCTTGCTATCTCAGTTACCCCCACCCACCCACCCACCCCACTCCTCAGTGCACACACTCTCCCCACAAGCCACTGTCAGTGATAAACCCTTCCATTGTCATAGCGACAGCATAACATGCGAGTTATGTCTGCCTCTTTAGGTTTGAAGAGCTCATTACAACATCTGTGCAGAGATCCTATGGGCAACATTTCACTCTATGTGACGTGACCAGTGTACTGTAGGCAGCCAGCTTACTGCAGTCAGTTAAAAGTCATGGTTTCTTTTTATTTCACGCTGCTAACTCCTCCCTGGGTTCTATTCGTGTAAGATAGCCATTTGTACCATCTGAATGCGTTCCCAGATGATAAGTGCCATTTGCACAAATGACACGTTTTGACTCTGATAATTTAATACGATATTGGACTAACGCTGAAGAAAACATCTAATGTAATCTTAGGCAAAAAACAGAACATTGTCAGTCATGAAAAAGATACAATCTGCATAATTTCAGGGCCATCACTGACCAGATGGCCCCTGTGTGAATGTGATTTTTGCTCAACCATTCATAGCTGTGTCTTTAATGGGAGCCAAGTTCTTTAAATCATCTACATTTATTCTGCTGAAATGGGTGCAGAAATCTGAAATCTTACAATCTGAATGAATTACTTTCTAAACTATCAGTCTGCATTGAATCGTCCGCAAAATTCAGTTCCTATTTTACTGTTCACTGTTTGAAAAGTTTTGCTACATAAATGTAAAAAGGTGTAATTGCTGAGCTCTCCATTCTTCATGTGCTTTGTGTTGTTAGGTTCAGGGAATATTAAAGGGCAGGTAAAATATGTAACTTTGTTTAAACCGGTTAAAGTTAACAGATTGTTTTAGTGACAGAAATCCTTGCCTTGATGTCGGTGTAGTGACCCAAGGCTATGGCAGAGGCCCGAGTTCAAATCTGCTCCAAAGCCATTTACAGCATGTCTACCCTCTGCTCTCTCTCCCAGCTTTCCTGTCTTGTCTCCATTGTTATATAATCAGTAAAGACCCCCAAAGTACTCCTTTCCTTATCCAAACTAATCTCACCTTTTTACTTATCTTAAAAATCTCAAATTTGCTCACAACAACTATGAAGAGATTGTGAAAAGCGTTGTGATAGATAATAAAAAACAACATCGATCAGCTTAAAACTCAAAATATTTGTCAATTTGTTGACTGAACAACTTCAAAAATGGATTAAGTGATTTAAAAACATGAAATTACATTAGACTTTAAGGATTTGACCTTTACAAAGTTCAGAATTATTATTTGTCATTGCTTTATTGTATTTGGGTTGGATAGCACTATAACTTGTTAATGTTGGGGTAAAGGTTTCGAAATAAAAAAGCTAAAAAAATATTGTGATGATCTTATGTAATTATATTACCATGTAATTATCAATTATTATGTTTGGTAATAACAATGTTGGTAGTTTGCATTAAGTTACCAAACTACTTTTATTAATTTCAACCTTTAAATCAGTTTTCCTTTATTTTTTCCTCCTTATTACTGTGTTACATCAATTTTGGTCTATACTGATACCAATCAATTAGAATCAATTAGTTTTTTTTTTTTTTAAATTGGGTAATTATTGAATTAATACCTTTTGTACTGAACAGTTACCCCATGTAGAGTGCCAGCATGTAAGAAGAAGAAAATGAATCTTCAGCTGCTGGTGTGAAGAAAATAACCAGCTACAGCTGCAAAATGCTGCACTGAGCAGTTTAACTTTTGAAGTACACTTCCTGACTTGACTTGACTATGAATGTTCCTATGATTATTTAAGCAGCATGTTAACCTATAAATGAAAATAGTGTTTTTGCACTATGATATTATTTATTTAGGATCTAGTAAGCATTCTCAACCACTGCCATTGGCTTGGGATTTTGAGTCTTCCCCCTCCAATCATGTAGCTGTCAGTCACATGTTATGGTGTACATATTGCAGGGGAAAATTTTCAGTAACCGTTTTGCACATACATTACGAGCATATGTACATTTTGTATTAACAGCTGAAAAATCAATAATGAGATATTTCTACAGATTTGTTACTTGGTGTCGTGTCCACCAAGTAACAAATGGCACTGTACCTCCTGCACCTCTCAAATCATGAATAATTGCAACTCTATAGCAATTGTGTAATTGCTATAGACCAAATTGTATATCATTGACTCAGGGCAGTACTGAATTCCATATATAATACTGGGGGGTGATTTCATTTTGATGAAAAATGAGCTGTTATCACAGGAAGATGCATGTGTCATCCGCTCCCCAATTAAATCAGAAGCTTTCTGTAGCAAGCGTTGTTTGATGAATCAATCCTACACACTCACATAAATGTAATTACTTCATTGGTCAATGTCTGGGGAGACCACATTGAGCTCTGCGTACCCAAAGCTTCAACAGAAAAAATGAATGGAGAGAACTCCTCACCATTTCACCCTCCTCTTCATCTCCTGTAGGATCTGTCCCGCACAACTTAATTATAAGTATAATCATTCCGTAAGAGCAAAAGTTATCCCTTTATCAATTCCGTTTGGCCCCTGGACGACATTACAAGCAGGATATGAGTTTCACATCAAAGTAGCTTGTACCCCCATTCATACCCACCTACACCCAAATACACATACACAATTTATCACTTTGCAGCACTCTACCAAAGAAGGGCATGTATTATTCAACAACATGCTAACGTCAATTAAAGAAGGATCACATAAAAAAAATGAGTCATTTCTTTTTTTAATTCTCCTTACCTCTCAGCTATTGCGGTGGGGGTGGAGGGTGGTTGACATCTGTTGTTATGGGTGCTGTTGCGGAAAGGTGGTGATCATACGACGGGTGTTCTGTTTTTTTTTTTTGTATTCTAATCCCATCTTGCATAGAGAGGACAGATGTTGGCAAGCTAATTAACAAATCCTTGGGCGATGTTGAAGTACGTCTTCGCGTTCAGAGGCTGCGGGAGGGAAGGGAGATGTTTTGTTGGATCATAGACTGTCAGCATATCAATACGCAAACATGCACATGTAACTAGTTTATGGGTGCCGGTAGTAGCATTCACTCTCTCCCCTCCGCCACCGCCAACTAATTCCCCAGCTTCTGGAGTGACACGTGAGTCTGAGAGCAAGGGAAACCAAAGTGAGAGACACAAGGCACAGAAGAGGTGGGGTGGCTCTCTTTCCATTTCCTGTTGACACGGCATGTCATCACCAGCCATCAGCTGTTGCTGTTTTATGTGCAGTGAGACGGAGGCATCATATTATTGCTTTGATGAATCTGATAAAAAGTAAACAGAATATTTCAACACTTTTGCATCAGAGGGGTATGTAATAACTTGGAATTCATTTTCACAGCAGTTGTTTTAATAGATTTTAATTGGGACATAAGTGCATATTAAACATCTCTGTCAAGTGCACTGATGCATGTTTCCCCCTTTTACAAGTTGAATATCCAGTCCTTACTAAGCCAGCCCATCCTGGATTTGATTCCAGTCTTTCTCCCTTTAGGACAGGGGTCCCCAACTCCAGGCCTCGAGGGCCGGTGTCCTGCAGTTTTTAGATGTGTCCTTGATCCAACACAGCTGATTCAAATGGCTAAATTACCTCCTCAACATGTCTTGCAGTTCTCCAGAGGCCTGGTAATGAACTAATCATTTGATTCAGGTGTATTGACCCAGGGTGAGATCTAAAACCTGGGGGACACCGGCCCTCGGGGCCTGGAGTTGGAGACCCCTGCTTTAAGACATGCCTGAAAAATGCAACTTAAGAGGCATTCAGGAAATATGGTAGTTAAATGCCCAAACCACCTCACCTGACTCCTTTTGATGTGCAGCCCAGATACCTGTTGGGGAAACGTCAGTTCTCCCACTTGTATCCACAATCTCATTCTTTTGGTCATTACTCACATCTCGGGACTATAGGTGAGGGTAGGAATAGAGACAGAGATAAACTGATAAACCGACATCTGTAAATCTCCCACTCCACTCTTTCCTCACTTATGAATGAGACCCCCAAGACACTTAAACTTCTCCACTTTGGGGAGCAATTTGTTCCTGACCCAAAGTGGGCACCTTTTGCCAATTAAGAATTATGGCCCCAGATTTGGAGGTGCTAATTCTCATCTCTAGTGCTTCACACTTGTCTGCAAACCACACCAGTGTGAATTGGAGGTCATGGCTCGATGACACCAACAGAACCACATCATCTGTGGAAAGCAGAGACGAGATACTGAGACCACTGAACCGGGAAAAAAAAGAGAGAAAATTATTGGTCAAAGCAGCTAACAGTAGCCCGAACCCTTCCACCCCTCGGCTCCATCTAGACAGTTTTGACCCTATGTACACTTTAATCTTTCTTTGAAGGGAAACACTGCCAATATTTAATATAGTACAACACAAAAACCATTTTAGGCCAGTTGGGGAAAATGAAAACAAACAGCATTAATTTAGAATTACGTTGCTATTATCATTCACTCCCTTTTATGCACTTGGTCTCCATCGCATCCTTAGTGATATATCGGTCTCTTCAGCTGCCCCATTAACCTGTGTTAGAAATCAAATTAAAAAAAAGAAGAAGTCAGCCTTATCACAGCGACCCTTGTATATAGTGGGTGATCGTGGCTCAAGAGTTGGGAGTTCGCCTTGTAATCGGAAGGTTGCCGGTTCGAGCCCCGGCTTGGACAGTGTCCTTGGGCAAGACACTGGCCCTCTGACCACCACCGTTGCCTACTGGTGGTGGTCAGAGGGCTCGGTGGCGCCAGTGTCCGGCAGCCTCGCCTCTGCCAGTGCGCCCCAGGGTGGCTGTGGCTACAATGTAGCTTGCCATCACCAGTGTCTGAATGGGTGGATGACTGGTTGTGTAAAGCGCTTTGGGGTCCTTAGGGACTAGTAAAGCGCTATACAAATACAGGCCATTTACCATATATAAGCAATGAGATAGACTGAAGACAAAAACTAAAGCTGCTGGCCAACTGATGATCTGAGCCAAGAGAAAGATTAATGACAATTCTCTTCAACTTCATTACAAAAATGTGGCTACTTTTATATTACAATGTTTTTGTTTTTTTTACTTAAACAGTTAAATTAAAGCAGCTTTAAAGATTTGTATTAAGCGAGCAGCTGGCTTCAATTATGAGAAATGTATGATGGTTATTTTATTTTATTACCCATACTCAAAATCCAAAAATCAGCAAGTGTCTTCTGAATTGTTTTTATTGCAGTTTTTGTAAGAACCTTAATTGCTTAAAGTGCTCTTTTCTCTCATTGCTATTTATCTTTAATACTTTTCCCATAGTTTTTGTCCTTTGTCTTCAAAGCTTCAAGAACTAGATCCATCCATTCTTACACTTATCCACTTAATGATCACAGATGGGATGGAGCCTATCCCAGCTGTCATAGTACTAGAGGCACGGGTACACCAAAGAAAAGTCACCAGTCTGTCACAGGGTCAAAAAAAGTACATGAAATTTGACTAATTGTCCAAAAGATTCCTAATGGATAATGAATGAGATAATTAATGGATCTGATACATGTTTGTTGCTTTGTGTCATCTTATGCATTGGAGTCAGAACTAAACAATGTGAGTCACGGTAGCTTTAATTATAAACCTGCAGGTAATTTGTCTCAAAACTCACTTTCTCTCTCAGTTTTCTTCCTTTTTCTCTCTTTTCTCTCTCTCTCTGCCCATTTTTGTGCTGTTGACTCGACTCACGCTGGCCTGTGGGCCTCTGGGTTGACATTTGCTTTTACGTCTGCACTTCAGTTGATTCAGCTTTAAGCGTTTGACCAGAGGGCTGAACGTCCGCTGACCCTCACGAGGAACTTCACCCGCCCTTGTGATGGCGACAGCTCACAGGAATGCAGAGCGTCAATGATTCGGTTATTAAGTAGGTGTTTAGGGCTCAAGGGGAAACTTGGGGCACAGATGGATACATTTATATACTTAGACCTAATTATACACACCATCAGACTCACTGTCACTTTTCTAGTCTGTCTTCATTTTTGTCATTTTCACACAAACAAGAACACTAGCTTACACTGTTTGTTATTACACTAATATCCTGCAGGTTTACCTTTACCTCCCACCAAATTTAACCCCACCTACCTTTTATCTTCATGCCCACAAGTACAGTTAAGGAGAATGACGCACACACATAGCCCGACATACACTACGTTCAACCATCTACATAGAGTATGCAAATTCACAAGATTGCGGAGAGAGGGTACCAAATAATGAATCCTCTTCCTACTATTGCAGGGGGATGAATGGCCAGGAGGGTGGAAATAGAATTCCTCGATTTCATAACCCCGTTCTTTTGTTGTATTGTCCTCCTCTGTAACGAGGTCACCTCAAATCACTCCTCACGCATGCTGGAAATCAGGGAACAGGAGTATGTTAAGGGAGGAAAGGGGAGAGAATGAGGTCTGAATGTAATGTCAGAAATTCAAAGGGTTCTCTGGGGCCAATCTTAACTGTGCAGATATAGTAGAAAATGTGTTGATGTCTTTGAAAAGCCGCATTTCAACCTGCGCCGTGCTCGGAATGAATACGAATTGTGATGCGATTCTGAATGTCCGGCTGGAGTGTGTGTGCGTGAAAGCGGTTTTGTTGAGGTTTTCTGGTGTGAACTCGGAGCGTGTGAATGTATTGTGCGACTGAAATGAATTATCAGAAGCTTACGAGGGAAACACGCCTTTGAATATACATGCAGGCTTCCGGCCCATCTTTCAATCTTTCTCCTTTCCCCATTTGCAGACACACATACACACACACACCTCCTCCACACTACACCTATAGCCAAGGGAAGGGGCACTAAGTTCTCATCCTTCGGGAACCACCAAGGGAGATTAACTTGAAGTATTTCTCCCTGCATGGTGGTTCACTTCTGTAGTGCATCTAATCTAATGCACACATTATTCAGCGAGGCTCTGCATCTATTAATGGAGAGCACAGCGAGATTTATCGCCCAGGTTTAACTTTATGGTAAAATAGCACATTAAGCAGATGATATCGCAGCATATATGAAATGATTATGCTGGCTCGCCAATAGAAAAAAAGAGGCTGAGGGGACCTGCTTAATTAAATGCAAGGTTTGCTGGTATACATCAGTTTTTCCTCCACTTAATGTAAACTGTGAGGATGGAAGCTCTTTTTCCCTTTTGCTCCCCTTTTACTTGTAAAGATCTGATTTTAATGTTTCATCCCGTCTCCTCCTGCTCCCCCTCCTTCCTCCCTTCTTACTCTCCTTCTCTGCTGTGTCATCTCTAGAAGCCATTGTGCCTTAATTTCGTCTCAAATTTCCCCCTGCTTACAGGATTTTCGCAAAATACGAGCCAAATGGCTTTCTCCCACAGCAGTTGTAATCTCCTTCTCGCCACAACAGAATATCACGCTTGAAGTCCATTAATACTCCAAAAATCGTCTGCTTGACGCTAAGAGTTTGCACTCAGAAGGGTTTAAACTGACACATTATTGACAAACTGGGAGTAATGAGGGCTCTCAGCGGAAAGCCGCGACCTTTGTGTGAGGACACGCACTCCGTCAATGGTCACATTCAGGCTGCCACCCATTCCCGATGTAGTACAAGCATATAGGCCTCCGAATTCAACAAGAAATCCCAGCATGTAGTGTCACGCTTAACAATGTGCCATGTTACTTGTAAAGTGCAGAAGCTGTTTCCTTACGGGCATGCAAAATTTAGGTCCTGTTTGAGAGAGACGGATTTGAGCACAACGCAGTGGCCTTTAAATAAGCCATAGATTTCTTCTCTGTTTTTTTTATCAGGGTGAGCACACAAACCCTGGGATAATTCAGGCAGAATTGAATGCTCACTCTATTTTTTCCGTCCTGCTCCTCAGAGCTCCCCGAAGCTTCTTTATTGAATAGCCCTAGATGTTGTAAAAGGAAAGTGGAAAGGGACCACCAGTGCTGCCAGAAATGCAATGATGGCTCCAGGGTGAAGCAGTCAAGGCATTAGTGTGTGATGGGTTTGCATACTGCAAGATGAGTGTATATATTATATGCACACGCTTTATATTTCATGTGAGTGAAGTTAAGATCAGAGCGCTTCACAATATAAAAGAAAGACAAAGCATTAAAGCTTAGCTATTTGCTAGCTTAAAGAAAACATAGCCTGTATCCCCACTTGGGCAAAGATCATTAAATGCTGCTATATTAATGGTGCTATTAATGGTGTGTGTGTCTGTGTGTGCCAAAACCTTTTAATGGTTGCATCATAAAAAATAATGGCAAAAAAAGGGAGGCGGGTATAAAGTTGACACATCACCTCTGAAAAGCCCTTCAAGCTAGTAGGGGAGAATTTGTGCATCTCATTTTGAATACTTTAGGTAGTATACATTCATGGCGTACAGTGTGTATGCTACATCATGCTTGTGCAGTACATTACCCTTGACAAAGTAGTGTAAAATTTGCATATGATGACAGATATCGCGGCAACTACAACAGTTTGTGAACATTTGATACTTGTTGTGCAACTGAAAACACATTCTTGTACTCTGAAAATGTTTTTTACACACAGACACTAAACAACACCGTAGCATATATAATGTCCGGTTTGCCACCGTTAGCTAGTTAGCATTGCAATCCTCCTACCAACAGGAAATTGGTTGACAGTCCCTCCTTTTTGTGGCCACTGAAGAAAAGACATATGGCCAAAGTTTATACCTCTGTGTCAAACTAAACCAGAACCAAACAGCAGAAGCCAGATGAAATTGATTATATGGATTGCTGTGGATTATAATCATATAATGCACAGCAAGTTGTGGATGTAACCAAGAAGAAGCCAGGGCTACTGCTACTAGTGTTGCTAAGATTAGCCAAACTTTGCAAACTGATATTGTGTGTGTCTGACTCGTGCATTTAAATTATTACTTAGCTTTAAATGTTTTCCGTGTTTTAAACGTTTTGTTTTAAATTAAACAATTAGCAAATTTGTTGCCAGAAACTAACCCTCATTGTTTGAACAAACTAAACCTACCTGGTCTTTCAATACTCACTCACTGAGGTCTGTGGGGTAAAGGCCATTACTTGCTGAAAAAGCTGTGAAAAAAGTGAGTTAGATTCAAACTTGTCGTGTAATTCATCCTCAAATGACAAACTGTGAAAAAAAAGAAGTCGACAGGAAGTGATGATGAGCTGGTCCTGATGTTTCTAAACAATTAAAGGAAGAAACTGAGATTCTAGGTTCATCCAGTTCCCATGAGAAGTAAGCAGCAGGGAGAATTTCATGGTTTGATCCAGGAGTTGAAGCTGTGTCACAACCGCTTTTCTACATATTTCAGGACGTTAGTGGGGCAATTTGAGGTCTTGTTGGCACAGTTTAGGCCATGTCTGGGGAGGCAGAAAAATCAATTCAGAGAGCCGATTGACCTAGAGAGCATCTAGCTCTGTGTCTGAGGTAAACTAACATTACTATTTATTAAGCACCAGTGCACAAGTTAAGCTACGAGCACACTTTTTGCCAAATTCAGGGGTCTGACTGGTCAGATCTGTTTTTTCCCACCAAAAAAATTGAGCTTGGCTCACAGCGATAACTGCTGAACATTTGTCCAGCTCAATTACCCGGTCGGTGTGAATGGCTGCATTAAGAATAGATGAGTCAGAGAAGTATTTTAACGCACAAAATATCCGGTGTGTAAATGCTTTAATAGGCTGAGTGACAGCGGCTGGCAATACAGTAAGGCAAATACAAAAAATTCACATACACCTGCATTTCACTGCAGAGCAAATGGAGACTCTTGCAAAAAGAAATGTAGAGACATGACATAACTCCCACAGCACACATACCTTATTATAACATGAGCAACAACAGCATAAGCTACAGCTCCAACTACAGTATGCATACATTCTTAGCTTCTTTCAAGAAATGCATGCATAAACATGCATTCACATAAAAACACACGCACACTGCATTGCATTAAAATACTCATAAGTGGTTTCCTTGAGAGAGCGTAGGTGGCATGTATAGGGGCATTTTGAAATACTGAAGCATATTAAGTCTCTGCACTCTTAGACAAACTGCTCTTAATAGGCTTTTCCTCAACTCAGTGGGAGTTAGCCGTGGAAAAAAGGGTGACAATGAAATACAAATGATCCTACACCTCTGAAGATTGCTTGGAGGCATGTTTATAGTCATCCATACTTATAAAAGCTTTAGTTTTACAGGTACTGCCCCAAGGTTTGGTACATATGAAAATGAATAAGTCTTTTTGGTAAGTAGAGAACTTTTGGTTATGGATAGGAAATTATACCTTGCTTGAACGTTTTTATCCTTCATTTTCCTTTCTTCTGTTTCCTTCGCTTTCCTGTCCCAGCCCTCATATCTCTCATTTTGCAGTCCACTTTCAGGCAAGCTTCTTTTTTTGATAGTGCTTAACACACAAGTTCCTTGATTCTTGCCACTACCTTTTCCTTTTTGTCTGTTGTTTCGCTGCTGTTAAAGGTCTTCATCAGCAGCAGAGCAATAAAAGGTTTTATTTTATGGTAAAGCAAAAAAAAAAAAAAAAAGAAGACAATTTTGCTTTGCCATGCTGTTAAAATCACACAATTGCTGTCCAAAACATCAGTCTCTGCCACAGGAAGCAATTTTGATGTGATTTAAATGGAGACAAAATGTGTAAAAATTCCAATTACAGCTGTGTCTACTCCCCTAGTTCTCTTTTATTTATTCCTTTATCCAAATCAGAGGAGGCAAGAAGAAAGGAATAGAGAGGGAGAGAAATTGCATCCATGCCTCCTACAAACCATCGTCACTGGTGGTTATTTGAGAAGCGTGGCTGTAGTCTGCTTTGTGGATCCTGTTGTCCACTAATCATGCTCTGAAAGTCTGTTTTGGACAAAACACTCGATCCAAAGTTCCTTCTGATGATAAGCCAAAACCTTACACGGTAGCTCTACTGCTGTCAGTGTGTGAATGAGTGAAAAGCAGGGAAATTGTATGGTAAAGACACCAAAATACCACAAACAGACTGATTTGGTGGAAAATAATTGATTTCATTTGGACTAAAGCCTTAAAAGGCGTTAAAATGGGCATTCACTCTTGATTTTGTCTGATCACAAACAAAAGATGGCCATCATGAATAAAATTACAATTTTTACAGTGTAATTGCTGCTCAGCCACACATTGGCATTTGTCAAGGAAAAGCAGAAAAACAAAAACAAGTCTAAAAAGAAATGATGGTGGTAATAAATGCAAAAAAGCAAGAAAAAAACATGTTTGGGACTCCAACAAAGAAGGAAATGTAGTTGAATTTCAGCAGCAGAATCTTTTTTGTATGATGCATCCTCCAGCTGTTATCATGACCACACTAGTGTAGATGCAGTGCATCATACAGTTGGTACTATTTACCCACGTTTGTTTGATCCATGTCACACAGTGTGGCTTGGAATAAATTTATAAGATTACAGAAATTGCAGGATGAAGGCGCCTTTAGACATTTGTCAAGTTTCCTCCTGAATAAATCTCCTAAAAAGCCCATGAAGCGTTATTAATCATCAGCTATGCTGAAGCCTTGGATATGGAACTTTTAACACCTGCGTTATTAGATAGCGTTATCATTACAAGTCACCTGCTGTACTCTGATTGCGAAAGCAAAAAAATTAAGATGTGGTGATATTACATGGAGTCCATTGTAAGGCTGAGAGATCCTGGCACAACTTTATAAACCAAATTCAGTTAATTACAACGGTGTGTTTGAGGTACCGGCATATTTTGAGTTGCCTCAGCCATTGAGAAAAGGAAAAAACACGCTAATTCGAGAATTGAGGCGTTTCCACTTAATAATATCATTCTGCTTTCAAGAGCTGCCACTTTCTCTCCACATGGCTGATGTCAGCGTCCCTGAGATAATGCACTGACTGAGGTTACAGGGCAGAGTGAGGGAAGATGGGGCAGGACAGAAGAGGATGGGGCTGGTGAAGGCAAGGAAATAGAAAAGACTTCATTTCATGGTTTTTGCCTTGAGAGTGTCCTTGTGTGCTTTGCATATTTATGACAGTGAGGTAGAAAATCGGAGACAAGATTTAGAGTAAATCCCAATTGACCCCCCTGGCAGTAAAATTGTAATAATCCAGAAGCCATCTGATATTCAAAGGTATATTAACTTAGTGGGTTCACTGTCTCCCTTCTCCTTGACTATGTGACTCAATGACTGACCACATTTGACTGTGCTGGAGCATAACTGCTTTATTTGCCATTTTTATTTCAGGCTTACAGATGGGTTTTCTTTCCCCAAAACATAATGCAGATCTCTCCACCGACCCTCCAAATCCAAACCCTTACGTGACATTACTGGGTCATACTATTATATACACAACACTTTGGGTGTGGGGAGGGTTCATTGCCTCATTGCATTCACCTCTTTAAATATTACAGTATTTCAAAGAATGCCTTCCTTCTTAGTTGTAAAGCCACAAGCTGCGTTTGTCAAAATATAGTTGCTTTAAATTGCACTCTACTGCCTAGTGGAATAAGCCAATATTTGACTGTTCATTTGACATAAATGTTTTTCTTCTCTGTCCGATAAAAGTGGCTGAAGATATAACAATGCTTTCTGTGTATTGTTGTATTTAACAAAAGAGGATAATGGAGATAATTTTCGGACCCTAAAAGCTAGTCAGTCTTTACGAAATCAAAACAATTTCAAAATAGTCGACACATTAACGTCACATCCACATCATTCCTCAGCCTCATCAAAATCCCTTTTGAAAACTAAGTCCCTCAGCAGGAACCTGTCAAGCAAATCACGGAGGAGTACAAAGTGCACTGAAGAACCTTTTGCCTGGTACAGATCAATTTTCTTTGTGATCAGTCGAGCTTGATGAGATAAAAGTGTTTCAAAACGTTTTAAAGGCAAAGCTGTTTCCCTCTCTGTCTCCCCAGTCAGCCACTTTGAAGGCTTAAGGCTTTTCCCCTTCTTTCTTCTCTTTTGTTGACTACACTAGGGGTGTTAAAGTGGGCTTCTCATTTTGTGAGCGCAGCTCGAAGACAGAAAGAAGCCACCATGCAGAATATCATAACTAACAGTGAATGTATTGTCGAATCAGAAACTAAATCTGCCCTTTTTTTCTTTTTTTTTACCCTTTGCAGGTCTTAAATCAAAGCTGTGATTTTTTTCCCTGAAATATCATTCCCCTCTAATTTGGATATTTTTGCCTGAGAAGAGGGAAGGGGGGCACGACGGGATTGTAGGATCGCAGTGTGGTTCGGGATTTAAACCGGCATGGGTGGTGGCAGTCTGTGCGAACGCCAGGCTCCGGTGTTAGCTACTAGTCTTGCCAAGGCAGGCCCCGCCACATCAACAGGATTTCCCCCTTGGCGGACAGGCTGGCGTTGCTGGCCCTCATGGCCCTTTGAAGTTATAGGCCCCCTGAGTCCCCTGGGAGAGGCTTGGGATATGATCCCTCTGCTCTCTCTCTCACACACATCCACACTTTGCCAGGACACAAATACACACATATTCGCATATCCACATTGATGCAGGCACCGACACGCAATCTGCTCTCGCTCAATCGAGCACCCAAAAAAAATACGATCTGCCTCCGTGTCTGGCAGACATGCACACACACAAACACGCGCGCATATCCACCAAGAAGCACACAAACCTACACCTACATCTGTGTAGCCTGTGCTGATAAAGGGCAAGCAGGAAGCTCCCAGAGTGCACCTGGCTCTGTGTTGATAAAGGAGCAGGTCGCGGCTCCCAGCATGCATCCAGGAATGGGCCAAGAAAAGAGGGATGAGGCTGACCGACAGAAAAAGAGGGGGATAAAAGTGTAAAGCAAGAAAATAAATGCTTATTATATATTGCTATTCTTCTCTATTTCATGTCCATGATCAAATCCCAATATAAAAGTATTGCATATTCTAGCAATTATAGATAGCAGTATGCCTTAAGGTTCACCAGAGAATTACAATTGATTTTAGGGGTCTTTAATTTCTCCTTTAAGGCACCCACAGTTCATTCAACTTCTCTTAATCAGTTCAGTCTGTGGGTCTTAGATGTTCAAATCAACTCTTTTTAGCTGTTTCATAATCAAGGTAATGGGGAAAGAGAGATTTTGCTTTTGCTTTTTCTACTTTAAAAGAAAAACCTTCTTTTACAGTCAAATCCCCTCTGTTTTATAAATCAACCTGATCTGATTAAATAATAAACCAAAAGAATCCAATCTTTTTTTCTACAATTAATCCTGTTAATATAACTGACAGAGGGATAACAGAGATGGCTTGCTATGATAAATAAGTGCAAATGCATTCTGTAATACATGTTGTAAAGCGTGCATGCAATTTTTGCAGATTTTAGTGGATAAATCTATAACATCATACAGTTCTCAAACTCACCCATCCAAATCGTTGAATTCGGGTGTTCCAGTCACTTTCATGGCCACAGGTGTATAAAATAAAACACATATAGAGACTGCTTCTACAAGCATTTGTGAAAAAAAGGGATGCCACCTGTGTAACAAGTCCAGTCCAGTGAAATTTCTTTGCTACTAAATATTCTATAGTCAACTGTTAGTGGTATTATGACAAAGTGGAAGCAATAGTAAATTATAGCAACTCAGCCGTGAAGTGGTAGGCCACATAAGGAGCACCACCTTTCAGGAGAAACCTCCAAACTAGCTCAAGAACAGTGCACATAGAGCTTCATGCAGTGGCTTTCCATGGCTGAGCAGCTGCATCCAGGATTTAAATCACCAAGCGCAATGCAAAGAGTTGGATGTAGTAGTGTTAAAGCACACCGCCACAGGACGCAGTGAAGACGTGTTCTCTTGAGGGTTGATCTGATATCCTCGTGTTGGTGTTGTTCCCAGATCATCATACTAAATGTTGTTCCAGGATCAACATTGCAAGTGACCAATCAGAATGTTGTGACGTCATACTTTTGCGACTTCGGGAAAAACTGGCGTAAAACAAAAAACTGTACTTAAGCTGCGTGAAACCGCCTCTGTCCGCCGATCAACAGACCCTGACCCTAACCCTAACCCTAACCGTAACCCTTTAATAAACAGTAAGCAGAATTGATATTGTCCTTGCAACATTGGAATTTCATAAATGCACGAATGGCTTGGCGTGCAAAGGAATAACGTCACAACAATGTGATTGGTCACTTGCAATGTTGAACCTGGAACAACATTTTCATGATGGTCTGGGAACAACACCAACACGAGGATATCAGATCATCCTTCTCTTGAGTGATAAATCACATTTCTCCATCTGGAAATCCAATAGATGAGTCTGGGTTTGGTGATTGCCAGGAGAACAGTACTTATCTGAGTGCATTGTTTGACTTTGCAAAATGTAAATTTTGGTGCTGGGGAGATTATGCTGTCTGGTTGTTTTTCAGAATTCAGTTCAACTCTTTAGTTCCTGTGAAAGGAATTCTTAATGCTTCAGCATACCAAGACCTGTTGGACATTTTTGTGTACCCAACTTTGTGGGAACACTTTGGGGATGGTGCCTTCCAGTTCCAACATAACTACAGACCAGTGCACAAAGCAGTCCATAAAGAGATGGATAAGCGAGTTTGGTGTGGCAGAACTTCACTGGCCTGCACAGAGTCTTGATCTTAACCTGATAAAACATCTTTGGAATGAATTAGAGCAGAGACTGTGAACCAGGCCTTCTCATTCGATATGGGTATCTGACCTCACAAATGTGCTTCTGGAAGAACGGTCAAAACGTCCCACAAACACACTCCTAACCTTAAAGAAAGCCTTCCTAGAAGACTTGAAGCTGTTATAGCTGCAAAGTGTGGGCTGACATCTTATTAAACCCAATGGATTTAGAATGGGATGTCATAGTGTCAAACAGACACTATTACAACAGCTATGTATGTATATCTATATCTATATATCTATATATCTATATATAGATATATATATGTATGTATATATATATATATATATACATATAAGTAACATAGATAATTAGCACCTCAGTTTAAGAGTGCTGTAGAATTTTTAGTTGTTTCTATTCTCTCTCGCAGCTTTGCACATATCCAACCTGCTTTAAGTGAAAAAAACTCTAAAAACCAAGAGTATGGTACCTACCTGACACCAAACAGTTGGTAAACAAAGTTGGATTTCTGCAACTAAAGAGCCAGATGACTTTTCTTTGCAACTGGTTTGCACCAAAACATATCTGGAAGGAGCAACAGTAAATAAATTATTGAGTAAACTCTGTTGTACTAGTTATGTAATTAGGCAGCTGTTAGTGATCAAAAAAATGAAAGTGGATTGTATTGTTGACTTATTTTCTTCTTGTCATCATACCTTGCGTCTGCTGGGCCGGGGTGACCAATAACCATTGTTTTTAAAAGGAATACTGATAGTGTCGATTAAAAAAAAACAATTTTAAACCAGCGAGTTTATGCATAACTTGGGGGTGGTCCCTTCCTGTTCCAAGACATGATCCAAGGACTCCAGTGTTAAGGTCATTACTTTCTACAAGCAACTATTTACACTGATCTCTGTTCACTTTACACTTGCTGAACTACAAACCACCTAACACACACACACACACACACACACACACACACACACACACACACACACACACACACACACACACAGGTAATGCAAGAATATATATTTTTTAGAGATTTGATTTGGTGTGGAGGTTTAACAAACACAGTGAGGTTCATTAGTGTTTGCACAGTCCCCTGTGGCAATCGTAGTGGTTTCTACATCAGAGGTGAGATTGAAATGCAGACTTTCTGCCTCGCCATAACTGTTTAGGATTGTCCAACCTTCATTTTCTGTCACAGTATTTTCAAGATGTAGGAAATACCTGCAGGACTTACAGAGAGGCTTAAAAATGAAACAAAAAAATTACTTTTTGTTGTTGGTATCTCAAAAAATGAAGCAAAACCCACTAAGGCCACGACACAAAGAAATATGAGCACAGGAGGCAGGTAAATAGAGGTGAGTCGGGGCTATGGGTGAAACTAATCAATGACAGCAAGACAAAGTACAAGCGACAAAGGAGTAGCAAATTAAAAGAAAGGTAAAATAAAAAGGACATACCTAACATAGGGAGGTAGACTTGACAAGGAAGCACAAGGGACGTAGCATAATCTGAAACACAAGAAGTCAACATAACTGTAACACAAGCAGAGTCTATATATCCAGAACATCAATGACTAGAACTCTTCATAGTATTAATACTTGCTAAGGTAACAAAGGAACACATAAATAAAAATTAGTTAGATAGTAACTATTAGCTACGATTATAAAAAATACAGAAAACCTCAACATGACAAACAGAAGGACTCACAGTCAAACTCATAGACCTTAACATCTTCAGTTCAAATGTCTCAAAAGTAATTGGATGACAGGCAGCTTCTTGGCCAAGTGCAGCCTGTTCCCTCATTATTTCAAGACAAATTAAGCAAACAAAAGATCTGGAGTTTATTCCAAGTGCTGAACTCGCATTTGGTAGCTGTTCAGTGGAAGTCTCAATATGAAACCCAAAGAGATGTCGATGCAAGTTAAGGATGATATCGTTAAGCTGAAAAATCAATATAAACCTATCCGAGAGGCTGAATCTACAATCCGCTCCATTCTTTAAAAGACGGAATGAGCTGACCAGCTTAGTGAATGCATAAGGCCAGGAAGACTGTGAAAGACAGCTAAAGTGGATGATCACAGAATACTTTCCTTAGTTATCAAAACTGCCTTTACATTTTCTTCACAAGTGAAGACCAGCCTTGAGGAGGTAGGCATATCATTGTCAGAGTGTACAATCAAGAAGTGGAAAGCCAGATTACAAGAACCTGTACAGTTCTGGGGAAAAAAACCTTTGTGGACAAAATTAACTTGTCCCTGAATGAAGGGAATAGAATAGTATGGAGAACGAGGGAAAAGGCTCATGAGCTGAAGCACACTGTCTGTCAGACTTGGTGGATGCAATATTATGGCATGGACATGTAAGGCATTGAGTGGAACCGGGTTCTGAAGAGTACATGGCTGTACTCTCTGCTCAGATTCAGCCAAATGCTTTAAAACTGATCAGACGCACTTCACAGTGCAAATGAATAGTGACCCAAAGCATACTGCAAAAGCAACCCAAGAGTTTCTGAAGGCAAAGAAATGAGATAAGTCAGTCACCTGATCTCACCCCAGTAGAGCAGCTTTTCAGTTACTGAGGACAAAACTGAAAGCAGCGACCTACAAACACACAGGCAGCTCAAAGCTGTGGCAGTGAAAGTCTAACCGAGCAGGAGGAATCGCAGGATTTGGGGATGCCCACGAGTTCTAGATTTTAGAGAGTCATTTACTGCAAAAAATGTTCATCAAATATTTAAATTCCTAATTCAAAATCCACAGAGACAAAATGACAAAAAAAGTGCCATTGTCCGATAACTAATGGACTGGCTTTTTCTTCACATGCTTGTCTCATATTTTAGGCGCCACACACAGACCGTCTTTTCAACTAAACAGTTGCAAACAAGTTGTTGAAATAGTTTAATTAATTAGCCCTCTGTCAAGTGTTTTTCCTACATGATTTAAATACTTCTCGGCCTCTCCATTTGCAAATTGACAATTATAATTATTGGATTTTGCCTACAGGGGAGAAAGCTAAGGATTTGAGCTCAATTTATTGGGATTAATTTAATTTATGTTTTTGAAGATTGCATGTACTAATTGATTAGCTTTAATCTAACTAAATGTGGATGTCACTTTGCTCATGGCAATGCGGATTATGTCCTGACGCCTGTGGCTCGGGTTCAGCTATTAGCTCACTTCCTCGAAATGTCTTGCTTTGCTTATCTGGCCGCAAGCTGACAGGTGTTTGTTATACACGTCAATGGACACGGAGATTGATTGCGCTGAAAAGATTAAGAGAGAGGGGAAGACAGACACATAAATAAAGACAGAACTTAGTGGGAATGACAATTCAAGAGTGCAAGAGAGTTAAACGGAAAGAAAAAGGGGTAGGGGAGGGCAGAAATCAAAAGAGAATCAATGAAGAGAGAGATGCTTTCAACTCAGTGCTGAGCTTTGAAAGGGACTTCATCAAAATTGGTCTCTTCGACTCTCCCTTCCTCCCAGCCACCACTACTCCTACTGTTGACTGTGTGCTCCATTAGCCAGCGGCTTGGCAGAGGCAATGGTAATACTGCAGGAGTTGCCTATTATCGATATGTTCATGGCAGTCCTCCTTCATTCTATCTTCCACTATTAGCTGTGAAGGGACAAGAGGGAGTGTGACAAGGGGTATAAAGGCAAGGCTGGGCTCACATGGTAGATGTGTTTATTTGGAGTTTGCAGAGAACAGTGAGAAACAACGGTCACAAATATGCAAGGAGAATGTGAAAGACACAAATGTTTAAGTGCCATCTGGTTTGTAGGTGCTGTCATTCTTTTGTGCAGAAATTACTGGTTTGGAGATGGTAGGCTGAACCTTGTTTTTCACGGTCTGGTACCCAGCACAAATCCCCTGCCCTCCCCCCAAAAACCCAACAACATCTTCCCTTTTTTCCTCATCTCTCCAAAAATGCACTCTTAACCGTGGCCATGTTACAATAGTACCATTTCCTTCAGAAAGTGTATACTGGAACCACTTATGTTTTCTTTATCTCCTTGTATGCTCAACCTCACATTTCATTCTCTTCTATCCATGACTATTTCCTGTTTGTTCCCCTCTTTAATTTGCTTTCATTTGTATTTGTCTCTCCTCTTGTACAACTCATCAACCTGTCTTTATCCTCCATCTCCTCCTGCCTGCCAAGTGATTGAGAGGCATGATGTGAAAGAGGAAGGGCGGTGGGTAATAAACCCCACCCCTCCACCCCCTTGCTGACTTTCCTTACATCCCACCAAGGCACATAAGGGTGTGGTGATGAGGTTGGCAGGGTAGCAGCAAGAACTTGCTGAGGAATCATAAATTCTTGCACTTTCCCCCCCCTTTTTTAATGCCGCTCCACCAGTAAGGCCCATGTAAATAGTTGCGTCTTGTAAGCAGTTCAGATGACAGGCAGCAGATGTTTACCCCGGGGCTTGGTAAATCACAGGTTAGTCACTTTCATTATGGACCTTCGTCAGTTCCCCAGGGGAAGAACTTGATAGGCATTAAGGCAAGCTTGTGGCATGAATTGTAAATAACACAGTCAGTTACTGATTTTCGATGCACCAAGGAAACTTTTAAGGCCTTTGCTTCAAGAAGCCGTTGCACTGACATTTAAGGTAGGACTGTAATTTTCCAGCAGCGATACTCAGACTAATATACACAATATAGTATACATCAAATAGGAGTATTAAAACTCTCCAACATAATATATTTCATGTCTATTATTCTCCAGTGTTGTGGAGATTAGTCCAGTCCTGTAAAGCTCCTCCACTGCAGTACTCATAGACTGGTGACCCCAGCATGCTTAGTAGATGAGTACATTAGATATTGTGCAATACATTTTCATATAATTAAATATTGAATATTAACTGTGAATAAATCCATTCTCACCACTTTGTACTTAGACAGTTAGGGTAGAGCAGGTCGTGCGATTCAATATAGGCTGCTTCTAAAAAAGTAAATGCAGTTGATCATTAGAAAAAAGCATTACAAAGCGACTGTAGAAAATATACAGTTTGAAAGCATGGAAAAAATATATTTGAAATTATATTATTGTCAATAGAGGCATGAAATAACTAGTGATATGCTGATCCTGCTTTTTGTTGTCTCAATAAGGAATTTGCCATCCATCTTCAATTAATAGGCTGTTTTTCACTGTCACTAAGAATCAGCCAATCATGTGTGAGGCGGCATCAGCCTTTACACATTAGTTAAATTAAGAGATATTTGTTTCTTAAGAAGACAACAACACCAGGAACAAGGCAAACATTTACCATTAAAAAAATCGTATTTATTTATTTATGTGCACGCATCTATTCCCTTTCACATCATCGAGTCTCGACAATACTACAAGTCACTTACAGTCACACTACTGCCTGTCCTCTCCTCCTCTGCTCGCTGTTTCACAAGGTCAGCATCTACTCACTCGCACACAGGCCAGAGCAGACAAGGGTCAGGTAAATCAACAGCTCCTTACATCACTATAAGAGCGATGAAAATTTTGCAACAAACGTTAGATCTAACAAAGAAAGAGAGCCTGACAAGCTGACAGGGGAGGCTCCGTTGATGGCACTTTTATATCACTGTCGACTGAACTGACCACCGTTAGATATTCACAGCTGAGAACCGAACAGATCAGACCTCATAGCTCTTACTGTTGTCACAGATACCCGATGCTGCGATCTGTCAGTCTCAGAATACGTTTGTTTTTTTCTTATTTATGTCATGATACTATTTCTATAGTCCATTAATTGGAAACGTAGATTGCCTTTTTTCATAGAAACTTGCCACTTAAACACTTAATAAAGGCTGATACTTTTTTAACATTCAAGACAAGATGTTAAAAATGTTTTACATGTGGTAATTAACATATGGCAAATATCACAGTTTGTGTGCATATTTTGTAAGCAATACACAGTGCAACACAGACACTGTTAACATGCTACATTTTTCTTATTAGCCTAACAAAGTAGGGCTTGAAGCCCTTCTGAAACTGTCTTGCAGCTCTACATTTGTTATTATTTTATGTGATATGTGAATATTTCATGCCAGACCAAAAGTCAGTAGATCCCTGCATCAATCAGGATTCATTATGATTCATGTTTTGGAAAATAAACTGGTTTCTAGATGTCAGTTGCTGTGTATTCATGTACAGTATGGACTGTGTGGTTGTTTTCTGTAACTTTGAATGGCTGGGTTACATACTTGCCAAACCCTTTTTGACAAACACTGATTTTTAGTGTTTGACATTAGACCAGTCAGTGTCTTCCTGTCCACAAAAGAAGCTTTCTGCTTGTTCCACGGTAGCACATGAAGCCAGTGCAAGCTGCCCGTGTGTGTGTGTGTGTGTGTGTGGCAGCCAAGCAGGCAGTCAGACATCATGCGGCCATGTATCAAACAACAGCAGTGGATGCCAGCCACACTTCCGCTCTTCACATGAAAGGAAGCAGGATGGAAATGTTTGTGGTTCAGGGGAGAAGATAGAGGGGGGGAGGAGAGTAGGAGCAAATGTGGGGGGTGGGGGTAGGGGGGTTAGCGGTCGGGTTGAGGCAAGGAGGGATGGATGGGACGGATGGATGGCTGAGCGGCCAGAGGAGGCTGCCAGGCACCCAACTTTCCTGCACAGATGGAGCCTCCTCCTCCTTTTCCACCTCCTTCTCCCAACACTGCCCAGCACCAGCCAAGCAGTCCACTGACTGAATGTGTGTGTGTGTGTGTAAGATCGATGTGTTGGGGATTTTAAGGTGTGCAGGCTTATTTGTGTGCATGTGGACTGATTTTTTTTTATTTATTTATTTTAGTTTGGAGCATCCCATAGTGTTTCTGTGAGTGTGCAGGATTTGCTGAGATACAGGAAGGAGTTATGTGTAGGGTGTGAGGTGGTTGGAATGTAAATTCCCTCCAGATGGAGAGAAATTCAGGTCTCAGCTCATTTTATACATTTTTTAAATGCTTACCAAGCTTAAATCAATCAATAAATAAAGCAAACGTGGGTAAAAAAAAAAGAAAGAAAAAGAAAGAAAAGAAAAAAAATGTGCATTTGTGGGCAGAATATTGTTGGTGGATAAATATGTAAATGCCCAGTGCTGCTGTGAAACATTGCCATTTGCCTCTAAGCATTTTGGGCCTACTTTAGATGCAAACACATGAGTGATCAGAGTCGAGGCTTTGCTTGATAGCGCTCTTCTTGAGTAAGCTTCCATGACATACGCTGCCTTTCCTCTCCTTCTCTTCCTAAGCAGTCTGCCGTCCTCTCTTTTTTGGTTAATCAGTCTCTTTCTCTCTCTCTGTTCACCACTTGTACATGTTCAATTAACAACCCTCTTCTTTTTTTAATCACCCAGCAGATCTTAGCCACGCCAACAGTATGACGCTCTCACCACTCCCCGTTGTTCATGTAAAACTAGCACCTTCATGCACCGATAGGTGTGTGTGTGTGTTTGTGTGTGTGTGCCATATCAAAGGAAACATTTGACTCCACCTTGACTCCTTCATGGATCAGTCCCTGCAATGAAAGCAAGAACAGACATCCGTGCCCTTGGCAGCGACACAGGAAGATGATTATCAGTGAGCGTGTGTGTATGTGTGTGCGCGTCCATAAATGCTGTATGTATATGTGGGTCTGTGTAGGAGAGATGTGCTGATGAATATGTTAGAAGCTGCCTTTGACTCACGACTGGATGCAACCTTGTGCGATGCTGTACATCTGGGCGGGATCACTGATCTATAAATTCATGTGTGTGTATGTGTGATCACTCACTCCTTTCTTCCCTTCACACTTTCCCTCACACACATACGCACACAACAAACACACACACAAGTATGAGAGAGAGAGAGAGAGACACAGGTTGCAGAGCCAACATGTGGCACTTGCCAACACCCCACAAAACTAATCTCATATCTACTTCTGCTGCTGGGAGATTGTTTGTGCGACAACCCTAAGGAGAGCCGAGAAGGCAGAGAGGGGATAAAATCAAATCTAGCTCCTGTCACCGGCTCAATTCTCAAAGTGATCTCTGTGTTTGTGTGTAAAAGCGACATAAAACACGTGGGACTAAATATGCGTGTGTGTGTGTGAGCGCTCAACTCTTGTACGTTACTCCCGTGAAAATTGAGTTTACGGTGTTCACTGGTATGCCAAAGTTACGGAACACTGTGAATATGGCTGTGGCTCAAAATGTGTGTCATCCATCCTCTGCTCTGCTTCTATTTGCCCTTCAACTAAAAAGCCTCTTGAGTCTACGAGAATGGGTGAGAGCATTTTTTAAGGCTACAGCTTCAATATACAATGCAGGTGGTACCATACCCTCTGCGCTGTGGAATAAGAGATGAAGATGGAGCTCTTACATCTCTATAGCCGGGGATAATGGGATTCCAGGCCATATTTTCATGGGGTAAAGAGACAAAGCCCGGTTGGAATCAGTGTTGATCCCCTGTCTTTTTAAAGCTGTCAGAGGGAGTTTGAGCCCTGAAGAGGCCAGAGGACGGGCTCTGTCTTTACAGTGTTTGTCATCTTCCTCATTTTCGCTTACTTTATCTGCTTTTGTTTCTTTGTGTCTGTCAACATGTTTCTGCCTCCTTTCTCTCATAGCTTTCTGTCTTGTTGCCTTTGTATTTCCCTTTTTTCTCACTATATGCTGTCAGTCTTTTTTCCTTTCTGTTACAGTCTTCTAAACTATCCTGTCAATGAAGTATTCAAAATATTTGTCTGCCAGTCTAAGGCCTCTTTTTGAAGGACCATACCAGCTTCTTTCAACGTCTTGCGTTGCCTAGGACAACTTCTGTATAGGCTTGGTTATTCTGATCATTTCTAATGCATGCTTCACAAAAATACTGTAATTCAACCAAGATTTTTAGAATTGAAAAATACAGGCTCACATCTTACAACTCAATTGGAAACAGGTCAAGGATGTCGTTGGTAACATGTCACTGATAATGTGATTGCGTTAAGAAAGAGAGTGAGTCTTTTATAAGTAAGTGGGGGGAGTTTGGGGATCGTCACAAAACCTCTGGGGGTATTTTCATAGTCTTTTTAGTTACAATTGAGTATAGATCCCAACTGATGTTTTTTTTAAGTATAAGTAACAAATTTCCTTTCCTGATTTCTTTTTTTTTCATATATTGAAGCCTTACCAAGACAGTACAGTATGACAATGCATTTCAAAAATGTTCTTGTTTTACTGTTACAACAAGATCAGCTGCCTGTTGTGCTTGTGGTGCTCCAAGCACACATTTTGCCAACAGGGCAGTTGCACAGTGCTCTCTGGTGGACTCAAATATGCAACATCAACACTCGTAACTTGGCTGAAGGGTGTTTCTTCCATGCGTTCTTTCTTTTTTACATTTCGAGTTATCAGCCTTTATAAATGTAAATACAGATATATCAACAAACAGCCATTATCAGCTCATATATTGCCCTGTCGAGGTATTGGTCGGGCTCTACTCGAGCAAGAATGCATTAGCTATTCATTTTGTGGAGATTAAGTTTAGTATTTCAGATGCTAAATCTTTTTATGTACCCTTTGCTATTCTGAAACCACAGACAAGCATATTAGTTTCTGTGACAAGACCTCTGAACAGGTCTCTTGACTGTTTAATTGAAGGCTAGGTGTCTACAGTGAGGAACTGCATCTGAGTGAAGAGCCGGTGTATGAATCCAATATTGTGTGTCCATCAGCAGCCTGTGGTGACAGGCAGACTGTGTTAGTGTCTGGCTTTCTACTGAAGTGTCGCTGCAAAACTGTGAATCATCTCACCCTTCATGTCACTCCATATGCTTTACTCGCTCTCTTCCTCGTGCCCCGGTAGACTTTTTTTTTTTTTAATGTCTGACCCTTTTCCCCCTCTTTTCTGTGGACATCTTGCTCCATTCTGGCTCCCTCTCTTTTCAGTTTCTTTCTCTCTGCGTGCCGTCATCTAATAATCACATTTCTTTTCAAATGCCTTTCTTTTTTTTTAACTCACAGATGAATTCAGGCCTCCCAGGGTGATATTCAAGGTTACAGCAATCTAGTGAGCGGAGCTCTTTGTTTTTCTTTCTTTCTTTTTTTTCACTCGTGCCAGACAATGCTGCTACCAAATATTATCATTATCTACTCTATTTTCACAATTGAATTTTGTCCTGGCCAGAGAGGCCACAGCCTCCCCTGCTTTAATGCTATTGCTGCTTTTCAATTTCCGTTGTATTGCTTTTCATCCTGTAGCAGCCAGCTGTGCATCATTTATTCACAATGTACTTTAGACGCATTGAAATACTATATAAGAATCCAGTAATGATCCAAAACACATAAAAAACAGATTTGACCTAATTTTACAATGCAAAATCAGTGTAGTTACTACAAATTTACTGGACTGATATGTATACAGAATAAGTCACAAATTGCAGGAGGATTTTAATTTTGCCTATGGATAAGGTGAATGGGCTGTTGTATGCTGAGAGCTCATCCATTATTCTCTGCCTCCCCGCCAGAGACTCAGTGATGTGTTCCGAAATGCACCAACAGGATATTTTGACCACATTTAAAACCAGCGACGATGTTCGCCACGTGGAAGATTGATGTGAAAATTGAGACTCAAGTCAATTAACTTTCTTTCAGTCAATCGAGAATAACACAGAAAGAGCGGTTCATTTAAAGTTGATAGAATATTGATTTTTAATTACACGGTAACAGATTGAATATGACATCCTCATTACAAAAGTTGATCAATATTTAAATGATGAAGTCAGCTATCCTCCGAAAGTGCTCATGTTGAAAGGGAACTGAAGTCTGCCCCAGAGAGATATTTGTGTTGACACTGATGTGAGCTGCCGTTCCTGGACTCGGTAATTACAACAGTTTAGCAGTGATGGCACTTTTTTGGCTAAAAACTGAAACAGATTAAGACAGTTAATAATGCTGTCAATTTAATTTATATATTGGAAACTGCTGTATATTGTGTAGTGCCACTTGTGCTGTGCTGTTTAAGAGTCTGATTTCCAAACATGTTCAAGCTTTCATGTGTGAATTTGATTAAAAGAAACGAGACTATGCATCTTAAACTGTTTTTTTAATTACTAATATGATGACAGATGTGTTTTAGAAACTTACTGGTCACTAATAATTAAAAATAGATTGCTTTGAAATATCTGTTAAGTCTGCAGAAAGAAAACAAAATGTTCTTTATCATGTGGGCTTTCTGGTGGAGCTGAACTTGCTCGTCATGCAGTGGGTCTCCGTGTTGTGTATGTTGACATTAGCTTACCCAATGCTTTCCAAACTTTCACTTAGAATTTCAGTTTTAATCACTTATAAGCTCCATAATTTGGAAGACAACCAGAACAAAACCAAAAAAAAAACCTTGCCAACAACCTCAAACTGCAGACGTGCTGCTTTGCATGGGACTACTTTTAAATTTGACAAAGGTGATGACCACTAAGACTTGCTACAGTTTCCTAACTAATAATTATTCAGTGGAAATAGAGCTTAGTTTTATGAAGATTTCAATTTTTAAAGGCAATCCCAATGATCTTTACACATCCATTAAAAAAAAGCAAGTACTGTAGTAGAAACAGAAGTCACAGAGTTGTCACTCATGTTTATCCTGATTTTATTTGTCTTTTTTATGTGTCTGTTATTTGTGTAAGACCAGGTTACCTACATTGTTTGTGCACAATGGAAACCCTTCTAAAATAGATCCAAAACAAAACAGGTGGAATATCTGATCCTAATAACCGTTAATGGTGACACAGGCACATTTGGTTTTTAATCTGTCTCCTGGGTATCATTACCAACAACTCTCCCTGTGGACAATTAAAACACTTGCTAGATACACTTGTGTTTGGTGCTGTTGATACTTTTGTGTTAAATATTTAATTATCAAAGCTGTTGCTTTCATTTGCCATTTAATTTCAAGATAACTGGGCAGTAACTAAACTGTAAACCAAAGATGGTTTTGTTGTTGCTGTTGTTAGAGCGCTTCAGTCTGCGCTGTCATTCAGTTTATTGAACACAATGTTACATAATTGCGTTAAGGAAACATTGTAAGCTAAAAGAAAGCACCATTAGCACTTGCAGGAGTTTATACACAACATAAATATTACTATATTACCCCAAATATTAAGCATGATTTACCTTTTCTTCTAGAGTGTTCAAGAAAGTGCCATTTTATAACTGGAGTTCGGTTTACTGGACTGAATCGACTTCAGTTTTAATTTATGGCTGCCCCTCCGTGTGCCTGCTTCTGCTGTAGGTCTCTTCTTGTTAAAAGGAGTTTTTCCTTCCCACTGTCACCAAGTGCTTGCTCACACCCGTTTGTTTGATTTTTGTGGTTTTCTCTGTATTATTGTAGGGTCTTTACCTTATAACATAAAGCGCTGTGAGGCGACTGTTGTTGTGATTTGGGGCTATAAAAACATTGAATTGAATCAACTCATGTATCTATTTAACACCCTTACTATGGTAATAACTATGAAAATTTTACTATTGGAAAAACAGGCTTTCATGTGTTTTAGTGTCTGACACACACAGCTGGATGAACCAGAATTACACCTGGATCTGACCGGGAACAACTGGGAGGAGGTGACAATAGAGAAACCTTTTCGTTGCCTGTTTTTCTCATCTCATTACAGGAAATGTAAGAAGCTTAGTAGAGGCCTCAAGAGAATGAGTCCATCACTATGTCAGGCTTCCGGTAACACAACTTAATTAAATATGTTGTGCGTGAGTTTTAATCATGAATACTGTTAAAACTTAGTTGTGTGGGTGACATCGTTTCTAATTAAAATCATGTTAAACGTTTAAGATGTTTAGATTAAACCATCAATATGCCATTTCCTGTATCACATTACAACATATAATGATTTCTATGTGGGTCGAACGTGGCTCATTTTCCTTGCATACTGTCTTCATAAAAGCTCCTAAAGAGATGAAATTCTAAGAGAAGCAATACATGCAATGACTAAAAAATGTGCAGCTGAATAAAATACTCCTGTCAGGTTACTCAATTATTGACTGCAATGGAAAGTAGGCAGAAAACCTTGACAGAACGCTCAAAAAAAATGTGCATGCTCTGTAAACCACTAAAAGAGGTTTTTTTTTATTAGGCTCAGCAAGGATATCATGTTCTCCAAGAACAGAAGTGAATTAGAAAAGGAAAAGTAATTAAAGTATTTTTTTATACCTCAGATGTTTGGATATCCTCATGAGTTGCATAATGAGTGAAATTAGACATATTTACTAAAAACACACAAACTTCATGGTGTGGAAAATTAATTGACATCTCCCTAACGAATGCTTCACAAATATTAAGACAAAAACAGGACAGATATCTAAGGTGGGGTCTTTTCACAGGTAACTTCTTGATAGATGGTTGGATTCTTTCCCCAAGTGTCAGTGTGACTGACAATAAGCTATGTGAAACACGTAGCGGCTTTTCTGTTTTTATTTGAACAAAATCTTAAAAGTGCTTTTTCATTATAGGGTGATTTTTATTTCTTTGGAAAAGCTGTGTCTGATTCCAAAACATGTGAGGAGCCCTCCAGTCCATCTCGAGAAGGAATTTATATGGTGCTTTTCTAGTCTTGATGACCACTCCAACTTTTTTACACTTCAAGCCTCGTTCATCCATTCACACTCATGTCCATGGAGAAATGTGTTCCAATCAATCAATCAATCAATCAATCAATCAATCAATCAATCAATCAATCAATCAATCAATCAATCAATCAATCAATCAATCAATCGCACATTGTCACACACTGAGTGATCCATGAAGTGCAGTTTTTATGGTTTAATATGTTGGCCAAGAGCAGAATTTTCATCGATAGATAGATGGATAGGTTTTGCAGAATACAAGCAAACCCAACAGTTAAAGCAAAACACCTAAGAAGCTAGTCTGAAAAGCTAGCATTTTGTTTGCCGATAGTGTATTTTCCCTTCCTGTATCCAAGCTAGAAAGCTTTTGTTCAGGTCTCTCCAGAGTTGGAGGAATGGTTTGTGCCAGCTTTTTAAAATGAAGGCTTTTCATACTGTATATCTACAGTGTTACCCTGTTAACCACAGCTAACAAATTATGTTCCTTTGTAGTGTAAGTGTGCAAGTGGGATTGATGTGCCATGCTATGAATAAGGTGTTACAGCATAGCTATGTAATTGTGAATAATAATGATAACCATCCTAGTGACTAAGATATCCTCTTTTCAGCAAGAATCTTTTTTGTCTCTGTCACTTTTGGTCGGCATGCTGTTTAAAATGCTGACAGACATATTAGACTGCCCTATTCTGCCTTGAAACTTTGGTTTTTCACTGAGCAATTCATGAATTTTGCAACATTTATTCAATTACCTGTCTATTAGGTTCTTCGGGGACTCTATTAAGACTCGACCTGATCTCAGAGGCCCAGAGGCAGCTTTGTTGCATGACAGCAGCAGTGTGTTCATCTCCCGAAACAATAATGGCTCCACCTGTCAGAAGACAAAGTGGGTCACAAGCAAAGCCTTATTGGTGGCTGCCACCTCAACTTTTATCTCTGATTAAACTGTAAGAATCCTTGTGTTGAACACCCTACTGGGCATGAGCCGTATGTTCCAGCTTTTCCCTCTGATTAAGCCCTTCTTCAGATTTATTGGCCATGGGAAATAATGGGAAACACAGCGAATGTAGAAGTTTTAGCCCATTACTCATGGCTTTTATTGGCATGGGCTCTGTTTGGCATACAGCCATTGACCTGTACAGAGGACAAAGCAAGTAACGCCTCTCCTGGCTCTTGGCAAGGAAAAGCATAGCAGTGAGGAGGTGGCAATATAGAGAAGGAGAAAGTGAGAGAGGAGACGTGGCAGCAGTGTAGGTGGGTGATGTGAGGATAGAGAGGAAGGAAATTGTTTAATAATTTACAAAAAAAAGGAGATTTCAGTATTCCAAAACTTATCTCAAAATATTTTTGCTATCTCTTTGTAATATAGAAAAGAAGTTGCATATAATGCAAGAAACTGCCTAACAGGGATTTATAATAGTGTCTAGACAGAACAGTTGATCCCTAAGGAAGTAGCGCAAAAAAAAAAAATGAGACCCTGTGTGCTGGGTGACAAAATTAAAGTTCAGAGATGAAACTGTTACACAAGATAGTGATCCTTACAGTTTATACTCTGTCTGTGTATAAATGTCTATATGTGAGTGTATTAAGTATATTTTTTTAATTATAGGAGAACTGCTAAGCATAGTGTGAAACCCCTGGCAGTAAGCTCATTAGTAAGTAATAATCCTATAAATTAGCTTGTGCCTTTGAATGCTTTTCTGTTGGAGACAAAGAGAATATACTATATTTGCTCATATTGGTTTAGTGTGTTTTATTACAAAGCTTTATGGTAATTTTGCTTTTTTAAATGTGCAACATTTTCTAGGCCAGAAGAAAAAGGAAAAACAATACAGAAATCCAATTTAAAGCAGAACTCCACCAATTTACATACAAAGTTTAAGTTTACGGGTTGAGGAGGAGATTCATAAATTTTTTAAGAAACATTTCTGATGATGTCCAATAAAAGAAACGTTTAGGGTAATCTGCAGTAGACATTTTGATTAGAGGAAATAAAATATCACTTTTGCAGTAGCTGTTTCCTCTGGGGTAGATGGACGGGTCAACAAAACATTAGCCTTTGACTTAAATATCTCTCCTCCCCTAACACTATTGTTTACAATAAGTCCTGGAGATAAAAGGTGCAGTATGAATGACAATGACATCTGTGTAAGAGATCATATGCATATTTCTTTTCTTTTTTTTTTAAGCCTAAAAAAATCTTGCCATATCCTTGCGCAGTGTTTAAAATATGCCCACCCTCACCACGGGCGTCAGGTGTTTTAGCAGATCTTAATCCAGGTTGTTTTCTGGCAGATATGCTGCAGCGATGTTTGGAAAATGAACACAATCACTGCTGGCATCGATGTCCATGTGCCATAGGATTTTTAAAACGTGGAAAGTAGAGCTTTACCTAGGATCCAGCACAGCTTCTGCGCGCTAATAAAAACAGCATCTCTGACTAGACGAAGATATCTCACATAATACAACATTAACCATGAGTAGCCTAAATATAATTGTACATGTGAAAACTTACTTGAACTGCTTTATATATTCATAAACTCCTGTAACTCTTGGGGTTTTAGAAAACTCGACAGAAAAAATTGAAAAAAGGGATAGACATGTGAAGGAAGCAGAACTCCATCAACATTGTCACTGTTTTATTTGAGTTACTGTACGCACTGTACAAATGGATGCACTGCCTGCAGATGCTGTTCCGTGATGAGTGAGTGAGCTCAAGCCTCGGCTGCTCGCTCCAGAGTTTGTGGAGAAGCACATCTCTACTTTATAAATAACACAAAAGCCTAATTGTTGGTTGATGTGAAAGCTGCGCAGCTGAATTCTTTTCATGTTCTAAATATTTACTCACAGTTACGCAAATTGCTGGTGCCACCTTAAACTGGTAGTGAAAAAAAAGAAAAGAAAAAAGAAGCTGTTCTTAGCGCTGTGCATATGGTGGATGTTGGTGCGTGTGGTTCAAACGTGTGAGGCGAGATCTCAGGGTTGCATAAAGATGGCAACCTCGTGAACAGCTGTAATTGGTTTCCTCTGACAGATCAAACCATCACTCTGTCTCGGAACATCCAGCTGTCAAACTTGACACACAGTTAGATTTAGCCACTTTTGCTCTTTCCAGGAAGTATAGACTTGTAGAGTCCGCCGATGACAATGGCGGCTTTGTACACCCACACAGTCATGGGCACACATTCGGCCTCCTCAGCCCAAATCCATGTCGAGGTCAAGTCTCTGTTAATTGCTTTCCATGGAGTAGATGGATGGATCACGGCTTCAGTTGACGAGGCTGGGAGGTGTAGGGAAAGAAAAACACGCGTGTGGTAAGACACACACAGAGAGTCTGGCACACATTTCAGCCAACGGAGACTGTTATCAGCTAATTAGTAGCAGTAACTGCAGGGGCCAACCGTATTGACACTGGAATGACGGTTTTCTGGTTTGAGTGGCACTGTCACTTCTCCCGCCGTATCATTGTGATTCAATTATAAATACACAGATGCAGGGAACGGAACGTACAATCACCCCAAGGAGGAGACGCTGCTTTCAGATGCTGTGATCACTTGAGCGGCCATATGGGTTATTGTGTGCAGACTGGCCACGCTCTCTCCCAAATGGCAGACTAAACTTCAGTGGATAAATAAATGAATGAATATTTATTTCACATTTCACATCACTCGGCAAGTCCCACATCGGTCGAGCCTCGAAAAGCAGAATGTGACAACACACGAACTGAAACAATGGCAGTGCTTTTTGTGCCGTGCAGAGGGGGATAGGGTAAAGGATTACACGTGCCATTGTGTGGCCATTCAGCCTTGGTCCTCCTCCAGCTGGATTGCTTTCATTCCCGTGATCATGATACCCATTCAAAGCTCGAATGATGAAAAGAGCACTAAATGTATTTTTTGTTAAGAAATTGCAACAGTATCAGCTGTTTAGATTGTTTTAATCAGAGGAAATTTAGGCTGCACCTGTCATAGGTTTGCTGTTGGGTATGTGGGGGGCGGTGAATGATTAATAAAAAAAAACACGAGGTTGAGCCAACTAGCCAAACCTGTTGCCTGTTCCAATATCTAAAAGGTTCGACTAATATGGTTCGACTAATTTCCTGTGCATTTAAGAAAAAAGAAGAAGAAGAAGAAGAAAAAGATTTGTACAGGCTCCAAAACTAAAATCAGCACTTTTAAATTTCTTCATTAGCCAGAAAATATCCTCGGATCACTATTATTTATTTATTTATTCGTGGAGGCTAGCGTCTTTTTTTTCTTAGAGCACTACCATGTCTCCTGCTTTGTACCCCGAGGAGATTATTTGGAGAGTTGTGACGTAACCTGGAGCTAAGCAGAGGGGAGGGGGAGGGGGGGGGGGACAGTGAATCACGTATGAGGGACAGAAAGTAAGATGTTCCCACATGCCTGGCCGCAACTGTTTCTTATTAATCTGCTACATGATTGATGGGAGGATGCATGGGAAGGTTGATGGGAAGAACCTGAGCAGAGAAGGCAGGGGGGGAATTGCTGACCACAGCGCCTCTTAATCTTAGATTTTGAATGGGGGTGTTTTCAGAACGGGGAATATCCTGGAGATGCATAGTTTATGAAACTGTATCGTTCTCGTGCGTAAAATGCCAAGAGTTGCACTGGACTGGAGGAATAGGGGGTCGGGGATTGAGAGGTAGAGTGGGGGCGGGGGGTAGAGAGAAAGTGACGGTTCGGCCGAGCGATATGGCGAAAAAGTGGGAGAAAGAGAGAAAGAGACAGCGCGACAGAGAGAGAGAGAGGGAGAGAGAGAGAGAGAGAGAGGGAAAACGAGAGAGAGACAGAGAGAGAGGCTGTGAAGCGACTTGGTTGGCAGTGTTCACCTCTGTCTCTCAGGCAGTGGGAGAGATGTGCGTAACATGCAGCGGAGAGCGGTGATCATCATCTGCGCGCCGCATCGCCGTGGACCGCCGTGCGCACTCATAGACGGAGACACACCGAGGGGTGCAGCCCGCTCCCCCGTACCCGTCGTGACCGACACTCCCGTGAAGCCGGCGAGAGACCCCTGAAGGAGCAAAAGAAGCAGAAGAAGTGGTGTGAGGAAAGATGCCAGCCGCTCAGCCTGTGATTTGGGGTTAATCACCCCTCTGTTTGGAAATCACTCTGACGCACCGGCGACGAAGCGAGCGCGCTTATTTTTGCGGAATCCCATCCTCCTTCCTTCTGTGTCACATCTAAAGCGGACTATCAAGTGGGGATTTTTTTTCATTTTTTATTTTTTTATTTTTTTATTTGCACGAAAGCTGCATTCCATGGCCAACAGAATATGAGTCAGTGCGTGTCTGTGAGCTGAGGTGGAGTGTGCGTCTATCTCTCTCTCCCGCTTGCACGGCTGTCTCGGTCCGCCACAAAACCTTCCCACGCCAGGATGCAGCTGCTCAGAGTTGCGTGGGCACTGACCGGAGCGGCGATCTGCTGCTTTCTCATTCTCCTTATCCACTCCCGCCTACTCAAAGAAGGTAATCACACCGAACTCCACCGATTTACCCCCTCAATCTGATCTGTTACCGAGCTATCCTCTGCCGTGTAGTTTATGTGAAGTTTTCCGCAAAAAAATAAAATAATAAAAAAAATAAAATAATAATAATACAAATATGTATATATACATATTCAAACATGATCAAATATCCAATTTTCTTAAGTGGCTCCGATACAGAAAAAAAGAAAGAAGAATCCAATCCAGTTTGCACAAAAGCAAATTCATTAGCATGAGGCGCACAAGCGCTGCTGTGATTCCTATCCCACCTGCATTTCTGCATCTCTGCTCATCAACAAGTAATCAACCCGAATATGTTCGATTAACCAGTATTGAATGCCAGAGGAGAAGGAAGAATTGTGCTCAAGGAAGAGGGGGTGAAAAAAAGTACCACCAAAAGCAGTTGACTGTATGGAGATACTGATTTGTTTTAAGCGTTTTCAATAGATGGCACTAGAGTCTAGCTTTAGGGTAACATTGAGGTCAAGCGGTTCTAATGTCGTTCCATTCGCCTTTATATTGTGTTTTCAGACCTCCTTTCTTGGAGTCGAAAGTCGGGTACAATTCCAATGCAGACCCTCGGTCACACAACTCTCAGCTTCTCTGTTGCTCTGGCTGCTGTGTGTCTGTCATTGCTGACATGCTGTCTGGATGCACAGCCTGCAGATATGGCTGCATTGTGGGAAGTTGGTGCAGCTGGGGTTTTTTTTGGGAGGGGGGGGGTGCTAATTAATTGAGTTCCATTTGCTGACATTCAGCTGTTAATGCTTTAATGAATCACAACTTAGCCGATGTCTCAGTGTGGGAGATTGTTCCGTGTAACCGGTCATTAATTCCACCTACAGTACACCGCGATATACACAAATCACATCTGTCTGCGGGGAGACTTTCGTGCAGAGGTTGAGCACACTTACTGCTCAAACTCCTTATGAAAGTCAAATGGTGTAAGCTGGGGGAATTACTGCACTGCATAAAGCTGGCACGTAAAACAGCTCTTAATACTACCCTTACACATGTATACCCCGGGGCGAGCAGGGTCTGTTTGGCACTTAGGAACGGTCACGAGTTTTCCTTTGTGGTGATTTTTGAAAAGCGAAGGCTTGGAATGGCTCGCCATGCCCTCGCTGCCTCCAGCCCTGGGCAGATATTCGGGTCAAGCAGTAGCAAGCACTTCCCTCACCGTGGTGAGTCCATGACTGCTTCTGGGTAGGAGTATGTCCAGCCATAGTGAAGTAAAGGGAGCGAAGGGTGAGAAATAGGTCTGTCAGCCAAAAAATTTGAAGCAAGGGGAGTTGAGGATTCTGTACTGGCACATGTCCCAAAGCCACCCTTTGTAGTTTTAATTTACTGTGGCACACTGGCCTTACAGAGAGGTCAAAAAGAGGATTGTGTGGCCACCTAACAGTACAAAAAAGTGCTGCTTGCGGCCGTGTTGATGCGATGGGATCTTATTAGATTCGGGCCATCAGCATTGTTGAGCTTGTTGACTGGCAAGACAATATTTTTGACCTTCACTGCCGAGTTGTTTGCCGGTATCATGTTGTGCCTTTTACGCTGAGGTGTTGTTCCCTTAAGCCCGTGTTTTTCTGTGCTTTCTAACTTGACACAGAATAGCTTTTAAGTTTTCGGGGGGGGGAGAAGTCTGCTGGTCACTCTCTGGCAAGAGGCCACATTTAATTTCGGTTTGGGCTTTATTGAAATGTGGCACAGAGAGACCGAGGGAGAGAAGTGGTGAGAATATGCTCACTTTAGGCTACAAGAATGGCCAAGGTCAAACCCTGCTCTGAGGCCTAATAATACGAACTGATAAAATGAATTCAAAGGAGTGCATTAGCGACAGTCTTTTGGGAATGAGGATAATGAAAGGCATGCACAAGGGACCTAAAAAAGAACAGAGGCCGTTTAGTCTCAGCCTGCATATTCTTTCATTAAGAACATTGGGGTTGTCCAACACTACCATCTTTTAGTTTGAATTAGAACAAAAGAAAGCAGGGGGGGGGGGGGAGAGAAGTATTTTTAGTCTCCTCTCTATCATGTGCCGGATTGATCGCCTCCTCTGTGCTTCAGTGCATGAGGACGCTGAAGCTGGCGGTACAGATGTGCATGCAGGTGGTATATTATTTAAGGTAGCCTGTCAACAAGAGAGTTATTTTCATATCAGTGATTGTGAGCTTGCCAACTACAGATTGAAGATGGTGATTTGGGCTCATGGAGAAAGAATACGTCAGGTCTGTGTCAGCTTGTTAGGAAGCTGAACACACTATGAGCAGAAATATGCATTTGAGGTTGGGGGGTTGTACACCCCGTTGCGTCAGCCCTCTTGCATAATGTGGCACAGGATCTCGGCTCGCAGAGAGGCTTGGGTTTGGGATTGGAAACGTATTATGCGCTCGGAATGTGGATGAATTTTGGGCCATAAATTTCTCACACTGTCCACTTCAATAATTCACACAATGAAGCGAATCCCGTTTCGGTCTTTATTGGCTGAGATATTTGTCACATGGCAATAGAGGGTCCGACAGGTTCGCAGAACAGCTCCTGGTGCAGAAATCCCCCGGCGAGTCCGGGACCATCGAGGCACGTGAAAGGTTTTGTTCTGGAAATAACGCATTAGTCACTGTAATAAAATGGCCTGCATAATATGCTACGGTTATATCTTTGGTGTGCTTTTAAAGCTAAAAAGAGCAGCATCTTTAAAACACCAGTGGCCTGTTCGCTCTCAATATTGGAGTAACATTGTGAAGGTGTACCAGAACGCAGCTTAGTGGCTTTATTGAAAATTCTCTCAAGTGTTCATGAGGACACTTTAAGAGTCAATAAAACCTTAAAGACAAATTTGAATAATCTTGAATGATTAGTTTGCATTCTCTCATTGTTGTAACTATGTCATGGATGGCGCCATATAGAAGGTTGTTTTCCCAAAACTTATAAGCATCGTGGGACACATGCATCCCACTCTGATTTCAAGTCGGCCAAACCAGCGTCTGTCAGGAGAAAGATGTTTAATTACACATTTAATTCCATTTAATTAAAAACATATGAAGAAGTGCAGTTTTAACAGTAGCTTTCATTGTGTGGTTTTCTACATGATAAAGAAATGCTGCAGTGCTAAATGAAAGAAGTTTGTCAGCATGAATTTATAAAATTGCAGAAAAATGTATGGTTATTACAGGTATAAGAGAGTACTTCACATTAATTGTCAAAAATGTCCTATTCTTTTGCTTTTTCTGTGGCTTCATTGTAAAAACAAAACATCTGCAGCACACAGTGAAAAAAAAACAGGAACTTTTCTGCATTTTAACTGTTATTGCTTATCTATCACTTAAGTGCCTTGGTGTAGTATGAATGGCAGTGGATCTTCACCAGTAGGGAAAAACTATGAAAGCTATGAAATTCAGAAATTGATGCCCTCTGTCGCATTTTCCAAAGATGTGCGTCAGGTTGGCCAATTCTGGTCCCCGGACCTTATGTTTGAGACCTCTGATTGGAATGATCTTAGATGCACATTCGTTTGCAAGCATACCCACATAAACCATTTATTTTTATAAATTTTTTTTTAATTAATACGTCTTGAAAAGATGAAATATTAAACGTCTCTGTGACACTGAGGAGCTGAGTAGGTGAAGCACTCCCAAAAACCTCATGTCTGCACAGCCCAGTGGCCTCTCTCCGTCCTCCACCTCCCTCAGACAGACCACCAGGCTGCCTAACAACTGCAGTTATTGATCTTCAGGTAAAACCACAGAGTGAGCCATAATGGACCAAAGTGACAGATATACAGTGTGTGTGTGTGTGTCTGTGTGAATGCACTGCACTCAATGTCAGACAACCAAAATCATTTACAGCAGGTGCTCTAAAAAGCACAGTGCAGGGTATCCTCTTTTTTTCCAAACAAAAAGATGTGGATTAGAATGACATCCTGTGCTGTGGAGGCTCAGCTCGGAGCAGCCTCAGGCAGATTCGGGTCAAGTGGTGGCAAACTCGCAGTGTCATGCACGCACGTGGCCCATGAAGGAAGGGGAGCCCTGTCACTTAGGACACCAGATGAAAAAGAGAGGGTGTAATAGTGTAATAATAAACATATGAACAAACCGGGAGTCTGCAGTCGGGGGTTATGTGCTCAAAACTCACATCACTGCCTGAAACACAGGACATCGCTGTCTCTTACGTCGAGCTCTTTTGCTCAAATTAAACTGATTGCATGACTAAAAGAAATCCTAGCGTGATCGGTTTTATGTGCCAGAGTTGTCAAACAGTAGATGGTTATGTAACATACTAAAGATCTGCTCCACAACTGCTGTTTATATCGGCAGTTATTATTTTTCCCTCCACTTTTCGTACTATTTTGTCCTCCAGTTTCCTCCTATCACTGCAGAGATTTCAGTACAAGTATTCAATTTCGTCGTGCCATCTGCGGATGTCGTGTCTCATTTCTCCATCTGAATATTAATTCTGTTTGTGCCACTGTAGCAGAATGCACAATGCGTGCTAGGCACGGCCTTTAAGAGGCGTAGCCGCTTTCCCAGCTATCACCTGCATCTAAAACCTGCCGATGGTCTAATTAGAGTGGAGGCCAGGGCGAACTGCTGCACGAGCTCCCACTCGAATGTGATTTTGAGATCCAGCAGCAGAGGTGCAGTCATTAAGTATTTCTTCCTTTTTTTAAGCATCTATTATTAATCTGCAGAAAGGAAGGATTTTAGGGAACTTAGCCCTGCAGCACAGCTTTAGGACTCAAGTGAGATAAAGATAATATGCATGTATTTAATGCTGCAGTAATACTCCTTCAGCATACAGAAGCAATGTCACAATCACCGTGTTTTACTTGGCAAATCCTCGGTGATTTCAAATCCCTCACAGCCAAGGGGTACGTAGGTAAAAGTCTGTCTGAATGTAATCTGCTGTAAACTGCTCTAAATTGAACACAATTTATCTTTAATGGTCAGTATCAGCTGTAATCCATAGGGGTGGCACGCATTAATCAATTGCTTAATTGATTCATTAGTTAAGGGGTTTGTTAATTAAATCACTTCTGTGAGTCAATCACAGTTGCAGCAGAAGCCTGTGGTGGTTTTTTCAAGGTAATCTAAGCCTGGTCCCAAACAAGCCCCTTGTGCCTTGTGTCCAGGGCCACTTTTCATCTGTTTGTGTGTTTGCTCATGTCACTGTTCTTCACAGTTCCTATTGATTGTGGGACAGTAAAAAGTGTGCACTATTGCACCCAGTTTTCCAAAAGTCCTATTGATTGCCTTTTGGCAGAGCTGTGGGACGATTGGCGTTGGCTTTTCTAATAAAAAGCTGGCTGTGGGGATCCCCCTAGGGTTCCGTTGTTTTTTACTGGAAACACTCAGCGGCCTTTGGAAAAAGCGATGTCAGAAAGACATCACCCTTACACACTTCATTCGTGCCCTTCCACCCATGAAGTGCCGTGTAAAACTCCCCAAGGCCCTACCAAACCAAGCTTGAAGACATAGATTTGAGCTATTCTGTAAAACCTTGGATCAGCAAGGACATGCAATGCGACATCTTCCAAGCACATTAGTGTAATAAAGATGATGGTGATTTAAAAAAAAGTGTGCCACACATATTAAATTGTGGCACAGATCAGGAAGCCACAGAGCACAGATTGTTAGGTTGTGCTCCTCTTGGCTGTAAAAAGTGGCAAACAGCATAAAGGAGCTGAGCAGTTTAAATAACTGTGGCTGCGTCTTTGATTAAAACCTCGTCCAGAATGTCTCCTGGTCACTTCGATCTGATAGAGCTCGGCTGTATAAATTAGTCATGGGTGCATTTGCACGCGCATAAAATGAAAGTAAATGGTGGAGTGTTTGGCAGTAGACACCCAAACTGAGGAGTAGGACAAGAAGAAGGAGGGCCAGTAGTTTGAGAGGTTAGAGGCAAGCAGAGCCATTTGTCTATCGACTTGTCAGCTGGTGGGAGAGAGATCCTCTCAGATCAGCATTTTCCTTAGAGGAGGGCGGATTCCTGTGGGTCTGTTCTTGCAACACTGGCAACATGTCCATCATGATCATCTCTCAAAGAGAAGCTGGTCCCGCCCCTTGGATGATCTAACCCGAGTCAGTGGATTCATCAGGATATACTGTGCGAGCTGAAAGAGTGCTGATTTAGGGGAACTGAGCCTGTCCATTTTATTCATAGGCCAACTCTCCAGACTATTGATTCCCTGACCACCAGGGTGCTTGAGAGTGATACATCCACACATTCTTTAGGAAATGATGGGTGAGAAGTGTGCTTACCCTTCTGCCTTTTCTATTTGTGCCTTCCTGCTGTGTCAAAGGTAGCGATGAGGTCATCCCGAGGTTGGATCAATCGCCGTGCCTCTGTTCATCTAGTCGATCGATAGCTGCTTAAGAAGTTTGATCTTCTGTGTGCGTGAGATCACAGTCATTCAGTCAATGGATTGTGAAACTAGGGTTTTTTTCTGTCTTCACGAAAGCTTGGTCCCCAAGGCCATTGTGACACAAATTTGGTGTCTGCGATAACAGACTTGGTCATGCTTTATGGATCCGCTGCGTTCTAACCGTTTTTCCATTTCCATCTGACAGAAATGTAGGTTTAATCTGACATTAGGCGGGCTATAGTGCATTAGCTTTTTGTGTCAAAGGGGCAGAATATTACTGATGCTATGCTGCTCCACCGAAACAAATTGCATGTTACTCTTTAGAAAACTAATGGAGGCTTTATCGATTCGAACAGGGCCAGCCACTTGCTTTGTCTCGGCTGTCAGATTGTGTCTAAAGCAATTTCATAAAGATCATTATTTTCTTTCTCAGGATGTCTTGCAGCTAAACAAGATCCTCCCTCGTTCATTCTTGCTTTTTATACTGCTTACGGCAGCAGCTCTTATGGTCCAATTGAAAATGAATTAGAATAGAATGACACATAATGAAAATCACTAAAAAACATTGGCACGTCACATCCCCTTAGCTTGTTGCACCCTTGAATAGATTGCTTGTGGGGTTCCAATTCCTATTCCCGTTCTTACGCAGTAGAAGAAAATGGGTTTAGCTCACTGTAAAGGACAAACCATATCATTACGGGTCATAACAAGCAGCGCCACTCATTTATCTTCTAATGGCATTAAAGCATGCGGCGAAAAAGGTGCTGACATGGATGTTAGTCATGCAACGAAGCAAGATAAGTCATCAGGTTTTCTGCTCGTACGGTGATCATCATTGACATAATTGATGTAGCGGGCAAGCATTGCGGTGTCAAACTGTAATCCAGCAGGTTGCTTGAATAACATTATTCAAATCATTGCATGCTTTAGCTTGTTTACTCATTGGAACTGTCTTTGTTGTTCCAGTTGTGAAGCATTTTAAATGCAGAAGGAACCTGTTGCCACTCCATTACACAGTGTAGCTAACTTATAACTTATAAAGAGAATTATCTTCAGCTGATAAAAATTAAACAATTTGGGCTTTTTCAATTGTAATCCTGATTTTTTAAGTAGTAAAATGTCAATAATAATAATACAATAAAACAAAAATATAATTAAAATATAATATATAATATTTAAAACCATATTTAGATAATAGTAAACAGAAACTGTATCAAATAATGTAATCAGGAAGTTGCTGATTTTTGAACAAATAGATCTGTTTTTCATTTGGGTGCACATTTACCATAATTTCTCAACATGTCTTTTTAAAACAACCTTCTCTGGGTTTTCTTATTTGGAAAATCAGAACAATTTCTGTAGTTGAGAAACTTCAATTTTCCCACTCTTGTTTAGTTGTTCATAGCCTCCGCTGTTTCATTTAGGATATCTTACTATTACACAATAAATCTCTCTCTGCCTGTGTGTTTGTTACTTTGTCTACAAGCTCCGCCTACGCTATCAGGAGTTGAGCAATCAGCTACCTATCAAGAGACTTAGCCTGTTTTTAGCACTTATGCACCTTTAAAACCTTCTAATAGCATTGTGTCATTTTATTTCATGACAACAACATCTCATATTCACAAAATCTGAATTATACATGCCTAGCAACCACCTAGTAACAGGCAAAATTGACCCATTTTTAGCATATAAACAACATCTACCACACTAGTGAAGCAGGATGTATTTCAAAGTTGTCCCACTGAGCTCAGTAAAACCATGCCCAACACTCAAAACGACGGATGGCAGCATGTGGCACTCCAAAACCTGTATGTATCATACAGTAAAAAGGCAGATTCTGTGCTGGAGGATGTAGCATGCATGATTTTCAAACAGAATTTCACATTTTGTTTATTCCGACCACAGGACAGATTTCTACTTCATTTCAGGCCATCCGAAAAGAGGCAAGGTCCAGAAAGGAAGTGTTTGTGGAACTGACCCACACAGTCTTTCACAGCATTGTAAAACCCTATCCTCTGAAAGATTCAGCCTCTGGGAAGCTGTTTATTTGCCTAATTGTATTACTAATTAAGCTAACTTGTTGTGACATGTTGCACCAGGTATTTTTAAACGTTACATAACTTTTTCAGCCTTTTGCCCTTCTATTAAAAAAACACAGTAAAATGTCTCAATTTCAACTTTTTATGTGTTCCTTCTACATAAATACCTAAATCTAATAACAGTTCACAAAATGTTTCTGTTTTTATTCACATTTTCCGTTTTTATGTTTGAACCGTTTTGCAAAGGTGTTGTATATCAGAGAATAGACTTCAAAGAGGGCACTCAAACAACCACTGAAGCCTGTTTTTGCATCTTTTTCCAGGCTTGGCCTCGCTCTTTGCATCTGTTAATAGTTCTTTTTTACAGTTACATCGTTGCGACATATAGTTTTATGCTTATGTTTACAGCTCTGTCAATACAACAGCAGCGAGGGGGGGAGAAAGAAAAAAAAGGAAACCAGCCAGCAATTCTGCTTCATCACAATCATTACGGTCCATTCCACATGGGAGAAAGGAACTTCATTATTGTACCTGCAGGGACTGTTAAAACCAAACTCATGAATACAGAAAGCTTTCTTCCATGGCGTGTTGTTGCTTTACAGTGCTGCTTCTGGGGAATGTTTAAAGGCACATTCTTCACGTAAAAATAATGCATATATAGTATACACGCTGTGTACACAGTCATTTACAAGGCATGCTGGGTATTTGCTGCTATGGGTGCTAAAGCAGCCTGGACTTCGTAGCTGTCTGAACTCAGATTGTATGTATGTATTAAGCAGGGCAAGGAGGTTCACTGCTTTCCCAAACCTGGTGTTTCATCATCTGAGAAGTAATGCACATTTTTCTACTTGGTATGCATTGATATCCATCGATGTGTCTGACTCTTTTACCACTGTGCTTTCCCCTTTCGTAACACTGACTTCGCCAGTCTCCCCTCCTCACACAGAGGTTGCCCATCCTCCGATGTTTTATATATATTAGTGGCAAGAAATTCACAGTGAGGCCAAGAATCAGATCTCCCCCAGATATCATTTCTCCACACAGTGCGAAACAAAAAAAAGGAGGTGGGGGGGAATCATATTTTAATAATGATATGTTCAGCAAATGAAATATGCCAGGTTTGCACATTTGCCTTGCTGAACAGACAATAAATTATATCTTGTACTCTGCCACATAAGCCCAAGGATAATACCACATCCAATGAGAAAGGAAATGGGGCTTGTGGGATGCAGGAAACAGAACGCCCTTGCCTGAAATCAAATGAACGGAGAGAGGAAGCATTGACATGTAGGTCCTGTCGGTGCGGTTTACCTCCTGAGCGTGCTTTCTGTTGTGCCTCTGAGCGCTTTGTATGGCGAGGTCGGTATGTAAACACTCGGTCTCTCCGTTTCTTGCAGATAAACGTCGAGGCCACAGGCATCGGCACATGTTAAGTTAACATGCAGAGGTAGGGTGACAAATACAAACGCAAGCATATGCATACGCAGGGGCTGCAAGTATACACCGGAGCTTGACAGACTGTACGGACTATCTCGTGGCTGCCTTAGTTCATTGCAAAGCAAATTCCTGTAGCTCCAAGTCTAATTTATCAAACAGACTGTGTGAGTGTGTGGCATGGTGCGTGTGTGCCTCTGTGCGTGTGAAGTTTCATCATACATTCAGAACACACACACGTGCTGTTCTCCATGATAGTGAATAAATACTTGGAGCGAGTGTAGATGTGCGCACGCACACACATGCACACCCACACACCCACAAAGACACAGAGGTAGCCATGAATACATATGCATACACCGCCACAAACACACACACTCACACAGAGTGCCGCAGGTTCTTAGGGGACTCCAGAAAGGATGAAATATTGCTGCAGAGGCCACACACACGCACGCACACAGTCCACAATGAAGCACTCACAAAAATAACAGCACACACACACACACTTCGAGGTATTGCTGATGAAATCTTGTCAAAGACGGGGGATGTGTGTGGACAGAGCGGCGTCAGCTACCACTTCTAGATGTCAGCGGCTTCATAACCTGACACATAACATGCATACACACACGCGCACCGCATCCACAAAATGTTAGCATCATCTGTCATTTGGTTGCCACTCATTGACAGATACAGTGCATTCCAGTTATCACGAACACTTGACATAATCTCCCGTTCAGTCATACACACACACACACAAACATACACAGCCTATAAGACATAAAGGCAGACCAAAAAAAAA